>NC_052099.1:5063648-5363648 GCF_015852505.1 Tachyglossus aculeatus
GTGCAGCAAGAGGGATTCAGGGTAGACTTAAGACATCCCTAACAAGTAAGGAAGAGTGAACGTCGGAAGGAGAACACTGCCTATTTCTAAGGGCACGTTGCTGCGTCTTCAGATTATCTGTCCCACGACTGGAAAAAACATAGTACACGTTTTTCTGTATGGATTTTGTTAAGTGCTACGTGCTCGGAACCACGCTGAGCACTGAGGTAGACAGAAGCTAATTCTGTTGGATACAGTCCCTGTTCCCCGTGGGGCTCCCAGTTTTAATCCCCACTTCATAGATTAGGTAACCGAGGCACAGAGAAGTGAAGTAACTTGCCCAGAGTCACGCAGCCGACAATTGGCGCAGCTGAGATTAGAACCCAGGTCCTTCTGATTCTCCGATCCGGGCTGTATCGACTATGCCATGCTACTTTTCATTTATTGGTTTCCAACTGACGCACCACAGGAAAACTATCGCCAAGCTTTGGATCACGTGTTAATAAAACGATGCATTACTGATTAGCTTACTTAATGATTTCTTGCCTGATTTTGTCTCATAATCAGAGGTATTTATTGAGTGTTTCTTGTGTGCAGAGCACAAAGCGCTTTGGAGACTACAACAGAATCAGAAGACTCATTCCCTGCCCACAATCAGTTTACAGTCTAGAGGGGGAGACAGACATGAATCCATCAATCTGTGGTATTTACCGCTTGTATCCACCCCAGTGCTCAGCACAGGGTGGGCGCCTGACAAATACCATTATCATTAGAGCAGCCGGGGCCTGCTCTCCCTCTAATAATAATAATGGCATTTATTAAGCGTTTACAATGTGCAAAGCGCTGTTCTAAGCACTGGGGTTGATACGAGGTAATCAAGTTGCCCCACCTGGGGCTCACAGACACAATCCCCATTTTCCAGATGAGGGAACCGAGGCCCAGAGAAGTGAAGTGATTTGCCCAAAGTCACACAGCTCATAAGTGGCGGAGCCGGGATTTGAATCCACGACCTCTGACTCCAAAGCCCGGGCTCTTTCCACTGAGCCACGCTGCTTCTCGACTCTAGACTGTAAGGTCACCGTGGACAGGGAAGGTGTCTATTTATTATTATCCTGTACTCTCCTTCGCCCTTAGTACACAACTCTGTCCACACTAAATGCTCAATAAATACGAATGAATGAGCCAAGCGCTCAATACATACGACTGACGGGTTGTCTGACTTGCCGTCC
Source organism: Tachyglossus aculeatus (assembly GCF_015852505.1). NCBI lineage: Eukaryota > Metazoa > Chordata > Mammalia > Monotremata > Tachyglossidae > Tachyglossus > Tachyglossus aculeatus. The sequence continues at coordinate 5,064,857 of NC_052099.1, forward strand.
ACAGAATTTGCTCCCGATTTTATCGTCATGAATTCATTCATTCGTCCATTAAATCGTACTTATTGAGCGCTTGCTGTGTGCAGAGCACTGGACTAAGCGCTGGGGAAGTACAAGTTGGCAACATCTAGAAACGGTCCCTACTCAACAAGGGGCTCACAGTCTAAAAGGGGGAGGCAGACAACAAAATAAAACATGTGGACAGCTGTCAAGTCATCAGAATAAATAGAAGTAAAGCTAGATGCACATCATTAACAAAATAAATAGAATATTAAGTATGTAAAAGTAAAATAAATAGGGTGATAAATCTGTAGAAACATATACACAGGTGCTGTGGGGAGGGGAAGGAGGTAGGGCTAGGGGATGGGGAGGAGGAGAGGAAAGAGGGGGCTCAGTCTGGGAATAATATCATCATCATCATCGTCAATCATATTTATTGAGCGCTTACTGTGTGCAGAGCACTGTACTAAGCGCTTGGGAAGTACAAGTTAATAATAATAATCCTCAGGTTAATTCTTCTCCCCGGTCAGTATCCCACAGCCAGATTTGAAGCCGATATCCCTGATCCAGATTTGAGCAGGATTTGGAAGCTACGTGGCTTGGTGGAAAGATCAAGGACCCAGGGCCCGGAGGTCCTGGGTTCTAATCCTGACTCCGCCACGCATCTTTTGTGTGACCTTGGGTAAGTCACTGAACTTCTCAGTGCCTGAGTTGCCTCATCTGTAAAATGGGGATTAAGAGGGTGAACCCCCCCCCCCCCCGTGGGATGGGGACTGTGTCCAGCCTGATTACCTTGTATCTTCCCCACCGTTTAGCAAAATGCTTGGCACATTATAATAATAATAGTATTTGTTAAGCGCTTCCGACGTGCCGAGCACTGTTCTAAGCGCTGGGGTAGAGAAAAGCTAGTTAGGTTGTCCCACGTGGAGCTCACAGTCTTAATCGCCATTTCGCAGATGAGGGAACTGAGGCCCAGAGAAGTGAAGTGACTTGCCCAGGGTCACACAGCAGACATGTGGCGGGGCTGGGATTAGACCCCATGACCTCTAACTCCCACATCCATGCTCTTTCCACGAAGCCACGCAGTAAGCGCTTAACAAGTACCATTATTACGATGATTATTATTCCAAGGCCCGGGTTGGGATCGCGTAGAAGTGCATCTCCCCAGAACCTTCCAAAGAGCCCCCCGCCACCTGTTTATTGCGGAGGCCGTAGATCACAGGATTTAACGCCGGCGTGAGGATGGTGTAGAAGACGGACACCACCCTATCCTGCCCGGGAATGTGGTAGGAATTGGGAAGCGTGTAGGTGAAGAAGGCCGCCCCGAAGAAGAGGCTGACCACGATCAGGTGCGAAGAGCAGGTGGCGAAGGCCTTCCTCCGGGCTTGAGCCGAGCGCACGGCCAGCACCACGGCGGCGATCCGGCCGTAGGAGAAGGCGATGAGGGAGAAGGGCGCCAAGAGCATCAAGATGCAGCAGGCGTACATCACCGACTCGTAGACCCAAGTGTCGACGCAGGAGAGCTTCAGCAGGGCGGGGATTTCGCAGAAGAAGCTGTCGATGACTCTTGACCGGCAGAAGGGCAGGCTCATGGCTATGGGGGTGATCAGCAGGCTATCCGTGGCTCCAAAGAGCCAGGAGCCCGCCGCCGTCCAAACGCACGTCCTCTGGCTCATGAGGACCGGGTAGCGCAGAGGGTGGCCGATGGCCGCGTAGCGGTCGTAGGCCATGAAGCCCAGGAGGAAGCATTCGGCTCCCAGCAGCGTCCGGTACAGGGAGATCTGAGCCGTGCACCCCCAGAAGGAAATGGTCTTCTGCCCGCTCAACTGGTCCACCAGCATCTTGGGCACAGTTGTGCAGATGTACATGGCGTCCATGAGGGACAGGTGTCTGATGAGGAAGTACATGGGGGTGTGGAGCTGGGGGTCGAGGTGGATGAGGACCATCATGGTGGAATTCCCCGTCAGGGCCACGACGAAGGTGATGCCGATCAGGGTGGAGAGGACGGGGGGGAGTCCGCCGCTGTCGGTGAGGAGTCCCACCAGGATGAAATCTGTCCGGGGGGCTTGAGTCCAGTTCCCCATCGTTCAGTCTTAATTAAGCCCAAGAGGAGGGAAAGGACACAAGGATAGCATTGTTAGTAGTACTAGAAGGAGGAAGAGGAGGAGTGATAGGGATAGCAGCCGTAGCAGCATATTTGTTAAACACTTACTGTGTGTCAAGAACAGTTCCAAGTGCTGGGGTAGATACAGGTTGATCGGGCCGGACACGGTTCTTGTCCCACGTGGGGCTCCCGGTTTAAGTGGGAGGGAGAACGGAAATTGAACCCACATTTTACAGTTGAGGAAACTGAGGTGCCGAGAAGTGAAGTGATTTCTGCCCAAGGTCATCCAACAGACAAGGGGCAGAGCTGGGATTAGAAACCAGCCATCATTCTATTTATTCCGATGGTATTGACGCCTGTCTACTTGTTTTGTCGTCTGTCTCCCCCTTCGAGACTGTGAGCCCGTTGTTGGGTAGGGACCGTCTCTATCTGTTGCCGATTTGTACTTCCCAAGCGCTTAATACAGTGCTCTGCACACGGTAAGTGCTCAATAAATATATTGAATGAATAAATGAATGAACTCAGGCCCGTGCTCTTTCCACTAGACCACGATGCTTCACAGAGTTCAAAAGGTGATGGATGGATGGATAGATCGACAGACGTTAGATAAAAGGATAAATAGGCCGCTAGATTGTTAGATAGAAATATTATAATAATAATAATAATGGTATTTGTTAAGCACTTACTACGTGCAAAGCACTGTTCTAAGTGCTGGGGACGTAACAAGGTGATCAGGTTGTCCCATGGAGGGCTCACAGTCTTAATCCCCGTTTTCCAGATGAGGTAACTGAGGCCCAGAGAAGTGAAGTGACTTGCCCAAAGTCACACAGCTGACAATTGGCGGAGCCGGGATTTGAACCCGTGACCTCCGACTCCAAAGCCCGGGCTCTTTCCATAGAGCCACACTGCTTTTCTAAATAGAGCAATCTATATAGCCGTGGTCACTTTGGCAGTAAATAGATTGATGGATATATAAAGATATATGTCTTATTGATATCTATATAGATGTTGATATATAGAGATTTGTAGGAATTTTTATGGAGATAAACAGAGTATATTTATGTATATCCTTGAGGGCAGGGATCGTAGCTACCAACTTTATTGTATTTTACTCTCCCAAATGCTCCGTACAGTGCTATGCACATAATAAGTGCTCAACAAATACCACTGATTGATTTATTCATGTACATATGGATCTATTCATGGCAAAAAGGATGACAGATACAGCTAAAAAGAGTAATATGGTAAAACGTAGGATTTGTATCTATGGGAATCGATGTCTATAGATATACCTCCTCATTCTTTATGTTCAAAGATGGCTTTGTTGTAAGTGAGATTTCCCCATCAAGGCACACATCAACTCCCTATTCCCAAATCGACCTTGCTATCATTCCTTGCTGTCATCGCTCCTAACCCCAATCTATTGTTCATTCCCTTTCCCCTTCCGGGAGTTCCCCCTCCCTTCATCTCACTGACCACCGGCCTTCCCATCTTCAAAGTAGGAGGGGAAAAAAGAGGAGCCCGGGATTCAGCGGCATTTGGGTTCCAATCCCGGCTCCACCGCCTCTCTGCTGTGTGATCTTGGGCCAACCACTGAACCTCTCTGTGCCTCAGTTTCCTCACCCATAAAATGGGGATGGAGATCGTGAGCCCCACGAGGGACAGGGACTGCATCCAACCCGACTGGCTTTCATCTGCCCCGGCGCTCGGTGCGGCGCCCGGTTCATAGTACGCGCTTAACAAATGCCATAAAAACAACAAAAACCAGGCGATGAATCCCCACTTGACAGATCAGGAGACTGAGGCCCAGTGAAGTGACTGGCCCAAGGTCACACGGCAGACGGTGACCGACTCGGGATTAGAACCCAGGCCTCCCGACTCCCATGCTCTCCCCCTTTTAGACTGTGAGCCCACTGTTGGGTAGGGACTGTCTCTATATGTTGCCAATTTGTACTTCCCAAGCGCTTAGTACAGTGCTCTGAACATAGTAAGCGCTCAATAAATACGATTGATGATGATGATGATGTTCACGCTTCTGCCATTAGCGGCTTCTTGCGGCCTAGTTTACCATGGTAAAATCTTAATAAATATCATTATTAGTCTCATTATTCCCCCCGCATTATTCATTCAATCATTCCATCGTACTTATCGAGCGCTGACTGTGTGCAGGGCACTGTACTAAGCGCTTGGAAAGTACAATTCGGCAACAAATAGGGACAATCAATACTCAACAACGGGCTCCCGGTCGAAAAGTGGGGTAGACACACAGCCACGAGCAAGTAAATAAGTCCGCGCTGCGGAAGGGACCAATTATTCACCCCTTTTCCACGGCTCTGGGAGACAGAACAAGACTAATCGCGGGCTCAGGGAGGGAGGTGATTAAATGTGATTAAATGCACCATTTTTCAAAACCCACGGGGCATTTGGAGGGAATCAAATCTATAACAGAAGATGCAAGCGAACGTTTATTCGTTGGAATAACAAATACGGATTGATTAACGCTTGCCTGCTGCGTGGCCTTGTGCCAGTCACTTCAGTTCTCTGTGCCTCGGTTACCTCGCCTGAAAAATGGGTGTTAAGACTGGAATATGGATTGGGTCCAACCTTATTATCTGGTAACGACCCCCAGTGCTTGGCAACTAGTAAATGCTCAACAAACACCATGATTGTTATCATTATTATCTACCCCATACTTAGGACAGTGCCTGGCAGCCAGTAAGTGCTTAACAAATACCACGATTATCATCATTATTATTATTATTATCATTATTAATGACTCTTAGGACAGTGCCTGGCACCTAGTAAGCACTTAACAAAATACCACAGTTATTATTATTATTATCAGTATCATCTATCCGACACTTAGGACAGTGCCTTGCACCCAATAAGTGCTTAACAAATACCATCATTATTATTATTACTACTATATTACTATAGTTACTATATACTATACTATAGTATATATATAGTATATATATATACTATATACTATACTATACTATATTACTATTACTACTATACTACTATTATTATTACTACTATACTACCATAATAATGATGGTATTTGTTAAGCGCTTACTATGTGCCAAGCACTGTTCTAAGCGCTGGGGGGATACAAGGTGATCAGGTTGTCCCACGTGGGGCTCACAGTCTTCATCCCCATTTTCCAGATGAGGGAACTGAGGCCCAGAGAAGTTAAGTGACTTGCCCAAGGTCACACAACTGACAGTTGGCGGAGGCGGGGTTCGAACCCCTGACCTCTGACTCCAGAGCCCGGGCTCTTTCCGCTGAGCCATGCTGCTTCTCAGCGCATACTATGTGCAAAGCACTGTACTAAGCCCTTGGGCGAAGCAGCGTGGCTCAGCGGAAAGAGTCAGAGGTCATGGGTTCAAATCCCGGCTCCGCCAACTGTCAGCTGGGTGACTTTGGGCAAGTCACGTCACTTCTCTGGGCCTCAGTTACCTCCTCTGTAAAATGGGGATTAAGACTGTGAGCCCCCCAAGGGGACATCCTGATCACCTTGTAACCTCCCCAGCTCTTAGTACAGTGCTTGGCACATAGTAAGCGCTTAATAAATGCCATCATTATTATTATTATTATTACTCTCTGTGCCTCAGTTACCTCATCTGTAAAATGGGGATTAAGACTGTGAGGCCCCCGAGGGCCAACCTGATCACCTTGTAACCTCCCCAGTGTTTCGAACAGTGCTTGGCACATAGTAAGCGCTTAATAAATGCCATCATCATTATTATTCTTATTATTATTCTCTGCTTCTCATTATTAACCACCCCACCCTTAGGACAGTGCCCGGCACACAGTAAGCACTTAACAAACACCACAGTTATTATTATCAATGTTTTCTAACCCAGCGCTCAGTACAGTGCCAGGAACACAGTAATCCCTTAACAAATACCACAATTATTATCATCATTGTCATCTTTCCCAGGGCGTAGTACGATGCCTGGTACATAGGAAGCACTTACCAGATATCAGAAAAAAGAGAGAAAGAAAAGAGCGCATCCGCTTCCGTCCCAAATGTTCCCGGCGATATGCCCACCTCTTCCTGGACAGGGGTCGATCGGAGGAGAGGCCTAGTGACATCCGACGACTCTGACTGACGGCTGCGGTGGGCGAGATGCAATTAATCAATCAATCAATCAATCAATTGTATTTATTGAGCGCTTACTGTGTGCAGAGCACTGTAGTAAGCACTTGGGAAGTCCAAGTTGGCAAATATAGAGACAGTCCCTACCTGATGGTGGGCTCACAGTCTACAAGGGGGAGACGGAGAACAAAACCAAACGGACTAAGAAAATAAAATAAATAGAATAAGTAGAATAGGTAAGTGAGCAGAAGGTAAGTGAAGGAGGCATCTTAAATAGCGGCCCAGCCGAGCCCCGGCATCCGGGCCGGGATCGACTCGGCATCTCCCCGTTGGGAAAGGGGACGACGTCGCCTCGACCCGAATCCCCCGGGATCCCCGGTTCCCAAGTCTACGACTGAAACGCGCCCGTTTCCCGGAGGGAAACGGATGCATCATCATCATCAATCGTATTTACTGAGCGCTTACTATGTGCAGAGCACTGTACTAAGCGCTTGGGAAGTACAAATTGGCAACATCTAGAGACAGTCCCTACCCAACAGCGGGCTCGCAGTCTAAAAGGGGGAAACAGAGAACAAAACCAAACATACTAACAAAATAATGCAGGGTAATGCATTCGATTATTGCGGTATTTGCTGAGCGCCCAGTGTGTGCCAAGCACCGTTCTGAGTGCTGGTGTAGACGCAGGGTAATTAGATGGGACGCGGTCCCCGTCCCTTAGGGGGTTCGCGGCCTTCATCCCCATTTTACGGATGAGGAACTGAGGCCCGGAGAAGCGACGAGCCAAAGGTCGCGGAACAGACGACTGGCGGAGGTGGGATTAGAACCCAGGTCCTTCTGGCGGTCAGATCCGGGCTGTATCGACTGCCTGTATAGATGTTTGTACATATTTATTACTCTATTTATTGATTTTACTTGTACCTATTTATTCTATTTATTTTCGGTTTTGTTCTCCGTCTCCCCCTTCTAGACTGTGAGCCCACTGTTGGGTAGGGACCGTCTCCATACGTTGCCAACTTGGACTTCCCAAGCGCTTAGTACAGTGCTCTGCACACGGTAAGCGCTCAATAAATACGATTGATTGATTGATTGATTGACTACGCCATGCTACTCCTCATTTATTAGTTACCAGCTGACCCAACTTAGAAAAACTATCATCATCATCATCATCAGTCGTATTTATTGAGCGCTTACTATGTGCAGAGCACTGTACTAAGCGCTTGGGAAGTGCAAATTGGCAACATATAGAGACAGGCCGTACCCAACAGTGGGCTTACAGTCTAAAAGGGGGAGACAAAACCAAACATACTAACAAAATAAAATAAATAGAATAGATATGTATTCACCAAGCTTTGGGTCATGTGTCAATAAAATGATTTATTTAGCTTATTCAATCACCTCTTGCCTTATTTAAACTTCTTGCGGAGAAGCAGCGTGGCTCAGCGGAAAGAGCCCGGGTTTGGGAGTCAGAGGTCGTGGGTTCTAATCCTGCCTCCGCCACTTCTCGGCTGTGTGACTTTGGGCAAATCGCTTGCCTTCTCCGGGCCTCAGTGACCTCATCTGGCAAATGGGGGTGAAGACTGGGAGCCCCACGGGGGACAACCTGATCACCTTGCATCCCCCCCAGCGCTTAGAACAGTGCTTTGCACATAGTAAGCGCTTAATACCATCATTATTATTATTATTGTCTGATTTTGGGTCACAATCAGGGGTATTTCTTGAGGGTTTCCTCTGCAAAACGCGCTGTACTAGACGCTTGGGAGAGTACAATGCCACAGAATTAGGAGACTCGTTCCCTGCCCACGATGAACTTACGGTCTAGAGGGGGAGACGGACATGAATCCATCCATCAGTGGTATTTATTGAGCGCTTACTGTGTGCCGAGCACTGTACTAAGCGCAGAGCCCTCAAGGAGCTTAGAGTCTATTGTGTAGAGACCGCTGTACTCAGCGCTCTAACAGTAGGGTTAGAAAAGATCCCTGCCAGGAAGGAGCGTTGGATTCATTCATTCATTCAATCATATTTATTGAGCGCTTACGGTGTGCAGAGCACTGTACTAAGCGCAGAGCCCTCAAGGAGCTTAGAGTCTATTGTGTAGAGACCGCTGTACTCAGCGCTCTAACGGTAGAGTTAGAAACGATCCCTGCCGGGAAGGAGCGTTGGATTCATCCATTCATTCAATCGTATTTATTGAGCGCTTACTGTGTGCAGAGCACTGTACTAAGCGCAGAGCCCTCAAGGAGCTTAGAGTCTATTGTGTAGAGACCACTGTACTCAGCGCTCTAACGGTAGAGTTAGAAATGATCCCTGCCGGGAAGGAGTGTTGGATTCATCCATTCATTCAATCGTATTTATTGAGCGCTTACTGTGTGCAGAGCACTGTACTAAGCGCAGAGCCCTCAAGGAGCTTTGACTCTATTGTGTAGAGACTCAGTGCTCTAACAGTAGAGTTAGAAACGATCCCTGCCGGGAAGGAGCGTTGGATTCATCCATTCATTCAATCATATTTATTGAGCGCTTATGGTGTGCAGAACACTGTACTAAGCACAGAGCCCTCAAGGAGCTTAGAGTCTATTGTGTAGAGACCACTGTACTCAGCGCTCTAACGGTAGAGTTAGAAACGATCCCTGCCGGGAAGGAGCGTTGGATTCATCCATTCATTCAATCGTATTTATTGAGCGCTTACTGTGTGCAGAGCACTGTACTAAGCGCAGAGCCCTCAAGGAGCTTTGAGTCTATTGTGTAGAGACTGCTGTACTCAGCGCTCTAACAGTAGAGTTAGAAACGATCCCTGCCGGGAAGGAGCGTTGGATTCATCCATTCATTCAATCGTATTTATTGAGCGCTTACGGTGTGCAGAGCACTGTACTAAGTGCAGAGCCCTCAAGGAGCTTTGAGTCTATTGTGTAGGGACCATCATCAATCGTATTTATTGAGCGCTTACTATGTGCAGAGCACTGTACTCAGCGCTCTAACAGTAGAGTTAGAAACGATCCCTGCCGGGAAGGAGCGTTGTGTTCATTCAATCGTATTTATTGAGCGCTTACGGTGTGCAGAGCACTGTACTAAGCGCTTGGGAAGTACAAGTTGGCAACAGTACATGGGAGAGAGTTAGCAGACACGATCCCGTCTCTCAAGGAGTTTACGGTCTACTCTGCACAGAGCACTGTACTGAGTGCTCCGGAGAGTTCGAGAGAGTTGGTAAACACGTCTCTGCTCTCAAGGAACTGAAAGCCTACTGAGTAATCCTAAACCCTTGAGAAAGTACGCTGGTGTACTTTCCAAGCGCTTAGTACAGTGCTCTGCACTCGGTAAGCGCTCAATAAATATGATTGAATGAATGAATGAATGCTCTGCACTCAGTAAGCGCTCAATAAATATGATTGAATGAATGAATGAATGCTCTGCACTCAATAAGCGCTCAATAAATACGACGGAATGAATGAGTGTCGGGTAGGGATTGTCTCTGCTGCCGAGCTGTACTTTCCAAGCGCTTAGTCCAGTGCTCTGCACACGGTAAGCGCTCAATAAATACGATGGAGGGAATGAATGATCCCTGCTCTGGGCGAGTTTTACAGTCACGATGAGCTTACGGTCTAGAGGGGAAAAAAGAGACATCGATCAAGCGATCAATAAATCGATCGTTGGTGTCTATTAGTGCTTACTGTGTGCAGACTACTGTACTAAGCGCTTGGGAGAATACAATACAAAGAGCCCAATGTTGGGTAGGGACGGTCTCTATATGTTGCCAATTTGTACTTCCCAAGCGCTTAGTACAGTGCTCTGCACACAGTAAGCGCTCAATAAATACGATTGATGATGACGGTGAGTCGGTGGGCACGTATTCCGCTCACAACGAGCTCGCAGTTGAGGGGGGAGACGGGCAATAATCGATCAATCGGTGGTATTTATTGAGCGCTTACTGTGCGCAGAGTTAGCAGACGTGATCCCGTCTCTCAAAGAGTTTACAGTCTACTAGGCATAGAGCACTGTACTGAGTGCTCCGGAGAGTTCAAGAGAGTTAGCATCTGGGCCTCGGTGACCTCATCTGTGAAATGGGGATGAAGACTGGGAGCCCCACGGGGCATAACCGGGTTACCGGGTATCTCTCCTTCTTCTCCCCCTCGTCCCCCTGTCCATCCCCCCCATCTTACCTCCTTCCCTTCCCCACAGCACCGGTATATATGTATACATGTTTGTACATATTTATTACTCTATTAATTAATTTATTTTACTTGTACATATCTATTCTATTTATTTTATTTTGCTAGTATGTTTGGTTTTGTTCTCTGTCTCCCCTTTTTAGACTGGGAGCCCACTGTTGGGTAGGGACCGTCTCTAGATGTTGCCAATTTGTACTTCCCAAGCGCTTAGTACAGTGCTCTGCACACAGTAAGCGCTCAGTAAATATGATTGATGTTGATGATACACGGTAAGCAGGTTGGACACAGTCCCCGCCCCACGGAGGGCTCCCCGTCTTAATCTCCATTTTACGGATGAGGTAACTCAGGCACCGAGGAGTTAAGTGACTCACCCAAGGTCACACAAGAGACACGTGGCGGAGTCGGGATTAGAACCCAGGACCTTTGACTTCCCGGCCTGCGAGCTTTCCGCTAAGCCGGACGGCTTCCGGATCCTGCTCGAATCTGGATCAGGGATGTCGGCTTCAAATCTGGCCGTGGGACGCTGATCGGGGAGAAGAGTTAATCCCGGGGATGATTGATTCACGGTGATAGAATCGGGAGTAAATTGTGTGAGCGGAAAGTCAGACGGCCTGTCAATCGTATGTACTGAGCGCTTGGTTCATTCGTTCGTATTTATTGAGCATTTACTGTGAACAAAGCAGCGTACTAAGGGCTAAGGAGAGTATAGTGTAATAATAAATGGACACCTTCCCTGCCCACAGCGACCTTACAGTCTAGAGGGAGAGCAGGCCCCGGCTGCTCTAATAATAATGGTATTTATTAGGCGTTCACTCTGTGCTGAGCGCTGGGGTCGATACTAGGTTATTAAACTCCATAAGGGGCTCACGGTCCAGATGGAGTCACGGCTTAAATAGGAGGGAGGACAGGTGTTGAACGGATCCCCATTTTGCAGGTGAGGAAACTGAGGCTCAGGGCCGTTGAGTGACTTACCCAAGGGCACGCAGCAGAGGCTCTTTCCGCGAGGCCACGTTTCTCCGTCAGTAGCTGCTGCAGGTAGAGATTGAGGTCAGACCTCAAGCACTGTACTAAGCGCTTGGGAAGTCCAAGTTGGCAACATATAGAGACAGTCCCTACCCAACAGTGGGCTCACAGTCTGAAAGTGTATCTACCCCAGCGTTTAAAACAATGCTTGGCGCGTAATAAGAATGATAATAATGGTATTTGTTAAGCGCATCCTATGTGCCACGCACGGTTCTAAGCGCTGGGGTAGAGACAAGCTAATTAGGTTGTCCCGTGTGGAGCTCACAGTCTTAATCCCCATTTTGCAGATGAGGGAATTGAGGCCCAGAGAATCAATCAGTCGTATTTATTGAGCGCTTACTGTGTGCAGAGCACTGTACTAAGCGCTTGGGAAGTACAAGTTGGCAACATATAGAGACAGTCCCTACCCAACACTGGGCTCACAGTCTAAAAAAGTGACGTGACTTGTCCAAGGTCACACAGCAGACAAGTGGCGGGGCCGGGATTGGAAGCCACGACCTCTGACTCCCAAGCCTGGGCTTCTTCCACCAAGCCACGCCGTAAGCGCTTAACGAGTACCATTAAGAACAGTGCTTTGCACATAGTAAGCGCTTAATAAATGCCACCGTTATTATTATCATTACCATTATTACTATTATTATTATTGTTCCGAGGCCCGGGTCGGGATCACGTTCTCTGTATAGAAGCGCAACTCCCCAGCACCTTCCGAAGGGCCCCCGTCACTTGCTTATTGCGGAGGCTGTAGATCAGAGGGTTTAGCGCCGGCGTGAGGATGGTGTAGAAGACGGACACCACCCTATCCTGCCCGGGAGTGTGGTAGGAATTGGGGAGCATGTAGGTGAAGATGGCCGCCCCGAAGAAGAGGCCGACCACGATCAGGTGCGAAGAGCAGGTGGCGAAGGCCTTCCTCCGGGCTTGAGCCGAGCGCATGCCCAGCACCACGGCGGCGATCCGGCCGTAGGAGAAGGCGATGAGGGAGAAGGGCACCAAGAGCATCAAGACGCAGCAGGCGTACATCACCGACTCGTAGACCGAAGTGTCGACGCAGGACAGCTTCAGCAGGGCGGGCACTTCGCAGAAGAAGCTGTCGATGACTCTTGACCCGCAGTAGGGGAAGGTCATGGCTATGGGGGTGACCAGGAAGCCATCCGTGACCCCCATGAGCCAGGAGCCCGCCGCCATCCGAACGCACGTCCTCTGGCTCATGAGGACCGGGTAGCGCAGAGGGTGGCCGATGGCCGCGTAGCGGTCGTAGGCCATGAGGCCCAGGAGGAAGCATTCGGCTCCCAGCAGGGTCAGGTACAGGAAGATCTGAGCCGTGCACCCCCAGAAGGAAATGGTCTTCTGCCCGCTCAACTGGTCCACCAGCGTCTTGGGCACAGTTGTGCAGATGTACATGGCGTCCATGAGGGACAGGTGTCCGATGAGGAAGTACATGGGGGTGTGGAGCTGGGGGTCGAGGTGGATGAGGACCATCATGGTGGAATTCCCCGTCAGGGCCACGACGAAGGTGATGCCGATCAGGGTGGAGAGGACGGGGGGGAGTCCGCCGCTGTCGGTGAGGAGTCCCACCAGGATGAAATCTGTCTGGGGGGCTTGAGTCCGGTTCCCCATTGTTCAGTCTTAATGAAGCCCAAAAGGAGAGAAAGGACACAAGGATAGCATTATTAGTAGTAATAGAAAGAGGAAGAGGAGATAGGGATAGCAGCTGTAGCAGCATATTTGTAAATCACTTATTGGGTGTCAAGTACAGTTCTAAGTGCTGGGGTAGATACAGGTTGATCGGGCCGGACACGGTTCTTGTCCCACGTGGGACTCCCGGTTTAAGCGGGAGGGAGAACAGAAATTGAATCCACATTTTACAGTTGAGGAAACTGAGGTGCAGAGAAGCGAAGTGCCTTCTGCCCAAGCAGACAAGGGGCAGAACTGGGATTAGAACCCAGCTCCTCTGATTCCCAGGCCCGGGCTCCTTCCACTAGACCACACTGCTTCATTCGTTCATTCGATCGTATTTATTGAGCGCTTACTGTGGGCAGAGCACCGTACTAAACGCTTGGGAAGGACATCTAGAGACGGTCCCTACCCAACAGCGGGCTCACAGTCTAGAAGGGGGAGACGGACGACAAAACGGGACATATTAACAAAATAAAATAAATAGAATAGTACATATGTACAAACAGTAGAGTTCGAGAGGTGATGAATAGATGAATGGATGGATAGATGGATGGATGGATAGATAGACGTTAGATAGATATATGGATAAATAGGTTGATAGCTAGATTAATAGAAATATAGAGCAATCTATATAGCTATGGTCACTTTGGCAGTAGATAGATTGATGGATATATAAAGATATATGTCTTATTGATCACTATATAGATGTTGATATATGGAGATAGATTTGTAGGAATTTCTATAGAGATAAACAGAGTATATGCATGCATATCCTAGAGGGCGGGGATCGTATCTACCAACTTTATTGTATTGTACTCTCCCAAATGCTTTGTTCAGTGCTCTGCACATAATAAGTGCTCAATGAATACCACTGATTGATTTACTGATGTACATATGGGTCTATTAATGGCTAAAAGGCCCACAGATATAACTACATAGAGAGAAATATAGTAATATGTAGGATTTGTGTATATGGGAATAGATATCTATAGCCTGTAATTATACCCGCTCATTCTTAATGTTCAAAGATAACTTTGTTGTGAGATTTCCCCATTAAGGCACACATCAACTCTTTATTCCCAAATTGACCTTGCTATCGTTCCTTGCTGTCATTCCTTCATTCAATCGTATTTATTGAGCGCTTACTGTGTGCAGAGCACTGTACTAAGCGCTTAGGAAGTACAAGTTGGCAACGTACGGAGACGGTCCCTACCCAACAACGGGCTTGTCATCGCTCCTAACCCCAATCTATTGTTCATTCCCTTTCCCCTTCCAAGAGTTCCTCCTCCCTTTGTCTCACTGACCACCGGCCTTCCCATCCTCAAAGTAGGAGGGGAAAAAAGAGGGGCCTGGGATTCAGCAGCATTTGGGTTCTAATCCCGGCTCCATCCCTTCTCTGCTGTGTGATCTTGGACCAACCACCGAACCTCTCTGTGCCTCAGTTTCCTCACCCCTAAAATGGGGATGGAGACTGTGAGCCCCATGAGGGACAGGGACTGCGTCCAAACCGACTGGCTTTCATCTGCCCCGGCGCTCGGTACGGCGCCCGGTTCATAGTAAGCGCTTAACAAATGCCATAAAAACAAAAAACAGCCGATGAACCCCCACTTGACAGATCAGGAGACTGAGGCCCAGTGAAGTGACTGGCCCAAGGTCACACGGCAGACGGTGACAGACTCGGGATTAGAACCCAGGCCTCCCGACTCCCATGTTCACGCTTCTGCCATTAGCGGCTTCTTGTGGCCTAGTTTACCATAGTGAAAGCTTAATAAATATAATAAAGAAGAATTCACCCCAATTCCACGGCTCTGCGAGGCAAAACGAGACTAATCGCAGGCTCAGGGACGGAGGAGATTAAATGTGGGCATCGTTTCTCAAAACCCACCGGGCATTTAGAAGGAATCAAATCTATAACAGAGGATACAAGTGAAAGTTTATTGTGTGGAATAATAAATACGGGTTCATTAACATTTGTCTGCTGTGTGTCCTCGTGCCAGTCACTTCACTTCTCTGTGCCACAGTTACCACACCTGATAAATGGGTGTTAAGACTGCGAGCCCCATATGGGACAGAAACTGCGTCCAAACTTCTAGACTGTGAGCCCGTTGTCGGGTAGGGACCTCCTCTATACGTTGCCGACTTGTAAGCGCTTAGTACGATGCTCTGCACACCGTAAGCGCTCAATAAATACAACTGAATGAATGAATCTGATTATCTACCCCAGCGCCTAGTACAGTGCCTGGCACATAATAAGCACGTCACAAATACCATAAAAAAAGGAAAGAAAAGGTACCTGCCTGCAATTGAGTGTGTCCCTTCTGGGGGAATCAACGGAGGCTGGTAAACTTCCTTTAGGGCGGTTGGTAAAAATTGGAGAAATTCTTCTTTGCAATTATTTCTGGGCTTTCCTGCATGGAAAACGAATTATTATTATTATTATTAGGGCGTGAATCAGGTGGGAATGGATTAAGCGCATGGAGACTTGGGCAGACCGATGAACTGGGGGGAGAGTTTGTGTAATCAATCCGTTAATCAGTGGTATTTATTGATTGATTTATTTCATGTCTCATGTCCCCCTTTCTAGACTGTGAGCCCGTTGTTGAGTAGGGATTGTCTCTGTTGCTGAATTGTACTTTCCAAGCACTTACTTAGATGTTGCCAACTTGTCCTTCCCAAGCGCTTAGTACAGTGCTCTGCACACAGTAAGAGCTCAATAAATACGATTGATTGATTATTTAATTATTATTTATTGAGCACTTTCTGTGGGGATGGAAGGGTGTCGCACAGACTCCATTAGCCCCCACACTGCTTCTCTCGCCCTCCCGCGCCACGTGTTCCCCCCTCATTCCCCTTCCCCATTCCTTATCCTTCTGCTCCCGCTTTCAAACCATTCCTCTCCCAGCAGAGCCTAGAGGAAAGAGCCCGCCCCCGAGAGTCAGAAGACCTGGGTTCTAATCCCGGATCTGCTGGGCGACCTTGACTTAACTTCTCTGTGCCTCCGTTTCCTCATCTGTAAAACGGACTTTGAATTCCCGCTCTGTCTCTCCCTTTCACGCCGTCAGCCCCTTGTGGGGCAGGGATCGTGTCTCGACTGACAACCTCGTCTCTGCTGGGGGGATTGGGATACTTTTATCCGTATTAGAGCACCCGAGCGCTCCTCTTTCCCTGAGAAATTCCATTCATAAGGGAGAAATAGTACTTCTGGTGATGAGAATGATGCTGTGGAATGGCTAGAGAGTACTGGACAAGGACGAAATCTCCAGAGGTCACCTTGTCCAGCCCCGAGCCTCCACCAATTGAGAATCAATCAATCAATCAATCATCATCATCATCATCAATTGTATTTATTGAGCACTTACTATGTGCAGAGCACTGTACTAAGCGCTTGGGAAGTGCAAGTTGGCAACATATAGAGACGGTCCCTACCCAACAGCGGGCTCACAGTCTAGAAGGGGGAGACGGAGAACAAAACCAAACATACTAACAAAATAAGATAAATAGAATAGATATGTACAAGTATATATGTTTGTACATATTTATTACTCTATTTATTTATTTATTTTACTTGTACATATCTATTCTGTTTATTTTATTTTGTTAGTATGTTTGGTTTTGTTCTCCGTCTTCCCCTTTTAGACTGTGAGCCCACTGTTGGGCAGGGACTGTCTCTATATGTTGCCAATTTGTACTTCCCAAGTGCTTAGTACAGTGCTTTGCACATAGTAAGCGCTCAATAAATATGATTGATGATGATGATGAAGTAGAATAAATAAATAAATAAATAAATAGAGTAATAAATATGTACAAACACATATACACATATACAGGTGCTGTGGGGAAGGGAAGGAGGTAAGACGGGGGGGATGGAGAGGGGGATGAGGGGGAGAGAAGAGACTCAGCACTGCCTAATGGAAAGAACCCGGGCCTGGGATGATGATGATGATGGCGTTTATTAAGCGCTTACTATGTGCAAAGCACTGTTCTAAGCGCTGGGGAAGTTACAAGGTGATCAGGTTGTCCCACGGGGGGCTCACAGCCTTCATCCTCATTTTACAGAAGAGGCAACTGAGGCCCAGAGAAGTGAAGTGTCTCTATATGTTGCCAATTTGTACTTCCCAAGCGCTTAGTACAGTGCTCTGCACATAGTAAGCGCTCAATAAATACAATTGATGATGATGATGATGATGATGAAGTGACTTGCCCAAAGTCACACAGCTGACAAGTGGCGGAGCCGGGATTTGAACCCGTGACCTCGGACTCCAAAGCCTCTGCTCTTTCCACTGAGCCACGCTGCTTCTCTGGGAGTCAGAAGACCCGGGTTCTAATGCGGGCTCTGCCCCTTGACTGTTGTGTGACCTTGGACAAGTCACTTCCCTTCTCTGCTCGTCGGTTCCCTCAGTTCATTCATATCTATTGAGCGCTTACTGTGTGCAGAGCACTGTACTAAGCGCTTGGGAAGTACAAGTTGGCGACATATAGAGACGGTCCCTACCCAACAACGGGCTCTCAGGTGTAAAATGGAGATTCACTACCTGTTCTCCCTCCTGTTTAGACCGCGAGCCCCAAACGGATTAACTCACATTTACTCCAGCGCTTAGAACAGTGCTTGACATATAGTAAGGGCTTAACAAATATAATAATACTGATAGTAGAAATAATAATAATAACAATACTCTCAGCGGCAATTACCAATGATTCTACGGATCCTTTTATTTAAAAATGTCTTCTGTATGTCTAATCCTACCCCCTTTTTGGCTGCAGCTCAGAGAAGCAGCATGGCCCAGGAGTCAGAGGATGAGCTTTCTAATCCTGGCTCCGCCGCTTTATCTGCTGTGTGACCCTGGGCAGGTCACTTCACTTCTCTGTGCCTCAGTTATCTCATCTGTAAAATGGAGATAAGAATGTGATCCCCGTGTGGGATATGGACTGGGTCCTTATTATCTGGTATCTACCCCAGTGCTTGGCACCTAGTAAGTGCTTAACAAACACCACGATTATTATTATTATTATCATTAATATTTACCCCACACTTAGGACAGTGCCTGGCATCCAGTAAGTGCTTAATAAATACCATTATTATTATTATTATCATAGTCATTACACATATCTATTCTATTTTATTTTGTTAGTATGTTTGGTTTTGTTCTCTGTCTCCCCTTTTTGACTGTGAGCCCACTGTTGGGTAGGGACCATCTCTATATTTTGCCAACTTGTACTTCCCAAGCGCTTAGTCCAGTGCTCTGCACGCAGTAAGCACTCAATAAATACAATTGATGATGATGACTGTCTCTATATTTTGCCAACTTGTCCTTCCCAAGCGCTTAGTCCAGTGCTCTGAACACAGTAAGCGCTCAATAAATACAACTGATGATGATGACTGTCTCTATATGTTGCCAACTTGTACTTCCCAAGCGCTTAGTCCGGTGCTCTGCACACAGTAAGTGCTCAATAAATACAATTGATGATGATGACTGTCTCTATATGTTGCCAACTTGTACTTCCCAAGCGCTTAGTCCGGTGCTGTGCACACAGTAAGCGCTCAATAAATACTATTGATGATGATGACTGTATATTTTGCCAACTTGTACTTCCCAAGCGCTTAGTCCGGTGCTCTGCACCCAGTAAGCGCTCAATAAATACGATTGATTGATTGATTGATCATTATTAACTACCCCACACTTAGGACACTTAACAAATACCACAGTTGTTATTATTATCAATATCATCTACTCAACACTTAGAACAGTGCGTGGCAGCCAGTAAGTGCTTAACAAATACCATAATTATTATTATTATCATTATTAACCACTCAACACTTAGAACAGTGCCTGGCAGCCAGTAAGTGCTTAACAAATACCATAATTATTATTATTATCATTATTAACCACCCCACTCTTAGGACAATGCCTGGCACCCAGTAAGCGCTTAAATGCCGCAGTTATTATTATCAATATTATCTACCCCAGTGCTTAGTACAGTGCCAGGCACACAGTAAGCCTTTAACAAATACCACAATTATTATCATCCTTGTCATCTACCCTAGGGCTTAGTACGATGCCTGCTACATAGGAAGCACTTACCAGATATCATAAAAAAGAGAGAAAGAAAACAGCGCATCCGCTTCCATCCCAAACGTTCCCGGAGATATGCCCGCCTCTTCCTGGACAGGGGTCGATCGGAGGCAGAGGCCTAGTGACATCCGACGACTCTGACTGACGGCTGCGGTGGGCGAGAGCTAATCAATCAATCGATCAATCGTATTTATTGAGCGCTTACTGTGTGCAGAGCACTGGACTAAGCGCTTGGGAAGTCCAAGTTGGCAAATATAGAGACAGTCCCTACCCAATGGTGGGCTCACAGTCTAAAAGGGGGAGACGGAGAACAAAACCAAACAGACTAACAAAATAAAATAGAATAAGTGGAATAGGTAAGTGAGCAGAAGGTAAGTGAAGGCGGCATCTTAAATAGCGGCCCAGCCGAGCCCCGGAATCCGGGCCGGGATCGACTCGGCATCTCCCCGTTGGCAAAGGGGACGACGTCGCCTCGACCCGAATCCCCCGGGATTCCCGGTTCCCAAGTCTACGACCGAAACGCGCCCGTGTCCCCGGCTTCCCGGAGGGAAACCGACACAGGGTGATGCATTCGATTATTGCGGTATTTGCTGAGCGCTTACTGTGTGCCAAGCAAGTGCTGTTGTGGAGACAGGATAATTAGATTGGACACAGTCCCCGTCCCTTATGGGGCTCACGGTCTTAATCCCCGTTTTACGGAAGAGGGAACTGAGGCCCGGAGAAGTTAAATGGGTTGCCCAAGGTCACACAGCAGTTTTGTACTTCCCAAGAGCTTAGTTCGGATCTCTGCACGGAGTAAGCGCTCAATAAATACGATTGAATGAAGGAATGAAAAGCTAGGGGTCCACACTGATGAGAAGAATAATATTTACTGAGTACTTATTGCGTGCAGAACACAGGAATCACAGCAAAGAGAGGGGTGACTAAGGCCAGAGAAGTGAAGTGGCTTTCCCAAGTCAGGAGAAGTGGCGGAGCTGGGATTAGAACCCAAGTCCTCAATCAATCAATCAATCAATCGTATTTATTGAGCGCTTACTGGGTGCAGAGCACTGTACTTAGCGCTTGGGAAGTCCAAGTTGGCAACATCTAGAGACAGTCCCTACCCAACAGTGGGCTCACAGTCTAAAAGGGGGAGACGGAGAACAAAACCAAACATACCAAAAAAATAAAATAAATAGAATAGATATGTACAAGTAAAATAGAGTAATAAATGATAAATGATGCGCAATCAATCAATCAATCATATTTATTGAGCGCTTACTGGGTGCAGAGCACTATACTAAGCGCTTGGGAAGTCCAAGTTGGCAACATATAGAGACAGTCCCTACCCAACAGTGGGCTCACAGTCTAAAAGGGGGAGACGGAGGACAAAACCAAACATACTAACAAAATAAAATAAATAGAATAGATATGTACAAGTAAAATAGAGTAATAAATGATAAATGATGCGCAATCAATCATATTTATTGAGCGCTTACTGGGTGCAGAGCACTATACTAAGCGCTTGGGAAGTCCAAGTTGGCAACATATAGAGACAGTCCCTACCCAACAGTGGGCTCACAGTCTAAAAGGGGGAGACAGAGAACAAAACCAAACATACTAACAAAATAAAATAAATAGAATAGATATGTACAAGTAAAATAGAGTAATAAATGATAAATGATGCGCAATCAATCAATCAATCGTATTTATTGAGCGCTTACTGGGTGCAGAGCACTGTACTAAGCGCTTGGGAAGTCCAAGTTGGCAACATATAGAGACAGTCCCTACCCAACAGTGGGCTCCCAGTCTAAAAGGGGGAGACGGAGAACAAAACCAAACTTACTAACAAAATAAAATAAATAGAATAGATATGTACAAGTAAAATAAATAGAGTAATAAATATATACAGACATATATCCATATATACAGGTGCTGTGGGGAAGGGAAGGAGGTAAGACGGGGGGGGGATGGAGAGGGGGACGAAGGGGAGCCAGAGGATCTGAGTTCTACAGAAGCAGCGTGGCTCAGTGGAAAGAGACCGGGCTTTCGAGTCCGAGGTCTTGGGTTCAAATCCCAGCTCCGCCACTTGTCAGCTGCGTTGGGCAAGCCGCTTAACTTCTCTGTGCCTCAGTTCCCTCATCTGGAAAAGGGGGATTAAGACCGTGAGCCCCCCGGGGACAACCTGATCACCTCGTAATCTCCCAGGCGCTTAGAACAGTGCTTTGCACATAGTAAGCACTTAATAAATGCCATTATTATTATTATTATTATTCCACCTCCTCCACTTGCCTTGGGCAAGTCAGTCAATCAATCAAATATATTGAGTGCTCACTGTGTGCAGAGCACTGTATTAAGTGTTTGGGAGAGTATGAGTGGGGAGATATGCTCCCTGCCCAAAAAAAACCAGTTAAACTAATCACCTTGAGAACCTAGAAACTAGACCTAAGTTCTAATCTCGGCTCCACCACTTGTCCGCTGAGTGACCTTGGACAAGTCACTTCACTTCTCTGAGCCTCAGCTCCCTCATCTCTAAGAGGGAGATGAGGACTGTGAGCCCCACGTGGGACAGGGACCGTGTCCAACCTGATTAGCTTGTATTTTGCCCCGTCTTGTCTTACTCTGAGTCGAATCATCACCATCAATCGTATTTATTGAGCGCTTACTACGTGCAGAGCACTGGACTAAGCGCTTGGGAAGTACAAATTGGCAGCATATAGAGACAGTCCCGACCCAACAATGGGCTCACAGTCTAAAAGTCACAGTCGAATGATGGTTGACTTCTCCCAACGATATTTACCGAGTACTTACTGTGTGCAGAACACCGGAATCACGGCGGAGAGAGGGGTAACTAAGGCCGGAGAAGCGAAGTGGCTTTCCCAAGTCGAGAGAAGCGGCGGAGCCGGGATTAGAACCCAAGACCTCTAGCTCCCAGCTCCTTTTTCTTTCCGCTAGAGAAACAGAGGAAAGAAAAGAGAACGGAGATGCTGGGGAAGTGAATCATCATCAGTCGTATTTATTTATTTTATAGCTTGTATTTTGCCCTGTCTTGTCTTACTCCGTCGAGTCGAATCATCATCGTCAGTCGTATTTATTGAGCGCTTACTGCGTGCAGAGCACTGTACTAAGCGCTTGGGAAGTACAAGTTGGCAACATAGAGAGACGGTCCCTACCCAACAGTGGGCTCGCAGTTTAAAAACAAAATGACCCGGCGCTTCACCTCCGTTCCCTCATCTGCAAAATGGGGATTCAATACCTGCTCTCCTCCCCCTTAGACTGTGACCTGTTGAGCTTGCTTCTATCCCAGCACTTAGTACAGTGTTTGGCGCATAATAAGCACTTAAACCACAATTAGCATTACTATTATTCTATTTATTTTATTTTGTTTTGTTAGCATGTTTGGTTTTGTTCTCTGTCTCCCCCTTTTAGACTGTGAGCCCACTGTTGGGTAGGGACTGTCTCTAGATAATAATAATAATAATGTTGGTATTTGTTAAGCGCTTACTATGTGCAAAGCACTGTTCTAAGCACTGGGGGGAATACCAGGAGATGAGGTTGTCCCATGTGGGGCTCACAGTCTTAATCCCCATTTTACAGATGAGGGAACTGAGGCCCAGAGAAGTGAAGTGACATGCCCAAAGTCACACAGCTGACAAGTGGCAGGGCTGGGATTTGAACCCATGACCTCTGACTCCAAAGCCCAGGCTCTTTCCACTGAGCCACGCGGCTTCTCTAATGTTGCCAATTAGATGTTGCCAATTTGTACTTCCCAAGCGCTTAGTACAGTGCTCTGCACACAGTAAGCGCTCAATAAATACGATTGATGATGATGATATTAGGTCCCAGGCCCACAGGATTTCCCGGACCCCGCTTTGGGCAAAACACTCTATTAGACACTTGAGAAACAGCCAGCTTGGACTTCCCAAGCGCTTAGTACAGTGCTCTGCACACAGTGAGCGCTCAATAAATACGATTGAATGAATGAATGAGTCCCTGTCACCTGAGGAGAGAGTTACGATAAAGGGGGTCTTAAGAAAGACCAGTTTCTGCGCAGTCTTTGCTCCTCATGGGGTTCACAGTTTATTTAGGAGGAAGAAAAGGGGTTCAATCCCCATTCTGCACAGAGAAGTAAATTGACTGGCCCAAGGTCACACAGCAAGCAGTGGGGGGGAGCAGGGATGAGAAGACACGTCCTGTGATGCCCAGGCCTGGGCTCTGTTTTGAAAGTTAGCACGAAGGAGGGACAAAATCAGCTTCATTTGGAGGCGTCCGGGCATGTTCCCCACAGCACCTGTATATATATATATATATATATATATATATATATATATATATATATATATATATATATATATATATATATATATATATATATATATATATATATATATGTTTGTACATATTTATTACTCTATTTATTTATTTTACTTGTCCATATCTATTCTATTTATTTTATTTTGTTAGTATGTTTGGTTTTGTTCTCTTGTCTCCCCCTTTTAGACCGTGAGCCCACTGTTGGGTAGGGACTGTCTCTATATGTTGCCAACTTGTACATCCCAAGCGCTTAATACAGTGCTCTGCACACAGTAAGCGCTCGATAAATACGATTGATGATGATGATGATTAGGTCAAGATTTGTACTCCAGGCGTGATCTGTCAGATCGTGACAGTTGGCGGAGCCGGGGTTCGAACCCATGGCCTCTGACTCCTAAGCGCATGCTCTCCCATGCGCTTAGTACAGGGTTTTGCACACAGTAAGCACTCAATAAATACGATTGATTGATCGTCTCGGTTTGTCAGCTCTCTGTGGGCAGGGAGTGTGCCTGCTTATTGTTATATTGGACTCTCCCAAGCACTTATTATAGCGTTCAGCACACAGTAAGCACTCAAGAAACACGATTAATGAATTAATGAGTTATCTGCCACATGGGGATTAAATAGCCCTGAGATTCCGAGCCCCATATGGGACATGGACCGTTCCCAACCTAATTATATCCTATCTATCCCAGTGCTTCCACGCAATAAGCGCTTCACAAATATCATTATTACTATTATGGAGAAGCAGCGTGGGCTGGTGGATATAATAATAATAATAATGTTGGTATTTGTTAAGCGCTTCCTATGTGCCAAGCACTGTTCTAAGCGCTGGGGTAGGTACAAGGTAATCAGGTTGTCCCACGTGGGGCTCACAGGCTTAATCCCCATTTTCCAGATGAGGGAACTGAGGCCCAGAGAAGCGAAGTGACTGGCCCAAGGTCACACAGCCGACAAGCGGCGGAACCGGGATTTGAACCCATGACCTCTGACTCCAAAGCCCGGGCTATTTCCACTGAGCCACGCTGCTTCCCCTTCACTTCTCTGGGCCCAGAGAAGTGAAGTGACTGGCC
Organism: Tachyglossus aculeatus; assembly: GCF_015852505.1. Taxonomy (NCBI): domain Eukaryota; kingdom Metazoa; phylum Chordata; class Mammalia; order Monotremata; family Tachyglossidae; genus Tachyglossus; species Tachyglossus aculeatus. The sequence continues at coordinate 5,089,357 of NC_052099.1, forward strand.
CAAGGTCACACAGCCGACAAGCGGCGGAACCGGGATTTGAACCCATGACCTCTGACTCCAAAGCCCGGGCTCTTTCCACTGAGCCACGCTGCTTCACACAGCTGACAAGCGGCGGAGCCGGGATTTGAACCCATGACCTCTGACTCCAAAGCCCGGGCTCTTTCCACTGAGCCACGCCGCTTCCCCTTCGCTTCTCTGGGCCTCAGTGACCTCATCTGGAAAATGGGGATGAAGACTATGAGCCCCCCCGTGGGACAACCTGATGACCTTGTAACCTCCCCAGCGCTTAGAACAGTGCTTGGCACATAGTAAGCGCTTAACAAATACCAACATTATTATTATTATTATAACCAGGTTGGAGCCAGTCCGTCACGAGGGAGAACGGGTATCGAAGCCTCGTTTATTTTTACAGTTGAGGACACTATTGTTTTATAGTCCTCTCTCAAGCGCTTAGTAGAGTGCTTTGCACGCAGTAAGCGCTCAATAAATACGACTGAATGAGGCAAGGAAGCGCTTAGCTCTGCACGCAGTAAGCGCTCAATAAATAGGACTGAATGATCGGATCGGGGCATTAGGCAAGGAAGTGTTTAGTTGTGCACGCGGTAAGCGCTCAATAAATACGACAACGAACGGATCGGTGCATTAGGCAAGGAAGCGCTTAGTTCTGCACACAGTAAGCGCTCAATAAATACCACTGACTGAAGGGAAAAAGCCCAGGCCTGAGAATCGGACCTGGGTTCTAATCCTGGCTCTGCCACCTGTTTTGCTGTTTGACCTGGGGCGGGGAATGTATCTTTTTTATTGTTGTGTTATAATAATTATAATGTGGTATTTGTTAAGCGCTTCCTACGTGCCAGGCACTGTAATAATAATAATAATAATGATGGCATCTGTTGAGCGCTTACTATGTGCCAAGCACTGTTCTAAGCGCTGGAGGGGGATACGAGGTGATCAGGTTGTCCCCCGTGGGGCTCCCAGTCTTCATCCCCATTTCCCCGATGAGGTCACTGAGGCCCAGAGAAGTGACTTGTCCAAGGTCACACAGCTGACAATTGGGGAAGCCGGGATTCGAACCCATGACCTCTGACTCCTAAGCCGTGTCGCTCTCCCAAGTGCTTAGTACGGCGTCCTGCTCCCTGTAAGTGCTCAATAAATACGATCGATATCTCAGCGTGGCTCAGTGGAAAGAGCACGGGCTTGGGTTCTAATCCCGGCTCCGCCGCATGTCTGCTGTGTGACCTTGGGCAAGTCACTTCACTTCTCTGAGCCTCAGTTCCCTCATCTGTGAAATGGGGATGAAGACTGTGAGCCCCACGTGGGACAATCTGATCGCCTTGTATTCTCCCCCGGCGCTTAGAACAGTGCTTTGCACATAGTAAGCGCTTAACAAATGCCATCGTTATTGTTATTATTATTCTGTGCCTCAGTTGCCTCATCTGTAAAATGGGGATTAATACCTCGAGCCCCATGTGGGACGGGGACTGTGTCCAACCTGATTCGCTGGCATTGTACTTCCCAAGCGCTTAGTACAGCGCTCTGCACACAGTAAGCGCTCAATAAATACGATTGAATGAATGAATGAATCTACCCTAGCATTTAGTACAGCGCCTGGAACAAGGGAACGCAAAACAAGAAGACTGTAAGCTTGATGTGGGCCGGGCAATGTGTCTATTATAGTATTGTACTCTCCCAAGCGCTTAGTACAGTGCTCTGCACACAGTAAGCGCTCAATCAATCAATCATATTTATTGAGCGCTTACTACATGCAGAGCACTGTACTAAGCGCTTGGGAAGCACAAGTCGGCAACATATAGAGACGGGCCCTGCCCAACAAGCGCTTCCTGTGTGCCAGGCACTGTACTAAACGCTGTACTCTCCCAAGGGTTTAGTACAGTGTCCTGCTCACTGTAAGTGCTCAATAAATTCATTCAATCGTACTGAGCACTTACTGTGTGCACAGCACTGTACTGAGCGCTTGGGAAGTCCAAGTTGGCGACATATAGAGACGGTCCCTACCCAGCAGTGGGCTCACAGTCGAGGAGCTCAATAAATACCACTGAATGAATGAATGAATGATGGATTGAGAGAAGAGAAGCAGCGTGGCTCAGTGGCTAGAGCGTGGACTTTGGAGTCGGAGGTCATGGGTTCAAATCCCGGCTCCGCCACGTGTCGGCTGGGTGACTTTGGGCAAGTCGCTTCACTTCTCTGGGCCTCAGTGGCCTCATCTGGAAAATGGGGGTGAATCAATCAATCAATCAATCAATCGTATTTATTGAGCGCTTACTGTGTGCAGAGCACTGTACTAAGCGCTTGGGAAGTACAAGTTGGCAACATATAGAGACAGCCCCCCGTGGGGCAACCTGATCACCTTGGAACCTCCCCAGCGCTTAGAACAGTGCTTGGCACATAGTAAGCGCTTAATAAATGCCATTATTATTATTATTATTATTATTATCATAACGTAAAACCGTCCATTCATAAATTCCAGGGCGTCTGCCGCCCCCTCGTGGCCACTTGGAAGCACTGCTCCGGGTCTACTTCCCAATACGATGGTATTCATTCATTCATTCATTCATTCATTCATTCAATCGTATTTATTGAGCACTTACTGCGTGCAGAGCACTGTACTAAGCGCTTGGGAAGTACAAGTCTGCAATATAGAGAGAGACGGTGCCTGCCCAACAAGCGCTTCCTAAGTGCCAGGCATTATACTAAGCATTGTACTCTCCCAAGCGCTTAGTACAGTGTCCTGCTCACTGTAAGTGCTCAATAAATTCATTCAATCGTATTTATTGAGCGCTTACTGTGTGCAGAGCACTGGACTAAGCGCTTGGGAAGCCCAAGTCGGCAACATATAGAGATGGGCCCTGCCCAACAAGCGCTTCCTAAGTGCCAAGCACTCCACTAAACGTTGTACTCTCCCAAGTGCTTAGTACAGTGTCCTGCTCACTGTGAGTGCTCAATAAATTCATTCAATCGTATTTATTGAGCGCTTACTGTGTGCAGAGCACTGTACTAAGCGCTTGGGAAGCACAAGTCGGCAACATATAGAGACGGTGCCTGCCCAACAAGCGCTTCCTAAGTGCCAGGCATTATACTAAACGTTGTCCTCTCCCAAGCGCTTAGTACAGTGTCCTGCTCACTGTAAGTGCTCAATAAATTCATTCAATCGTATTGATTGAGCGCTTACAGTGTGCAGAGCACTGGACTAAGCGCTTGGGAAGTACAAGTTGGCAACATATAGAGACGGGCCCTGCCCAACAAGCACTTCCCATGTGCCAGGCACTATACTAAACGTTGTACTCTCCCAAGTGCTTAGTACAGTGTCCTGCTTACTGTGAGTGCTCAATAAATTCATTCAATCGTATTTATTGAGCGCTTACTGCGTGCAGAGCACTGGACTAAGCGCTTGGGAAGTACAAGTCGGCAACATCGAGAGAGACGGCCCCTGCCCAACAAGCGCTTCCTAAGTGCCAAGCACTCTTCTCCCAAGTGCTTAGTACAGTGTCCTGCTTACTGTGAGTGCTCAATAAATTCATTCAATCGTATTTATTGAGCGCTTACTGCGTGCAGAGCGCTGGACTAAGCGCTTGGGAAGCCCAAGTCGGCAACATATAGAGATAGGCCCTGCCCAACAAGCGCTTCCTAAGTGCCAAGCACTCTACTAAACGTTGTACTCTCCCAAGTGCTTAGTACAGTGTCCTGCTCACTGTAAGTGCTCAATAAATTCATTCAATAGTATTTATTGAGCACTTACAGTGTGCAGAGCACTGGACTAAGCACTTGGGAAGCACAAGTCGGCAACATATAGAGACGGGCCCTGCCCAACAAGCGCTCCCTAAGTGCCAGGCATTATACTGAGCGTTGTGCTCTTCCAAGTGCTTAGTACAGTGTCCTGCTCACTGTAAGTGCTCAATAAATTCATTCAATTATATTGAGCACTTATTGTGTGCACAGTAGTGTACTAAGCGCTTGGGAAGTACAAGGCGGCAACATATAGAGACAGGCCCTGCCCAACAAGCGCTCCCTAAGTGCCAAGCACTCTACTAAACGTTGTACTCTCCCAAGTGCTTAGTACAGTGTCCTGCTCACTGTGAGTGCTCAATAAATTCATTCAATAGTATTTATTGAGCGCTTACTGTGTGCAGAGCACTGGACTAAGCGCTTGGGAAGCACAAGTCGGCAACATATAGAGACGGGCCCTGCCCAACAAGCGCTCCCTAAGTGCCAGGCATTATACTAAGCGTTGTCCTCTCCCAAGCGCTTAGTATAGTGTCCTGCTCACTGTAAGTGCTCAATAAATTCATTCAATCATATTGATTGAGCGCTTACAGCGTGCAGAGCACTGTACTAAGCGCTTGGGAAGCACAAGTCGGCAACATAGAGAGACGGCCCCTGCCCAACAAGCGCTTCCTAAGTGCCAAGCACTCTACTAAACGTTGTACTCTCCCAAGTGCTTAGTACAGTGTCCTGCTCACTGTAAGTGCTCAATAAATTCATTCAATCGTATTGAGCACTTACTGTGTGCAGAGCACTGGACTAAGCGCTTGGGAAGCACAAGTCGGCAACATATAGAGACGGGCCTGCCCAACAAGCGCTTCCTAAGTGCCAAGCACTCTACTAAACGTTGTACTCTCCCAAGTGCTTAGTACAGTGTCCTGCTCACTGTAAGTGCTCAATAAATTCATTCAATCGCATTTATTGAGCGCTTACTGCGTGCAGAGCACTGGACTAAGCGCTTGGGAAGCACAAGTCGGCAACATATAGCGACGGGCCCTGCCCAACAAGCGCTTCCTATGTGCCAGGCACTGTACTAAACGTTGTACTCTCCCAAGGGTTTAGTACAGTGTCCTGCTCACTGTAAGTGCTCAAATTCATTCAATTGTATTGAGCGCTTACTGTGTGCAGAGCACTGTACTAAGCACTTGGGAAGCACAAGTCGGCAACATATAGAGACGGTCCCTGCCCAACACGCGCTTCCTAAGTGCCAGGCATTATAGTAAACGTTGTACTCTCCCAAGCGCTTAGTACAGTGTCCTGCTCACTGTAAGTGCTCAATAAATTCATTCAATCATATTGAGCACTTACTGTGTGCAGAGCACTGTACTAAGCGCTTGGGAAGTACAAGTTGGCAACATATAGAGACGGTCCCTACCCAACGGTGGGCTCACAGTCTAAAAGAGAAGTGAAGTGACTTGCCCAAAGCGCTGGGGAGGTTACAAGGTGATCAGGTATGTTTGTACAGATTTATTACTCTATTTTCCCTGTCATATTTACTATTCTATTTATTTTGTTAATGATGTGCATCTAGCTTTATTTCTATTTCTTCTGATGACTTGACATTATTATGATGTTTGTACAGATTTATCACTCTATTTTCCTTGTACATATTTACTATTCTATTTATTTTGTTAATGATGTGCATCTAGCTTTATTTCTATTTCTTCTGATGCCTTGACATTATTATTATGTTTGCACAGATTTATTACTCTATTTTCCTTGTACATATTTATTATTCTATTTATTTCGTTAATGATGTGCATCTCGCTTTATTTCTATTTCTTCTGATGATTTGACATTATAATTATGTTTGTACAGATTTACCACTCTATTTTCCTTGTACATATTTGCTATTCTATTTATTTTGTTAATGATGTGCATCTAGCTTTATTTCTATTTCTTCTGATGACTTGACATTATGTTTGTACATATTTATCACTATTTTCCTTGTACATATTTACTATTCTATTTATTTTGTTAATGATGTGCATCTAGCTTTATTTCTATTTCTTCTGATGACGACATTATTATTATGTTTGTACAGACTTATTACTCTATTTTCCTCGTACATATTTACTATTCTATTTATTTAGTTAATGATGTGCATCTACCTTTATTTCTATTTATTCTGACGACTTGACATTATTGTTATGTTTGTACAGATTTATTACTCTATTTTCCTTGTACATATTTGCTATTCTATTTATTTTGTTACTGATGTGCATCTAGCTTTATTTCTATTTCTTCTGATGACTTGACATTATTGTTTGCATAGATTTATTACTCTATTTTCCTTGTACATATTTACTATTCTATTTATTTTAATGATGTGCATCTAGCTTTATTTCTATTTATTCTGATGACTTGACATTATGTTTGTACAGATTTATTACTCTATTTTCCTTGTACATATTTTCTATTCTATTTATTTTGTTAATGATGTGCATCTAGCTTTATTTCTATTTCTTCTGACGACATTATTATGATGTTTGTACAGATTTATCACTCTATTTTCCTTGTACATATTTGCTATTCTATTTATTTTGTTAATGATGTGCATCTAGCTTTATTTCTATTTCTTCTGATGACGACATTATTATTATGTTTGTACAGATTTATCACTCCATTTTCCTTGTACATATTTACTATTCTATTTATTTTGTTAATGATGTGCATCTAGCTTTATTTCTATTTCTTCTGATGACATTATTATGTTTGTACAGATTTATCACTCTATTTTCCTTGTACATATTTACTATTCTATTTATTTTGTTAATGATGTGCATCTAGCTTTATTTCTATTTATTCTGATGACATTTTTATGATGTTTGTACAGATTTATCACTCTATTTTCCTTGTACATATTTACTATTCTATTTATTTTGTTAATGATGTGCATCTAGCTTTATTTCTATTTCTTCTGATGACATTATTATTATGTTTCTACAGATTTATCACTTCCTTTTACATATTTACTAGTCTATTTATTTTGTTAATGATGTGCATCTAGCTTTATTTCTATTTCTTCTGATGACTTGACATTATTATGTTTGCATAGATTTATTACTCTATTTTCCATGTACATATTTGCTATTCTATTTATTTTGTTAATGATGTGCATCTAGCTTTATTTCTATTTCTTCTGATGACTTGACATTATTATGTTTGTACAGATTTATCACTCTACTTGTACATATTTGCTATTCTATTTTTGTTAATGATGTGCATCTAGCTTTATTTCTATTTATTCTGATGACTTGACATTATTATGTTTGTACAGATTTATTACTCTATTTTCCTTGTACATATTTTCTATTCTATTTATTTTGTTAATGATGTGCATCTAGCTTTATTTCTATTTCTTCTGACTTGACATTATTATGATGTTTGTGCAGATTTATCACTCTATTTTCCTTGTACATATTTGCTATTCTATTTATTTTGTTAATGATGTGCATCTAGCTTTATTTCTATTTCTTCTGATGACTTGACATTATTATTGTTTGCACAGATTTATCACTCCATTTTCCTTGTACATATTTACTATTCTATTTATTTTGTTAATGATGTGCATCTAGCTTTATTTCTATTTATTCTGACGACATTATTATGTTTGTACAGATTTATTACTCTATTTTCCTCGTACATATTTACTATTCTATTTATTTTGTTAATGATGTGCATCTAGCTTCATTTCTATTTATTCTGATGACATTATTATGATGTTTGTACAGATTTATCACTATTTTCCTTGTACATATTTACTATTCTATTTATTTTGTTAATGATGTGCATCTAGCTTTATTTCTATTTCTTCTGATGACTTGACATTATTATGATGTTTGTACAGATTTATCGCTCTATTTTCCTTGTACATATTTGCTATTCTATTTTTGTTCATGATGTGCATCTAGCTTTATTTCTATTTCTTCTGATGACTTGACATTATTATTATGTTTGCACAGATTTATTACTCTGTAATAAATTACTCCGGGCTCTTTCCACTGAGCCACGCTGCTTCGCTTGTCCAAGGTCGCACCGTAGATAAGTGGGGAGTCAGGATTAGAACTCAGGTTCTCCTGACTCCTGGACTAGACTGTGAGCCCGCTGTTGGGTAGGGACCGTCTCTATGTGTTGCCGACTTGTCCTTCCCAAGCGCTTAGTACAGTGCTCTGCACACAGTAAGCGCTCAATAGATACGATTGATTGATTGATTGATTGATTGATTGACTAGGGCTCTTTCCGGGGTCTTTCCGCCAGGCCGCACCGCTCGAACTCCCTCCCTGCCCAACCAGGGTTCCTCATCTACCTCGTCCCTATTTTACAGATCAATCAAGCAATCAATCGTATTTATTGAGCGCTTCGTGTGTGCAGAGCACTGTACTAGGCGCTTGGGAAGTCCAAGGTGGCAACATATAGAGACAGTCCCTACCCAACAATCAATCAATCAATCGTATTTATTGAGCGCTTCCTGTGTGCAGAGCACTGGACTAGGCGCTTGGGAAGTCCAAGGTGGCAACATATAGAGACGGTCCCTACCCAACAATCAATCAATCGTATTTATTGAGCGCTTCCCGTGTGCAGAGCACTGGACTAGGCGCTTGGGAAGTCCAAGTTGGCAACATATAGAGACGGTCCCTACCTAACAATCAATCATATTTATTGAGCGCTTCCTGTGTGCAGAGCACTGTACTAGGCGCTTGGGAAGTCCAAGTTGGCAACATATAGAGACGGTCCCTACCCAACAATCAATCAATCGTATTTATTGAGCGCTTCCTCTGTGCAGAGCACTGTACTAGGCGCTTGGGAAGTCCAAGCTGGCAACATCTAGAGACGGTCCCTACCCAACAGCGGGCTCACAGTAAGCGCTCAATAAATATGATTGATGATAGAAAGGGGAGACAGAGAACAAAACCAAACATATTAACAAAATAAAATAAATAGAATAGATAACGTACAAGTAAAATAAATAAACAGATGAGGTAACTGAGGCCCTGAAAAGTGACTTGCCTAATGTCACACGGCAGACAAGTGGCAGAGTCACCCCTAAATCCTGTCGGTCCCACCTTCACAACACCGCTAATAATAATAATAATAATAATGATAGCATTTGTTAAGCGCTTACTATGTGTTCTAAGCGCTGGGGGGGAATGCAAGGTGATCAAGTTGTCCCACGTGGGGCTCACGGTCTTCATCCCCGTTTTCCAGATGAGGGAACTGAGGCTCGGAGAAGTGAAGTGACTCGCCCAAGGTCCCACAGCGGACACGTGGCAGGGTTGGGATTCGAACCCATGACCTCTGACTCCAAAGCCCGGGCTCTTGCCACTGAACCATGCTGGTTGGTACACTGCAGTACGGAGTATGGGAAGGTAGAGTTGAGAAACACGATCCCTGCCCTCGGAAAGCTTACTGTCAGATTCTCTATCAGGCCCAGGCTCTGCCCATTAATCTGTGCCAACTTCCACCATTTGCCCATTTGCCCATTTTCAGTGGGCTGCACCCAAAACTTTAGCCGTCGCGGGAGAGGAGCCAGGGTGGCAAAAAAACCGACTTTCTTATTTATTTTTTTTATATTTGTTAAGTGCTTACTATGTGCCAATCAATCAGTTGTATATATTGAGTGTTTACTATGTGCAGAGCACTGGACTAAGCAGTTGGTATTCTTTAATTAAGCACATCTCTTTTTTCTTACAGCATTTAAGTGCTTACTATGTGCCGCCAACATCGGCCCTTTCCTCTCCATCCAAACTACAACCACGTTAATACGATCGATTATCCGATCCTGCCTTGATTCCCGCCTTGATTCCTGCCTCAGCCTCCCCGGCGACCTCTCGGCCTCCCGTCTCTCCCCACTCCGGTCCCTGCGTCACTCCGCTGCCCGGATCATTTTTCCATTTTTCATCATCATCATCATCAATCGTATTTATTGAGCGCTTACTGTGTGCAGAGCACTGTACTGAGCGCTTGGGAAGTACAAATTGGCAACATATAGAGACAGTCCCTATCCAACGGTGGGCTCACAGTCAAAAAGGGGGAGACACTTTATTATAAAGTGTTTACGTGGCGAGCACATGTAGGAGATCGGAATTAACTCCTGTTCCCCCTCAGACCGTGAGACCCTCGTGGGACAGGGACCGGGTCCCCCCGATTAACCTGTATCGTCCCCACGACTCGGACACGCGGCAAGATATTAGCAGATATCAAAATCACAACGCTAACGATCGGGATATTTATCAAGCGAAGCACCGCGCTGGATAGACAAAATAATTCACCGCTGTTCTTCCTCCTCCGCGGGCCGGGAGCCCCACGCGGGACGGGGGCTACGTCGAGCTAGACTGCAGCGACACATCCGAACAGTGCTTTGCACACAGTAAGCGCTTCACAAATGCCATCGTTATTATTATCGTTATTACCGAATAATGATCAGGTTGGCCTCCATCCCACACGGGGCTTCCACTCTGAGGAGGTGGGGAGGACGGGCATTGAGCCCTCCACCCGGCCCACAGAGACCCCAGCCGAACGGGAAGCCCTGTTGCATAAACTTTTTTATTTAAATAAAATCCGGGGGTCCGGGAGGTTCCTCTCCCGTGGACCCCCGCCTCTCACCTCCCCCCCGACCCCGTCCCCGAAGATGCACATCCGTTCCCGCACCCCTTTCCCTCACGGCACAGCTGCCCCATGGCAGGGGGTAGGGCTCTCCCCCGGGGTCTCCCATTGTCCCCCCCCAACTCACAGGGTGACATTGGACTAAGGGACCGCGTAGCACCTGCCTGAACTGATCAGGCCCTGCCTGGGGTGGGGAGCGGGGGGATAGGAGGGTCTCTTGGCATCCATTGGGGTTGTAGTGTTTCTACTCTCTGCCGTCAGGGTGGGGGGGGTCCGCAGGACCCAGATATCCGGGCAATAAGGAAGAGAAGGAGGTGCCAGGAGCCGATTAAAGCAGACAGAGGGGAGCGGCCCCCATCCAGGTGAGGCCGGGGACGGTGGGGTCGCAGGCGGGGGGCCGGCGCCCTCTGAAGCCCCCCAGCGTCAGCAGAAGTTCCCTCCCCATCCCCAATCCATCCTTCTGGACTGAGGGAAAGGCGTGGGGGAGCGGTTGGGTGTGTGTGTGCGCACGCGTGTGCACACGTATGCCCGCGCGTGCCCACGGCAGGGGGGGCTCAGAAGGGGAGAGGGAGGCAGGAGCCTCGTGGGGGTAAGGCAGAGGTGAGGGCCACCAAGGGCCGGGCAGCGGGGTGGGGGGCTCCGCGGAGACCCACGGGGAGGGAGGCCGGCCCCGACCTCGCCGGCGGACGGGTGAGTGGCGGCGGGAGGCCCGGGGGTGGGGGGGACCGGGCCGGCGGGGAGGGGATCCAGCATCTCTCCGTTGGGGGAAGAGGAAATGAGAGAGGAGGACGGAGGAAGCGATGAGAAAGAGGTGAGAGGAGACAGATGATGAGAGGAGGGAGGAGAGGATGAGAGGTGGGAGGAGGATGAGAGGTGAGAGGAGGAGATGAGATACGAGAGAGGAGGAGATGAGAGAGGAGAGAGGAGGAAATGAGAGGAGGAGATGAGAGAAGAGGAGATGAGAGGAGAGGAGGAGATGAGAGAGGAGAGAGGAGGAGATGAGAGGAGGGAGGAGGAGATGAGAGGAGAGAAGAGGAGATGAGAGGAGGAGATGAGAGGAGGGAGATAAGAGGAGAGAGGAGGAGATGAGAGGAGGGAGGAGGAGATGAGAGGAGAGAGGAGGAGATGAGAGGAGAGAGGAGGAGGAGAGAGGAGGAGATGGGAGGAGGAGAGAGGAGGAGGAGAGAGAAGGAGATGAGAGGAGGAGATGAGAGGAGGGAGGAGATGAGAGGAGAGAGGAGGAAGAGAGAGGAGGAGATGAGAGGAGGGAGGAGGAGATGAGAGGAAGGAGGAGGAGATGAGAGGAGAGAGGAGGAGGAGAGAGGAGGAGATGAGAGGAGGGAGGAGGAGATGAGAGGAGGGAGGAAGAGATGAGAGGAGAGAGGAGGAGATGAGAGGAGAGAGGAGGAGATGAGAGGAGAGAGGAGGAGTTGAGAGGAGGGAGGAGGAGATGAGAGGAGAGAGGAGGAGATGAGAGGAGGGAGGAGGAGGTGAGAGGAGAGAGGAGGAGGTGAGAGGAGGGAGGAGGAGGAGAGAGGGGGAGATGAGAGGAGATGAGAAGAGGAGATGAGAGGAGAGGAAGAGATGAGAGGAGATGAGAAGAGGAGATGAGAGGAGAGGAAGAGATGAGAGGAGAGAGGAAGAGATGAGAGGAGGGAGGAGGAGGAGATGAGAGGAGGGAGGAGGAGGAGATGAGAGGAGGGAGGAGGAGGAGATGAGAGGAGGGAGGAGGATATGAGAGGAGAGAGGCGGAGGAGAGAGGAGGAGATGAGAGGAGGAGAAGGGGGGGAAGAGGTGGGAAGAGGAGGACTAGAGGCTGAGGCTGCGCTGGTGGCGGGCAGCCCCCTGCCCCCCGGCGTCCTCGCGGCCGGCGCGGCCCCCGGGGCTGAGCTGGCGCCCGTCCAGGCTGGCGCGCTCCGCCAGGCCCCTGAGATGCTCCACGGAATCGCACTTCTGCAGGTCGGAGGCCACGGTGCGCAGGCTCAGCTGGCTCAGGGTGTCGGCGGCGGGGCCGGCCCCCGCGGCCCCCGCGGCCCCCGCGGCCTCCGCCCCCACGGGGGACGTGCGCCGGGATCCCCGGGGGGCCAGGGGGCCCCGCCGCCGGGCGTGGATCTGCTCGCTGATCTGCTCCAGGTTCCGCAGGGCCACCGAGTAGCGAGTCTTAGCCTGGGCCACCTGCTGCTCCAGGCCCGTCACCTGGGCCTTGTGCTCCTGGGCGCGGGCCGGGGCGGGGGGGGAGACGGCCGTGAGCCGCCTTCTCCCCCCCCGCCGCGTCCTCTCCCGCGCCGCCGGCCTCCGCCCCGGCCCCGCTCACCTCGAGGACGTGGTTGAACTGGGCCTTGAGCTCGAAGTAGGGGCGGCTCTTGGCGATGGGCCGCCTCAGCGCCTTCTGCAGGGCCTGGACCCGGGCCTCGGCCTGCTGGCACAGCCGCGTCACCCGCTGGTGCTCCCGCTCGCCCCGCAGCCGCTCCTCCTCCGCCTCGTTCACCTGAGCGGGGGAGACGCCGGGCCGGGGTGGGCTGGGGGGGCCTCTCCTCCCCGCGGGGTGGCCCGGCCCCAACCTAATCCCAGCCCGGAATGGCTCTTCAAGCCAGCGACGGGGAGAGGGGGGGATCCCTCTGGGGCGCGGGAGGTCGTTAGGCCCGCTTCCTGACTCTTCCCAGGCTCCGGGCCCGCGGTCCACGAGCCTGAGCGCTTACTGTGTGCGGAGCGCCGTACTGAGCGTCGGAGGGGCACCAGCTCCGGCCCTCGGACCGCGGGACGGTGGTGGGCAAGGGGGCCTATCCACCCACTCCGATGGGCCGTGCTCTCCCCAGCGCTGAGTGCGGCGCTCCGGTAAGCGCTCGATGATAAACAGCACCGACTGACTGCCGAAAGCGGTCGGGAAGGGTCAATGGGGGAAGGAGCCCCGAATGCCTGCCCCGAAGAAGCTTACAGTCTTAAGGCCCAGGACCGGGTGTTCCCCGCTCGCTACCCGGGGGCGGCCGGCCGGACCTTGCAGGTGGCGTGGTTGAGCATCTCCTGCCAGGTGGGGTCCAGGCGGTTCTTGTCGGCCATGACGCCCTGCTCGGCGACGAAGACCATCTCGCGGGCGGCGTTGTGCATGCTGACGGCCCGTTCGTAGCGCAGGGCCGCCTTCTGGGTCTCCTGCTGAGCCTGGCGCCGGGAGCAGACACGGCTTCCACCGGGGACTCCGGGGACCACCGAGGACCCGTCATCTCCCCCCCAGGACCACCCGGAACTCCTCGGCATCCACCAGACACCCCCGGGGACCTCCCTACTTTTCCCCGGGACCAGCAAGGAACTACCTACTTCCCGTGGGACCCACCCCCCCGGGCCCACCAGGTACCCCTTAGCGTCCAGACACCCCTGGGGACCTCCCTACTTTTCCCTGGGACCAGCAAGGAACCACCTACTTCCCATGGGACCCAACCCCCCAGGCCCACCAGGTACCCCTTAGCGTCCGGACACCCCCGGGGACCTCCCTACTTTTCCCCGAGACCAGCAAGGAACTACCTACTTCCCGTCGGACCCACCCCCCCGGGCCCACCAGGTACCCCTTAGCGTCCGGACACCCCCGGGGACCTCCCTACTTTTCCCTGGGACCAGCAAGGAACCATCATCTTACCTCCTTCCCTTCCCCACAGCACCTGTATATATGTATATATGGTTGTACATATTTATTACTCTATTTATTTATTTATTTTACTTGTACATTTCTATCCTATTTATTTTATTTTGTTGGTATGTTTGGTTCTGTTCTCTGTCTCCCCCTTTTAGACTGTGAGCCCACTGTTGGGTAGGGACTGTCTCTAGGTGTTGCCAATTTGTACTTCCCAAGCGCTTAGTACAGTGCTCTGCACATAGTAAGCGCTCAATAAATACGATTGATTGATTGATTGATTGATTGAAGCTTCCTGGAACCATCTCCCCCTCTCCCCCTCGTCCCCGTCTCCATCCCCCCATCTTACCTCCTTCCCTTCCCCACAGCACCTGTATATGTGTATATATGTTTGGACATATTTATTACTCTATTTTATTTGTACATATCTATTCTATTTATTTTACTTTGTTAGTATGTTTGGTTTTGTTCTCTGTCTCCCCCTTTTAGACTGTGAGCCCACTGTTGGGTAGGGACTGTCTCTATGTGTTGCCAATTTGTACTTCCCAAGCGCTTAGTACAGTGCTCTGCACATAGTAAGCGCTCAATAAATACGATTGATTGATTGATTGATTGATTGAAGCTTCCTGGAACCATCTCCCCCTCTCCCCCTCGTCCCCGTCTCCATCCCCCCATCTTACCTCCTTCCCTTCCCCACAGCACCTGTATATGTGTATATATGTTTGGACATATTTATTACTCTATTTTATTTGTACATATCTATTCTATTTATTTTACTTTGTTGGTATGTTTGGTTTTGTTCTCCGTCTCCCCCTTTTAGACTGTGAGCCCACTGTTGGGTAGGGACTGTCTCTAGATGTTGCCAATTTGTACTTCCCAGGCGCTTAGTACAGTGCTCTGCACATAGTAAGCGCTCAATAAATACGATTGATGATGATGATGACGATGATCAGCTTCCCACGGGGCCCACCAGGGACTCCTCGGCTTCTCCCTGGACCCGCCAGAGACCCCCCCCAGGGCTTACCAGAGACCTCTCAACTTCCTCCAAAGTCCCCTCAGGTTCCACCGGGGACCCCCGGGGACCCCCGGGGACCCCCAGGGACCGCTGAGTTTCCACCCGGGACCCCTTAGGAGCCCCCAGCTTCGCCCCAGGACCCCTCAACTTCCTCCAAAGTCCCCTCAGGTTCCACCGGGGACCCCCGGGGACCCCCAGGGACCACTGAGTTTCCACCCGGGACCCCTTAGGAGCCCCCAGCTTCGCCCCAGGACCCCTCAACTTCCTCCAAAGTCCCCTCAGGTTCCACCGGGGACCCCCGGGGACCCCCAGGGACCGCTGAGTTTCCACCCGGGACCCCTTAGGAGCCCCCAGCTTCGCCCCAGGACCCCTCAACTTCCTCCAAAGTCCCCTCAGGTTCCACCGGGGACCCCCGGGGACCCCCAGGGACTGCTGAGTTTCCACCCGGGACCCCTTAGGAGCCCCCAGCTTCGCCCCAGGACCCCTCAACTTCCTCCAAAGGCTACTGGGGACCCCTCCGCACCCGCAAGACCCCCCTAGCCTCCCCCTGGGGCCCCCTCGGCTTCCTCCAGGGACCCCTGGTAAACCCTCACCTTCTGTCTGGACGCCCCCAGCTTTTCCCCAGGCCCACCAGGGCCCCCTCGGCTTCCCCCGGGGACCCCCAAGGCACGGTCCCCGGGACTCCCTTTGCCCGGCTGCCCCTCTTGCCATCAACCGGTGCTCTTTAAGGAGCGCCTACTGAGTCCTAGGCGCTGAACTAAGTGCTTGGGAGAGCAGGACAGTAGCAGAATCCAGGATCCCTGCCCACAAGGAGCGTCCACTCTAAAGGGGAGATAGGCGGGCAACAAGGGATTTGCGGGGAGAGTGAAAGGCAGAGGTCACATCACAGCTGCTCTTCCGCTCTTCTCTGGCCCACTTTTCCTCCTCAGAAGAATAATAAATTAAATTAACCACCGTGCTGCTTTTTAAGTGCTCACTACGCTTTAAGCACTGGGGTAGATACCGGACGATCAGGTCGGCCGCCCGCAGCCCCCGCGCCACACGGGCTGACTTTCTAAGCGGGAGGGAGAACAGGGATCCAATCCCCGTTTTACAGAGAAGGTAAGTGACCTACCCAAGGTCCCCCCCCAATCACTCGCTGCTATTTATTGAGCGCTTCCCGTGGGCAGAGCGCTGTGCGAAGCACAGGCCCGGCGGGCGAGTGGGAGAGCTGGGACTAGAACCCAGATCCACCCCGCCCCGACTCTTTCCGTTCGGCTGCACTGCTCTTTGTTATATCGCCCAGCTACAGGCCACCTCCTCCAGGGAGCCTTCCCGCTCCCAACCCTCCCGCCCGCATTGCAGCCCAGTAGCTCGATCCGCCGTCCAACCCATCAGCCCATTCATTCGATCGCATTTATTGAGCGCTTCCGGCGTGCGGAGCACTGTGCTAAGCGCTCGTTGTCCTACTGACTGCTCGCCCGGTGCGGGAGAGCCAGGGCGGTGGCGGGGGGCGAGGAGGGTGGCCTAGCGGGAAGAGCCCGGGCCTGGGAGCTAAAGGATCTGGATTCTCATCCACTTGTCTGTCGTGTAACCTTGGGCGAGTCGTTCACTCCTTCATTCATTCAATCGTATTTATTGAGCGCTTACCGGGCGCAGAGCACTGTACTAAGCGCTTGGGAAGTCCAAGTTGGCAACCTATAGAGACGGTCCCTACCCCCCAGCGGGCTCACAGTCGAGTCACTTCACTTCTCTGATAACAGTGATGGTGATGCAACTCGGACTTCCCAAGCGCTCTGCGCAGTGAGCGCTCAATAAATACCACTGAATGAATGAATGAATGATGGTATTTTTTTAAGGGCTCGCTATCCGCCAAACGCTGGGATGGGCACAAGATAATCGGGCCGGACACGGTCCTGGTAGGAGGGGGAACGGGGACTGAGTCCCCGTTTCACAAAATGGGGGCACGGAGAAGTGAAGTGACTCCCCCAAGGTCACACAGCAGACGAGTGGCGGATCAGAACTCGGGTTTTCTGACTCCCAGGCTGGTGCTCTTTCCACGGGGCCGCTCTGCTTTTCACCTCTCTGCAGACTCATCCATTCATTCAATCGTATTTATTGAGCGCTTACCGTGTGCAGAGCACTGTACTAAGCGCTTAGGAAGTACCAGTTGGCAACATATAGAGCCAATCTCCCTCTCCCGCCCTGACCTCCCTCCTCCTCCTCCTCCATCTCCCATCTCCTCCCGCCTTCCAGACATCTCTCCACCTCGGACTTCACAAATCCACCAGAGAACTCCTCATCTTCCCACCCAAATCCTGTTCTCCCCGGGATGTTCCCATCGCTGGGATAATAATAATGACCGCGCGGTATCGTTCAGCGCTGATGTGCCAGACACCGCTCTGCGCCCTGGGGTAATAATAATAATAATAATAATAATAATGGCATTCGCGCCCTGGGGTAATAATAATAATAATAATAATAATAATGGCATTTATTAAGCGCTTACTATGTGCAAAGCACTGTTCTAACAAGATCACGGGGTCGGTCACAGTCCCCGTCCGCTCGCGGTCCTAATCCGCGTTTTACGGACGAGGGAACTGAAGTGACTTGTCCAAGGTCACGCAGCAGACAGGTGGCGGAACCGGGATTAGTCTTCTATCATCGTCATCATCAATCGTATTTATTGAGCGCTTACTGTGTGCAGAGCACTGTACTAAGCGCTCGGGAAGTACAAACTGGCAACATCTAGAGACAGTCCCTACCCAACGGCGGGCTCACAGTCTAAAAGGGGAAGACGGAGAACAAAACCAAACGTACTAACAAAATAAAATAAATAGAATAGATACGTACAAGTAAAATCAATCAATAAATAAATAGAGTAATAGACTGCGAGCCCACTGTTGGGTAGGGACCGTCTCTATCTGTTGCCAACTGGTCCTTCCCAGACTGAGCCCCTTCCTTCCTCTCCCCCTCGTCCCCCTCTCCATCCCCCCCATCTTCCCTCCTTCCCTTCCCCACAGCACCTGTATATATGGATATATGTTTGGACATATTTATTACTCTATTTATTTATTTATTTTACTTGTACCTACCTATCCTATTTATTTCATTTTGTTAGTCTGTTTGGTTTCGTTCTCCGTCTCCCCCTTTTAGACTGGGAGCCCACTGTTGGGTAGGGACTGTCTCTCTATGTATTTGTACTTCCCAAGCGCTTAGTACAGTGCTCTGCACATAGTAAGCGCTCAATAAATACGATTGATGATGACGATAGTTTTTCTAAGTTGGGTCAGTTGGTACCTAATAACTGAGGAGTAGCAGGGCATGATGATGATGATGGTCCTTCCCAAGTGCAGCGCTCTGCGCACAGTAAGCGCTCAATAAATGCGACTGAATGAATTAGTAATTCCGCCTCGCAGAGTGGGCCGGCAGGCCTCACCGCTTCTCTGTGGCGGCATCGCGGTCCTCCGCGTCTCCCGAGCCTCGGCATTATCCCCGCCTCCTCTCTCTCACCCAACCCGCCGCGGCATCCCGTCGGTTCGACCCCCGGGACGTCGCTAGGATGGGCCCTTTCCTCTCCGGACGGCTACCGCGGCGATCCCGGCCGTCGTCCCCTCCGGCCGGGATCGCCGCGGCGGCCTCCCCCCGGCCCCGACTCACCTCCTTGGCCAGCCGGCGGGCCTCGTAGTAGGGCCTGGCCTTCTCGATGCAGCTGCCCAGGTGCGAGCCCTGCGCGTTCAGCTTCCGGGCCGACTCCGACAGGATCCGCCGGTACGTCGTGCGGGCCTCCTGCCGGGTTGGGGGGGATCCCGGGGGATCAGGGCAGGATTCCCGGGATGCTCCGCAGGTCCCGGCTCCCGTCGCCCAGCGGGTACGGGGGGTCTGAGGGGCCCGGGGGGAGCCACCGCGGAGCTTCTCTTACGTCCAGCTGCAGCTCCACCTGGTTTATCTCCTCGCTGGCCTGGTTCAGATGCTCCAGCTCCTCCTGGCAGACACGGACGACGGGGAGTGCTTAGTCACACGGGAAGCGCTCAATAAATACGACTGACTGAGAGATGGGGAGGCCCGGAAGAACCGGAAGAGCCTTCTCCCCGGCTGTCCCTCTCGAGCCCCGCGTCGGCCCCCCCAAAACCAAGGGGAAGAGTCCCCCGGCCCCTCTCAAGATACGGGGAGCCGATCCCGGACCAGCGGGGACCCCGAGGGCCACCAAGGACCCTGGCTGGGGGGACCCAGGGGCGATAAGGGGGGACAAGGAGGAGGAGGAAGGGGAAGGAGGAAGGCAAGGTCCGTGACTCCCAGCTGGTCGCCGCAGGCGGACGGGCAGGCGGGACCGGACGTCGGACCACATTCCCGGGCCGGCGGGAATGCGGGGCGGATCGGGATCTCTCAGCACAGGGGAATGCGGGCCCATGGAATACGAGGTGGGCACACACGCCAGAAAGGCCGGGGACCATCCGATCCGGCCCACGGGGCCGCCGCGAGAAGTCGGAAGGGGGTGGCCCGGGCAGGCGGGATCGGGAGGGAGGGACTGGAGGCCCTCCGTGGGGAGGGAAGGCAGAAGACGGGCGGGAGGACGGGGATGTGAAACTTTTCAACGGGAAGCGGGTGAGGCCCGCGAGCGAGGCCGCGGGGAGACGGGGACCCGACGGCGGGGTGGGGCCGGGCGGGAAATCATCCCCACCGTCATCATCAATCGTATTCATTGATGATGATGGCATTTGCTGAGCGCTTACTATGCGCAAAGCACTGTTCTAAGCACCGGGGAGGATACAAGGTGTTTAAGTTGCCCCACGTGGGGCTCACAGTCAATCCCCATTTTACAGATGAGGGAACGGAGGCTCAGAGAAGTGAAGTGACTTGCCCAGGGTCGCACGGCAGACACGTGGCGGAGCCGGGATATTGAGCGCTTACTGTGTGCAGAGCACTGGACTAAGCGCTTGGCAACGTATAGAGACAGTCCTGACCCAACAGTGGGCTCACAGTCTAAAATCAATCAATCAATCAATCAATCGTATTTATTGAGCGCTTACTATGTGCAGAGCACTGTACTAAGCGCTTGGGAAGTACAAATTGGCATCACATAGAGACAGTCCCTACCCAACAGTGGGCTCACAGTCTAAAAGGGGGAGACGGAGAACAGAACCAAACATACCAACAAAATAAAATAAGTAGGATAGAAATGTACAAGTAGAATAAATAAATAAATAAATAGAATAATAAATATGAACAACCATATATCCATCTATACAGGTGCTGTGGGGAGGGGAAGGAAGTAAGACGGGGGGATGGAGAGGGGGACGAGGGGGAGAGGAAAGAAGGGGCTCAGTCTGGGAAGGCCTCCTGGAGGAGGTGAGCTCTCAG
Source organism: Tachyglossus aculeatus (assembly GCF_015852505.1). NCBI lineage: Eukaryota > Metazoa > Chordata > Mammalia > Monotremata > Tachyglossidae > Tachyglossus > Tachyglossus aculeatus. The sequence goes on from NC_052099.1 coordinate 5,109,720, forward strand.
CAGGGCCTTGAAGGGAGGAAGAGAGCTAGCTTGGCGGATGGGCAGAGGGAGGGCATTCCAGGCCCGGGGGATGACGTGGGCCAGGGGTCGATGGCGGGAGAGGCGAGAACGAGGTACAGTGAGGAGATTAGTGGTGGAGGAGCGGAGGGTGCGGGCTGGGCAGTAGAAGGAGAGAAGGGAGGTGAGGTAGGAGGGGGCGAGGTGATGGACAGCCTGGAAGCCCAGGGTGAGGAGTTTCTGCCTGATGCACAGATTGATCGGTAGCCATTGGAGGTTTTTGAGGAGGGGAGTGATATGTCCAGAGCGTTTCTGGACAAAGATAATCCGGGCAGCAGCGTGAAGTATGGATTGAAGTGGAGAGAGACACGAGGATGGGAGACCAGAGAGAAGGCTGGTGCAGTAGTCCAGACGGGATAGGATGAGAGCTTGAATGAGCAGGGTAGCGGGAAGGGGGAAAATCTAAAAGGGGGAAATCCACTCGGGCCTGGCAGGGGTGCCTTTAGGGAGGCAGAAGCACCCCGGAATCCCAGCGTCCCACCGAGTCAGCCCCCGAATCCCGGAGTCCCAACCCACCTGAATCCTGGGGTCCAGCTCCTCTTCCTCCTCCTGCCCGGCGGGGGACGGCTTGCCCTCGCCGCCCCCCGCGGCTCCCGGCCCTGGCCCGGCGGCGTCCTGGGGGCCGGGGGTCCCCGGCTCCCCGGCCCCGGGGGTCTGCAGCTGCCCCGGCGGGGTCTCCCGGCCCCCGGGGCCCTGCCGGGGCTCGTCCATGCCGCCCGGGCCCTAGGCGCGAGGCATGCCGGCGGGCCCGCCGGAGCCAGGGTCCCGGCCCCGGAAGGGACCCCCGCGAGTGGGGGCCCGAGGAGGGACCCGGGGGGCGGGGACGGGAGCGGTGGCGGGAAGGGGGACGGGAGGACGGGCGGATCCCCGATCCCGGGCAGGATGTACCATGCGGAGGACAGGGAGGCGAGCGGCCCCCGGGGTGGGGGGGGGGGGTCGGCAGCAACGAGGACGGACGGACGTCAGACCCGAGGCGGCACGGTCTGTGGGGGGAGAAAACGAGGCGTTCGTTAGACAGTAGCGTCCCCCCCTTTTCCGCTCACCCCACCTCCCCACTCCCAAAATCTCGGGGCCGGCCGTCTCCGGGCGGGCCCCCGCTATCCCATCCGTCCGTAGGGGTGACGGCAATTCCTGAGCGCTTAACGGGGGGCAGACGCTGCACAGAGCACTGGGAAAGAAGACGCCTGGCACACGGTCAATGCTCGACAGATACCATAATTATTATTATTATTAATGCACACGTGGGAATTGGACTGTATATATGTTTGTACATATTTTTTACTCTATTTATTTATTTATTATATTTGTACATATCTAGTCTATTTATTTATTTATCTATTTATTCTATTTATTTTCTTTTGTTAGTATGTTTGGTTTTGTTCTCTGTCCCCCCCCCGTCCCCCGGCCCACATCATCCCCCGGAAGCTAGCTCTCTTCCTCCCTTCAAGGCCCTGCTGAGAGCTCACCTCCTCCAGGAGGCCTTCCCAGACTGAGCCCCTTCCTTCCTCTCCCCCTCGTCCCCCTCTCCATCCCCCCATCTTACCTCCTTCCCTTCCCCACAGCACCTGTATATATGTATATATGGTTGTACATATTTATTACTCTATTTATTTATTTATTTATTTATTTTACTTGTACATTTCTTTCCTATTTATTTTATTTTCTTGGTATGTTTGGTTCTGTTCTCTGTCTTCCCCTTTTAGACTGTGAGCCCACTGTTGGGTAGGGACTGTCTCTATATGTTGCCAATTTGGACTTCCCAAGCGCTTAGTCCAGTGCTCTGCACATAGTAAGCGCTCAATAACTACGATTGATTGACTGATTGATTGATTTTAGACTGTGAGCCCACTGTTGGGTAGGGGCCGTCTCTATATGTTGCCAATTTGGACTTCCCAAGCGCTTAGTCCAGTGCTCTGCACATAGTAAGCGCTCAATAAATACGATTGATTGATTGATTTTAGACTGTGAGCCCACTGTTGGGTAGGGGCCATCTCTATATGTTGCCAATTTGGACTTCCCAAGCGCTTAGTCCAGTGCTCTGCACATAGTAAGCGCTCAATAAATACGATTGATGATGATGGTGATGGCGGGCTCCGTCCCTGGATCCGTCGATCAACGGTATTCCCTGAGTGCTTACCGTGCGCGGAGCGCCGCGTTAAGAACCGGGGAAAGAGCCAGCAGGAAGAGTCACAGGGCCTATGGGAAGAGTCTGGGCTTGGGAGCCAGAGGACCCGGGTTCGAATCCCAGCGCCGCCACCGGTCTGCTGTGTGACCTCGGGCAGGTCACTTCACTTCCCTGGGCCTCGATTCCTCACCTGTAAAATGGGGGGGGCGACGCCTGTTCTCTCGCTCCCGGTGGGAGGCCCTTGTGGGATGAGGTCTGTGTCCAAACTCGCCTGGATCTACCCTGGAGCTCGGAGCGGTGCCTGACACGGAATAATCGCTAACAGACGCAGTATTAGCAGTAGTATTAGTAATTAATAATAGCACTAATAACGGTAACACGGTGTAACGGAGTCGGAAAACACGAAAGCAGCCCACAAGGAGTTTGCCAGTTCTCTCCCCGCCGCTCTTCCCGACCGACTTGGGACTCTTCCCTCTCTCCAATCTCCCCACAAAAGAGCCAGCGCTTAGAACAGTGCTCGGCACATAGTAGGCGCCTAACACCAATAATAATGGCATTTATTAAGCACTTACTACGTGCCAAGCACCGTTGTTGGCGCCGGGGTGGATGCGAGGTGATCAGGTTGTCCCCCGTGGGGCTCCCGGTCTTCCTCCCCATTTTCCAGGGGAGGGAAGTGGCTTGCCCCAAGTCGCCCAGCTGACAAACGGCTTAACAGACACCATTATTACTATTTGGAGGTCGCGGGTTCGAATCCGGGCCCCGCCACTCGTCTGCTGGGTGGCCTTGGGCCAGCCACTTCACTTCTCCGGGCCTCAGTTCCCTCCTCTGGAAAATGGGGAGGAAAACCGGGGGCCCCGGGTGGGGCAGCCTGATGACCTTGTATCTCCCCCAGCGCTTAGAACAGAGTCGGCGCTCAACAAATACCACCGTTATCATTATTCATTCATTCATTCATTCAATCGCATTTATTGAGCGCTTACTGTGTGCAGAGCACTGTACTAAGCGCTTGGGAAGTACAAGTCGGCAACATCTAGGGACAGTCCCTACCCAACAACGGGCTCACAGGCTAGAAGAGGGAGACAGACAACAAAACACTTACGAGAGCGCTCAGTAAATAGGACGATTTGACGGATTTATGAAAGCGTTCAGTAAATAGGCTGATTTTAGGGATTTACGAGACCGCTCAGTAAATGGGCTGATTTTAAAAAGTTACGGAAGTGCGCAGTCATTACGGTTTTAGGGATTTGCGAGCGCTCAGTAAACAGGACGATCTGACAGATTTCCGAAAGCGGTCAGTAAACAGGAGGATCTTACGGATTTAGGCGCGCTCAGTAAATAGCTGACTTTACAGACTTACGAAAGCGCTCAGGAAATAGGCTGATTTTAAGGAGTTCAGTCATGACGATTTCTCAGCGCTTACAACAATGCTCAGCACCTCGTAAGCGTTTAACAAATACCACCGTTGACAAATTGCCGAAAGCGCTCAGTAAATAGGAGGACCTGTCGGATTTAGGGACACTCAGTAAATAGGCTGATTTCATTCAATCGTCAAATCTGTGATTTGACGCATTTCCGAGCACGCTCAGTAGCCCGCTGTTGGGTAGGGACCGTCTCTCTATGTTGCCAACTCGGACTTCCCAAGCGCTTAGTCCAGTGCTCTGCACACAGTAGGCGCTCAATCAATACGACTGAATGAATGCCATCGTTATTATTAGGATGGTGTTTTGCACATAGTCAGCGCTCAGTCCAGTGCTCAATCAATACGACTGAATGAAATGCCATCGTTATTATTAGGATGGCGTTCTGCACATAGTCAGCGCTCAGTCCAGTGCTCTGCCCACAGTAGGCGCTCAATCAATACGATTGAATGAAATGCCATCGTTATTGTGAGGATGGTGTTTTGCACATAGTCAGCGCTCAGTCCAGTGCTCGGCCCACAGTAAGCGCTCAATCAATATGACTGAATGAAATGCCATCGTTATTAGTAGGATGGTGTTTTGCACATAGTCAGCGCTCAGTCCAGTGCTCTGCCCACAGTAGGTGCTCAATCAATACGACTGAATGAAATGCCATTGTTATTATTTGGATGGCGTTTTGCACATAGTCAGCGCTCAGTCCAGTGCTCTGCACACAGTAGGCGCTCAATCAATACGACTGAATGAAATGCCATCGTTATTATTAGGATGATGTTTTGCACATAGTGCTCAGTCCAGTGCTCAATCAATACGACTGAATGAAATGCCATCGGTATTATTAGGATGGCGTTCAGCACATAGTCAGCGCTCAGTCCAGTGCTCTGCCCACAGTAAGCGCTCAATCAATACGATTGAATGAATGCCATCGTTATTATTAGGATGGTGTTTTGCACATGGTCAGCGCTCAGTCCAGTGCTCAATCAATACGACTGAATGAAATGCCATCGTTATTATTAGGATGGCGTTCTGCACATAGACAGCGCTCAGTCCAGTGCTCTGCACACAGTAGGCGCTCAATCAATACGACTGAATGAAATGCCATCGTTGTTATTACGATGGTGTTTTGCACAGTCAAGCGCTCAGTCCAGTGCTCTGCACACAGTAAGCGCTCAATCAATACGACTGAATGAAATGCCATCATTGTTATTAGGATGGTGTTTTGCACATAGTCAGCGCTCAGTCCAGTGCTCGGCCCACAGTAAGCGTTCAATCAATACGACTGAATGAAATGCCATCGTTATTAGTAGGATGGTGTTTTGCACATAGTCAGCGCTCAGTCCACTGCTCTGCCCACAGTAGGTGCTCAATCAATACGACTGAATGAAATGCCATTGTTATTATTTGGATGGCGTTTTGCACATAGTCAGCGCTCAGTCCAGTGCTCAATCAATACGACTGAATGAAATGCCATCGGTATTATTAGGATGGCGTTCAGCACATAGTCAGCGCTCAGTCCAGTGCTCTGCCCACAGTAAGCGCTCAATCAATACGATTGAATGAATGCCATCGTTGTTATTAGGATGGTGTTTAGCACATAGTCAGCGCTCAGTCCAGTGCTCAATCAATACGACTGAATGAAATGCCATCGTTATTATTAGGATGGCGTTCTGCACATAGTCAGCGCTCAGTCCAGTGCTCTGCACACAGTAGGCGCTCAATCAATACGACTGAATGAAATGCCATCGTTATTATTAGGATGGCGTTCAGCACATAGTCAGCGCTCAGTCCAGTGCTCTGCCCACAGTAAGCGCTCAATCAATCCAACTGAATGAAATGCCATCGTTGTTATTAGGATGGCGTTCTGCACATAGTCAGCACTCAGTCCAGTGCTCTGCCCACAGTAGGTGCTCAATCAATACGACTGAATGAAATGCCATCGTTATTATTAGGATGGTGTTTTGCACATAGTCAGCGCTCAATCAATACGATTGAATGAATGCCATCGTTATTATTAGGATGGTGTTTTGCACATAGTCAGCGCTCAGTCCAGTGCTCAATCAATACGACTGAATGAAATGCCATCGTTATTATTAGGATGGCGTTCTGCGCATAGTCAGCGCTCAGTCCAGTGCTCTGCCCACAGCAGGCGCTCAATCAATACGACTGAATGAAATGCCATCGTTATTATTAGGATGGCGTTCTGCACAGAGTCAGCGCTCAGTCCAGTGCTCAATCAATACGACTGAATGAAACGCCATCGTTATTATTAGGATGGCGTTCTGCACATAGACAGCGCTCAGTCCAGTGCTCTGCCCACAGTAGGCGCTCAATCTAGACTGCGAGCCCAATCAATCAATCAATCGTATTTATAGAGCGCTTCCTGTGTGCAGAGCACTGTACTAAGCGCTTGGGAAGTCCAAGTTGGCAACATCTAGAGACGGTCCCTGCCCAACAGTGGGCTCACAGTCTAAAAGGGGGAGACAGAGAACAAAACCAAACATACTAACAAAATAAAATAGACTAGATATGTACAAGTAAAATAAATAGAGTAATAAATATGTATATGTTGCCAACTTGGACTTCCCAAGCGCTTAGTCCGGTGCTCTGCACGCAGGAGGCGCTCAATAAATACGACTGATGGATTGATTGATCAATAAGATTGAATGAATGCATGATTATGATAATTATTGTTGTTGTTGTTATTCTCCCTCCTCCTCCCAGCTTCCATCCCATCCTCCCCACCCCTTTCCCCTGGTCCAATCAATCAATCAATCGTATTTATTGAGCGCTTACTAGGTGCAGAGCACTGGACTAAGCGCTTGGGAAGTACAAATTGGCAACACATAGAGATGGTCCCTACCCAACAGTGGGCTCACAGTCTAAAAGTGGGAGACAGAGAACAGAACCAAACATACCAACAAAATAAAATAAATAGGATAGAAATGTACAAGTAAAATAAATAAATAAATAAATAGAGTAATAAATATGTACAACCATATATACATATATACAGGTACCATATATACATATATACAGGTGTATATACATATATATATATATATATATATATATATATATATACAGGTCCAAGACCTTAAGCCCGCCATCCTCGGCCTCCCCCCACCCCACCCCCCCCACCCCTGCCTCAGTTTACCTCCCTGCGCCTCGGCCCAGCAGCTCAGCAACCACCAACCTCCCCCCCCACAACACACAACTGTCCAGTCCAACCAAACAGCCCAGCAGGGAGCAGAAGCGGAAGTGCGTCACGCCGCGGGGCCCCAGATTTCCGGTTTCCGTACAACATGGCGGCGCCCAGCCGGCGAGGCCTTTCCCGCCTCCCCAGCGGCCAGATCTCCCCCGCTTCCTCAACCGGAAAGGAAAATGATGCAATTCAGGCGGTTTCTGGGGTTCGGCGGGCGGAATCGCCAAGTACAGAAGGGCGGGGGGCATCCAAGGGGGGCGCCATGTTGTCTCCCCACAGGGCGCCGCCATCTTGTCGTACGGAACGGCGGCTGGAGGGAGGGCGGGCGTGACGTCACGTCCGGGGGCCTCTGGTGGCCAGGGATTGCAAGCCATCGACGCTATTGATGGCACGTGTCTGCGCCCTGCAATCCATCCATCAATCAATCAATCAATCAATCAATCAATCAATAGCATTTATTGAGCGCTTACTGTGTGCAGAGCACTGTGCTAAGCGCTTGGGAAGTCCAAGTTGGCAACACATAGAGACGGTCCCTGCCCAACAGCGGGCTCACGGTCTAGAAGGGGGAGACGGACGACAAAACCAAACATGTTAACAAAATAAAATAAATAGAATAGATATGTACAAGTAAAATAAATAAATAGAGTAATAAATACGTACAAACCTATGTACTGGTAATGGATATATAATGGTCATGGAAAAGCGGCTGCAAAAAGAGGAGTGACCAGAGGCATAACAAAAAGAGACCAGAGTAAAACTGGAACATTAATCAATCAATCGTATTTATTGAGCGCTTACTGTGTGCAGAGCACTGTACTGAGCGCTTGGGAAGTCCAAGTTGGCAACATCTAGAGACGGTCCTTACCCAACAGTGGGCTCACGGTCTAGAAGGGGGAGATGGAGAACAAAACCAAACATATTAACAAAATAAAATGAATAGAATAGATATGTACAAGTAAAATAAATAGAGTAATAAATACGTACAAACCCATGTACAGGTAATGGATATATAATGCTCATGGAAAAGCGGCTGCAAAAAGAGGAGTGAGCAGAGGCATAACAAAAAGAGACCATTCAGAGGAAAACTGGAACGTTAATCAATCATCAATCGTATTTATTGAGCGCTTACTGTGTGCAGAGCACTGTACTGAGCGCTTGGGAAGTCCAAGTTGGCAACATCTAGAGACGGTCCTTACCCAACAGTGGGCTCACGGTCTAGAAGGGGGAGATGGAGAACAAAACCAAACATATTAACAAAATAAAATGAATAGAATAGATATGTACAAGTAAAATAAATAGAGTAATAAATACGTACAAACCCATGTACAGGTAATGGATATATAATGCTCATGGAAAAGCGGCTGCAAAAAGAGGAGTGAGCAGAGGCATAACAAAAAGAGACCATTCAGAGGAAAACTGGAACGTTAATCAATCATCAATCGTATTTATTGAGCGCTTACTGTGTGCAGAGCACTGTACTGAGCGCTTGGGAAGTCCAAGTTGGCAACATCTAGAGACGGTCCTTACCCAACAGTGGGCTCACGGTCTAGAAGGGGGAGACAGACAACAAAACCAAACATATTAAGAAAATAAAATAAATAGAATAGATATGTATAAGTAAAATAAATAAATAGAGTAATAAATACGTACAAACCTATGTACAGGTAATGGATATATAATGGTCATGGAAAAGCGGCTGCAAAAAGAGGAGTGACCAGAGGCATAACAAAAAGAGACCAGAGTAAAACTGGAACGTTAATCAATCATCAATCGTATTTATTGAGCGCTTACTGTGTGCAGAGCACTGTACTGAGCGCTTGGGAAGTCCAAGTTGGCAACATAAGGAGCCTGTCTCCTCGTTCCCCCACAATTTCAATATCCATGGGAAAAGGCAAGCTTTTTGTCGGCTTAAGCAGGATGGATGAGGTTGGTTGACAAAATCCCGGCACTTGTTAAGGGCAGAGAAGCAATGCGGCCTAGTGGAAAGATCCCAAGCCTGGGAATCAAGTGACCTGGATTCTAATCCTGCCTCCGCCGCTTCCCTGCTGTGTGACCTTGGGCAGGTCACCTCACTTCTCTGTGCCTCAGTTCACCCATCTGCAAAACGGGAACTAAGACCGTGAGCCACCGCCTGAATCACAGACTATGTGCAACCCGATTAGCTTGTCTCTAGTAAATAATATATGTATATATGTTTGTACATATTTATTACTCTATTTATTTATATTTTACTTGTACATAGCTATTCTATTTATTTTATTTTGTTAGCATGTTTGGTTTTGTTCTCTGTCTCCCCTTTTTAGACCGTGAGCCCACTGTTGGGTAGGGACCATCTCTATATGTTGCCAATTTGTACTTCCCAAGCGCTTAGTACAGTGCTCTGCACATAGTAAGCGCTCAATAAATACAATTGATGATGATGATGATGATAATAATTGGCATTTGTTAAGCGCTTACTATGTGCAAAGCACTGTTCTAAGCGCTGGGGAGGATACAGGGTGATCAGGTTGTCCCATGCGGGGCGCACAGTCTTAATCCCCATTTTACAGATGAGGGAACTGAGGCCCAGAATGCCCGGGACATATTAAGTACTTAAATACCATTAATAAAAATACACTTAGAGTGGCAGCGTGGCTCAATGGAAAGAGCCACGGGCTTGGGAGTCAGAGGTCATGGGTTCAAATTCCCTCTCCGCCAACGGTCAGCTGTGTGACCATGGGCAAGTCACTTCACCTCTCTGGGCCTCAGTTACCTCAACTGTAAAATGGGGATGAAGACCACGAGCCCCCCGTGGGACAACCTGATCACCTTGTAATCTCCCCAGCGCTTAGAGCAGTGCTTGTCACCGTCTTTTATCATCATCATCATCAATCGTATTTATTGAGCGCTTACTGTGTGCAGAGCACTGTACTAAGCGCTTGGGAAGTCCAAGTTGGCAACATATAGAGCCAGTCCCTACCCAACAGTGGGCTCACAGTCGAAAAGGGGGAGACGGAGAACAAAACCAAACATACTAACAAAATAAAATAAATAGAATAGATATGTACAAGTGAAATAAATAAATAGAGTAACAAATATGTACAAACATATATACATATATACAGGTGCTGTGGGAGCCCACTGTTGGGTAGGGACCGTCTCTATACGTGGCCAACTTGGACTTCCCAAGCGCTTAGTACAGTGCTCTGCACACAGTAAGCGCTCAATAAATACGATTGATTGATTGTAACATGTAAGTAAGCATGTAACAAATGCCTTTTTTATTATTAAGGATAATTAGACCCTGGCTTCGTTCCCCACACAGGTCACCATCTTAAGGCCGGACTGCGATCTATAAACAGCGATTAAAAAGGATACAAAATGTGGTGGGGAAAAAATCTCGAGCGTTTCATCCCCAACTTGCACTTCCCAAGCGCTTAGTACAGTGCTCTGCACCCAGCAAGCGCTCAATAAATACGGCTGAATGAATGAATAATTCCTGACTGCTGAGGGAAAATCGTTGCTATTTGCAGAGGAAATTGGGCAAAGAGAAAAAGGGGAGGATACTCCATAGGTTGCCAACTTGGACTTCCCAAGCGCTTAGTACAGTGCTCTGCACCCAGCAAGCGCTCAATAAATACGGCTGAATGAATGAATAATTCCTGACTGCTGAGGGAAAATCGTTGCTATTTGCAGAGGAAATTGGGCAAAGAGAAAAAGGGGAGGATACTACATAGGTTGCCAACTTGGACGTCCCAAGCGCTTAGTACAGTGCTCTGCACCCAGCAAGCGCTCAATAAATACGGCTGAATGAATGAATTCCTGACTGCTGAGGGAAAATCGTTGCTATTTGCAGAGGAAATTGGGCAAAGAGAAAAAGGGGAGGATACTCCATAGGTTGCCAACTTGGACTTCCCAAGCGCTTAGTACAGTGCTCTGCACCCAGCAAGTGCTCAATAAATACGGCTGAATGAATGAATAATTCCTGACTGCTGAGGGAAAATCGTTGCTATTTGCAGAGGAAATTGGGCAAAGAGAAAAAGGGGAGGATACTCCATAGGTTGCCAACTTGGACTTCCCAAGCGCTTAGTACAGTGCTCTGCACCCAGCAAGCGCTCAATAAATACGACTGAATGAATGAATTCCCGACGGCTAAGGGAAAATCGTTGCTATTTGCAGAGGAAATTGGGCAAAGAGAAAAAGGGGAGGATACTCCATAGGTTGCCAACTTGGACTTCCCAAGCGCTTAGTACAGTGCTCTGCACACAGCAAGCGCTCAATAAATATGGCTGAATGAATGAATAATTCCTGACTGCTGAGGGAAAATCGTTGCTATTTGCAGAGGAAATTGGGCAAAGAGAAAAAGGGGAGGATACTACATAGGTTGCCAACTTGGACTTCCCAAGCGCTTAGTACAGTGCTCTGCACCCAGCAAGCGCTCAATAAATACGACTGAATGAATGAATTCCCGACGGCTGAGGGAAAATCGTTGCTATTTGCAGAGGAAATTGGGCAAAGAGAAAAAGGGGAGGATACTACATAGGTTGCCAACTTGGACTTCCCAAGCGCTTAGTACAGTGCTCTGCACCCAGCAAGCGCTCAATAAATACGACTGAATGAATGAATTCCCGACGGCTGAGGGAAAATCGTTGCTATTTGCAGAGGAAATTGGGCAAAGAGAAAAAGGGGAGGATACTCCATAGGTTGCCAACTTGGACTTCCCAAGCGCTTAGTACAGTGCTCTGCACACAGGAAGCGCTCAATAAATACGACTGATCGATTGATTGACTTCCCAAGCGCTTAGTACAGTGCTCTGCACACAGTAAGCGCTCAATAAATACGATTGATTGATTGACTTCCCAAGCGCTTAGTACAGTGCTCTGCACACAGTAAGTGCTCAATAAATACGATTGATTGATTGATTGACTTCCCAAGCGCTTAGTACAGCGCTCTGCACACGGTAAGCGCTCAATAAATATGATGGATTGATTGACTTCCCAAGCGCTTAGTACAGCGCTCTGCACACAGGAAGCGCTCAATAAATACGATTGATTGATTGATTGACCTCCCAAGCGCTTAGTACAGTGCTCTGCACACAGTAAGCGCTCAATAAATATGATTGATTGATTGACCTCCCAAGCACTTAGTACAGTGCTCTGCACACAGGAAACGCTCAAAAATACGACTGATTGATTGATTGACTTCCCAAGCGCTTAATACAGTGCCCTGCACACAGGAAGCGCTCAATAAATACGATTGATTGATTGATTTCCCAAGCGCTTAATACAGTGCTCTGCACACAGGAAGCACTCAATAAATAAGATTGATTGATTGATTGATTGATTGAAAAAAGGGGAAGTGTGCAGGAAAGGGGTGAATGTGGGGGGATCAACATGCTATGGGACCTTAAAGGAAAAATTGTTACTTCCAAGCGCTTAGTACAGTGCTGTGCACACAGTAAGCGCTCAATAAATAAATAATAAATAAATAATAAATAAATGTCTCCCCCTTCTAGACTGTGAGCCCACTGTTGGGTAGGGACTGTCTCTGTATGTTGCCAATTTGTACTTCCCAAGCGCTTAGTACAGTGCTCTGCACATAGTAAGCGCTCAATAAATACGATTGATGATGATGATGAATTAATATGACTGAATGAATGAAAGAGGGAAAGGGAGAATTTGGCGCCAGCCCCCGCTTTGCGCATGCCTGAAAGCCCCGTGCCCTTGGGAGCCCCGATCTGCGCATGCTCCGAAGGGCCGCCGTTCTGCGCATGCCCCGGAGAGCCGCCATTCTGCGCATGCCCCGGCGAGCCGCCGTCTGCGCATGCTCCGGCGAGCGCGCGGTTCAATCAATCAATCGTATTTACTGAGCGCTTACTATGTGCAGAGCACTGTACTAAGCGCTTGGGAAGTACAAATTGGCAACACCTAGAGACAGTCCCTACCCAACAGTGGGCTCACAGTCTAAAAGGGGGAGACAGAGAACAGAACCAAACATACCAACAAAATAAAATAAGTAGGATAGAAATGTACAAGTAAAATAAATAAATAAATAGAGTAATAAATATGTACAACCATATATACATATATACAGGTGCTGTGGGGAAGGGAAGGAGGTAAGACGGGGGGATGGAGAGGGGGACGAGGGGGAGAGGAAGGAAGGGGCTCAGTCTGGGAAGGCCTCCTGGAGGAGGTGAGCTCTCAGCAGGGCCTTGAAGGGAAGGGTTCTGCGCATGCCCCGTCCGTCCCAACCAGTGGGCAGGAAGACAAACCCCCCCCCGGCGGGGAAACCTGCCTAGCAACCAGTGACGAAAGGGACCCGCCCCCCCAGAGCGGGAACAGCGATTGGCTGCGCCCAATCGGAGCGTTTCCTCCCTCCATCCGGGGCTCTCCAAAATGGGAGCCGCGAACGCCTCCTGATTGGCCGAGCCGGGAGGAGGGGAAAATTCATCCTGGGCGGGGGGGATTTTTAGGGGTCTCTGCTCGCCTCCTTTTCCTCTACTTCCATGAACTTCCCCCGCGCCCTTCTCCTCGTAGCCGCCGGTAGGGCGGGAGTCGCCGCGCGAGCAAACAGCAGGTGGCGCTCGAGCGCCGCGTCCGGAAGTGGGGGGGGGTAACTCGGCGGGGGGGGGGCGGAATCTGCCCGGCAACACGTGACGCGCCCGGCCCGGCGGGAGCGGGGATTGGCTGCCGCCCTCCGCCGACCGTCAGACGGGAGCAGCGCCAGCCGCGGGTGAGGCCCCGGCCCGAGCGGCCTTCGGGCGGGGGAGGGACGGGGAGAGAGGCGGAGAACCGGTCCCACCCGTCGCCCGGGAAACGTCTATCATTTAGCCCCCGCCCCGCTTCCCGACGCCCCGCGCGTTCCCGGGAGAACCTGCCCCGGCAACTGGTGACGCGGAGGGGCCGGGGAGCGCAGCGATTGGCTGGTCGGGGAGGGAGCGCAGCGATTGGCCGGTTGGGGAGGGGGCGCTCTCGCGAGACTCTCCCTTTTCAGCCCCCTCTGTGCTCCGGCCCCAGCCCGGGCCGAGGGGGCGGGGCGGGGCGGCCCGGCAACCGGTGACGTCACGGGGCGGCCGGCGCGGCGATTGGCTGGGCCGAGCGGGGCGAGGGGAGGGATTGGCTGGGTGTACGTCGGGGGGAGGGGGAGCCAGGGCGCATGCGCGCCGGCCCGGCTAATCTGCCCGGCGACGGGTGACGCGGCGTGGGGGGGGGGCAGCCAGGGTGGCGTCCTCAACAGTAAATGACGGTGGTATTTGTTGAGCGCCAGGGTGGACACAACAGTCCCCTGCCCCACGTGGGCCTCCCAGGCTCCATCCCCATTGAACAGATGAGGAAATTGAGGCCCAGAGAAGAAGAATAATAATAGCATTTAAGCGCTTACTACTACTACTAATGTTGGCATTTATTAAGCGCCTACTATATTGGGGGAGATACAGGGTCATCAGGTCGTCCCACGTGGGGCTCACAATCTCCATCCCCATTTTGCAGATGAGGAAATTGAGGCCCAGAGAAGAAAAATAATGACATTTAAGCGCTTACTACTACTACTACTACTACTACTACTACTACTACTACTACTAGTATTTACTAAGCGCCTACTATATGCCGAGCACTGTTCTAAGCGCTGGGAGATACAGGGTCATCAGGTCGTCTCACGTGGGGCTCACAATCTCCATCCCCATTTTGCAGATGAGGAAATTGAGGCCCAGAGAAGAAGAATAATGACATTTAAGCGCCTACTACTACTACTACTAATATTGGTATTTGTTAAGCGCCTACTATATGCCGAGCACTGTTCTGAGCGCTGGGGGAGATACAGGGTCATCAGGTCATCCCACGTGGGGCTCACAATCTCCATCCCCATTTTACGGATGAGGAAATTGAGGCCCAGAGAAGAATAATAATGACATTTAAGCTTACTACTACTACTAATATTGGTATTTGTTAAGCGCTTACTATATGCCGAGCACTGTTCTGAGCGCTGGGGGAGATACAGGGTAATCAGGTCGTCTCACGTAGGGCTCAAAATCTCCATCCCCATTTTACAGATGAGGAAATTGAGGCCCAGAGAAGAATAATAATGACATTTAAGCGCTTACTACTACTAATAATAATAATGGTATCTGTTAAGCGCTTACTATGTGCCAAGCACTGTTCTAAGCACTGGGGGAGATACAGGGTCATCAGGTCGTCCCACGTGGGGCTCACAATCTCCATCCCCATTTTACAGATGAGGAAACTGAGGCCCAGAGAATAATAATAATGATGGCATTTAAGCGCTTAATAATAATGTTGGTATTTGTTAAGCGCTTACTATGTGCCGAGCACTGTTCTAATAATAATAATAGTAATAATAATGATGGCATTTGTTAAGCGCTTTCTATGTGCAAAGCACTGTTCTAAGCGCTGGGGGGGATACGAGGTGATCAGGTTGTTTCACGTGGGGCTCACAGTCTTCATCCCCATTTTACAGATGAGGCTCAGAGAAGTGAAGTGACTTGCCCAAGGCCACACAGCGGACGTGGTGGAGCCGGGATTCGAACCCATGACCTCTGACTCCCAAGCCCGGGCTCTTTCCACTGAGCCACGCTGCTCCTCTAAGCGCTGGGGGAGATACAGAGTAATCAGGTCGTCCCACGGGGGGCTCCCAGTCTTCATCCCCATTTGACAGATGAGGGAACTGAGGCCCAGGGAAGCCAAGCGACTTGCCCAAAGTCACACGGCAGAGGAGCGGCGGAGCGGGATTAGAACCCACGACCTCTGACTCCTAAGCCCCCGGCTCTCTCCACTAAACCACGCCGCAAAGCACTGGGGTAGCTACAGGGTAATCGGGCCACCCCGTGGGGCTCCCAGTCTTCATCCCCATTTGACAGATGAGGTCACTGAGGCACAGAAAAGCCAAGCGACTTGCCCAAAGCCACACAGCTGGCGAGTGGCAGAAGCGCGATTAGAACCCACGACCTCGGACTCCCAAGCCCGGGCTCTTCCCCAGGACACGCGGCAGACAAGTGGTAGAGCCGGGATTAATCCTAGACTGAGCCCGTTGTTGGGTAGGGATTGTCTCTGTAGCTAAACTGTACTTCCCAAGCGCTTAGTACAGTGCTCTGCACACGGTAAGCGCTCAATAAATACGATTGAACGAATTAGAACCCGTGACCTTCCGAATCCCAGGCTCACGCTGTGCCCTCTATGCCCTGTATTCGTTCATTTAATCGTATTTATTCTCTTCTAGACCGCGAGCCCGCTGTCGGGTAGGGACCGTCTCTCTATGTTGCCAACTTGTACTTCCCAAGCGCTTAGTACAGTGCTCCGCACAAAGTAAGCGCTCAATAAATACGATTGAACGAATTAGAACCCGTGACCTTCCGAATCCCAGGCTCACGCTCTGCCCACTATGCCCTGTATACATTCATTTAATCGTATTTATTCTCTTCTAGACCGCGAGCCCGCTGTTGGATAGGGACTGTCTCTATTTGTTGCCAACGTGTACTTCCCAAGCGCTTAGTACAGTGCTCTGCACACGGTAAGCGCTCAATAAATACAATTGAATGAATTAGAACCCGTGACCTTCCGAATCCCAGGCTCACGCTCTGCCCACTATGCCCTGTATTCGTTCATTTAATCGTATTTATTCTCTTCTAAACCGCGAGCCCGCTGTTGGGTAGGGACCATCTCTCTGTGTTGCCAACTTGTACTTCCCAAGTGTTTAGTACAGTGCTCTGCACACGGTAAGCGCTCAATAAATACAATTGAATGAATTAGAACCCATGACCTTCCGAATCCCAGGCTCACGCTCTATGCCCTGTATTCGTTCATTTAATCGTATTTATTCTCTTCTAGACCGCGAGCCCGCTGTTGGGAAGGGACCGTCTCTATACGTTGCCAACTTATACTTCCCAAGCGCTTAGTACAGTGCTCCGCACACGGTAAGCGCTCAATAAATACAATTGAATGAATTAGAACCCGTGACCTTCCGAATCCCAGGCTCACGCTCTATGCCCTGTATTCGTTCATTTAATCGTATTTATTCTCTTCTAGACCGCGAGCCCGCTGTTGGGAAGGGACCGTCTCTATACGTTGCCAACTTATACTTCCCAAGCGCTTAGTACAGTGCTCCGCACACGGTAAGCGCTCAATAAATACAATTGAATGAATTAGAACCCGTGACCTTCCGAATCCCAGGCTCACGCTCTATGCCCTGTATTCGTTCATTTAATCGTATTTATTCTCTTCTAGACCGCGAGCCCGCTGTTGGGAAGGGACCGTCTCTATACGTTGCCAACTTATACTTCCCAAGCGCTTAGTACAGTGCTCCGCACACGGTAAGCGCTCAATAAATACAATTGAATGAATTAGAACCCGTGACCTTCCGAATCCCAGGCTCACGCTCTACGCCCTGTATTCGTTCATTTAATCGTATTTATTCTCTTCTAAACCGCGAGCCCGCTGTTGGGTTTGGACCATCTCTATATGTTGTCACCTTGTACTTCCCAAGCGTTTAGTACAGTGCTCCACACAGAGTAAGCGCTCAATAAATACGATTGAACAAATTAGAACCCATGACCTTCCGAATCCCAGGCTCACGCTCTACGCCCTGTATTCGTTCATTTAATCGTATTTATTCTCTTCTAAACCGCGAGCCCGCTGTTGGGTTTGGACCATCTCTATATGTTGTCACCTTGTACTTCCCAAGCGTTTAGTACAGTGCTCCGCACAAAGTAAGCGCTCAATAAATACGATTGAACGAATGAATATTCAATAGTATTCAGGCCTTGCAGGAAAGGGTCCCCACACTTTGTGTTCTGGGGAAAAATGAACCGATGGCTTCCTGTTCTGGGGGAAAAAACAGATTTTTTGTCCCGGGGGAGAGCAAACCACAGGCCTCCCTTCTGGGTTCTCCATGTGTTGCCGACTTGTACTTCCCAAGCGCTTAGTACAGTGCTCTGCACACAGTAGGCGCTCAATAAATACGATTGACTGATGGATTGGGGCGAAAATGGGCCGTACGCTACCCGCTCTGTGGGGAGATGAACTGAAGCTTTTAGACTGTGAGCCCACTGTTGGGTAGGGACCGTCTCTATATGTTGCCAACTTGGACTTCCCAAGTGCTTAGTACAGTGCTCTGCACACAGTAAGCGCTCAATAAATACGATTGATTGATTGATTGGAGCGAAAATGGGCCGTACACTACCCGCTCTGTGGGGAGATGAACTGAAGCTTTTAGACTGTGAGCCCACTGTTGGGTAGGGACCGTCTCTATATGTTACCAACTTGGACTTCCCAAGCGCTTAGTACAGTGCTCTGCACACAGTAAGCGCTCAATAAATACGATTGATTGATGGATTGGAGCGAAAATGGGCCGTACACTACCCGCTCTGTGGGGAGATGAACTGAAGCTTTTAGACTGTGAGCCCACTGTTGGGTAGGGACTGTCTCTATATGTTACCAACTTGGACTTCCCAAGCGTTTAGTACAGTGCTCTGCACACAGTAAGCGCTCAATAAATACGATTGATGATGATGATGATGATGAATAAATACGATTGATGATGAAGCGGCCGTTTCCCACGGAGAGGGGGGCCCCCTTCGCTCTCTCACCCCGCTCCGGCCCAAACGATCAGCCGAGTGATGGTATTTACTGAGCGCTCGCCGCGTGCGGGAGCACTGTGCTAAGCGCTCGGGAGACTGCGATGGAACGGAGTTGGTAGTCGGGCTCCCCGCCCGCGACGAGCTTAGAGAAGCTTAGAGAAGCAGCGTGGCTCGGTGGAAAGAGCCCAGGCTTCGGAGTCGGAGGTCACGGGTTCGAATCCCGGCCCCACCACAGGTCCGCTGTGTGACCTCGGGCGAGTCACTTCACTTCTCTGAGCCTCAGTGACCTCATCTGGAAAAATGGGGATGGAGACTGGGAGCCCCACGTGGGACAACTTGATCACACTGTATCCCCCCCCCAGCGCTTAGAACAGTGCTTTGCACATAGTAAGCGCTTAACAAATGCCATTATTATTATTATTATTATTATTATTATAGTCTAGAGGGAGCGGTGAGCGTGGGGATGATGGGCACCGGAAAAAAGAGGAAGGGGCAGGGGAGGGGGGCGTCTACCGGGACACCAAAGGCTGGACTGTGCTAAGCGCCCGGGAGAGAGCGGCGCGACAAAATACGGGCCCGTTCCCCGCCCACCACGAGCTTTCCCTCGCTCGAGTGACTGGATGGGGACCGTCTCTATATCAATCAATCAATCAATCGTATTTATTGAGCGCTTACTGTGTGCAGAGCACTGTACTAAGCGCTTGGGAAGTCCAAATTGGCAACATAGAGAGCCGGTCCCTGCCCAACGGTGGGCTCGCAGTCTAAAAGGGGGAGAGGGAGAACAAAACCAAACAGACTGACAAAATAAAATTCATTCACTCATTCAGTCGTATTTATTGAGCGCTTACTGTGTGCGGAGCACTGTACTAAGCGCTTGGGAAGTCCAAGTTGGCAACATATAGAGACGGTCCCTACCCAACAACGAGCTCACGGTCTAGAGGGGGAGACAGACATTAATACAAACAGATAAAACAATCAATTACAGATATCTACAGATAGATACATATGTGCTGTGGGGAATAAATAGAATAGATATGTACAAGTAAAATAAATAGAGTAATAAATATGTACAAACATATATACATATATAGAGGTGCCAACTTGTACTTCACAAGCGCTCAGTACAGCGCTCTGCACCCAGTAAGCGCTCAATAAATACGATTTGATTGATGGATTGGATTTCAGGGACCGAATGAGGAATGTGGGGTTCTCCGCATTTTACTTGTACATATTTATTCTATTTATTTTATTCTGTTAATATGTTTTGGTCTCCGTCTCCCCCTTCTAGACCGTGAGCCCGCTGTTGGGTAGGAACCGTCTCTAGATGTCACCAACCTGGACTTGCCAAGCGCTTAGTACAGTGCCCTGCACACAGTAAGCGCTCAATAAATACGATTGATTGATGGATTGGATTTCAGGGACCGAATGAGGAATGTGGGGTTCTCTGCATTTTACTTGTACATATTTATTCTATTTATTTTATTCTGTTAATATGTTTTGGTCTCCGTCTCCCCCTTCTAGACTGTGAGCCCGCCGTCGGGTAGGGACCGTCTCTAGATGCTGCCAACTTGGACTTCCCAAGCGCTCAGTCATCATCATCATCATCAATCGTATTTATTGAGCGCTTACTATGTGCAGAGCACTGGACTAAGCGCTTGGGAAGTCCAAATTGGCAACATAGAGAGACGGTCCCTGCCCAACGGCGGGCTCACAGTCTAAAAGGGGGAGACGGAGAACAAAACCGAACAGACTAACAAAATAAAATAAATAGAATAGATATGTACAAGTAAAATAAATAGAGTAATCAATATGTACAAACATATATACATATATATATGGGTGCCAACTTGTACTTCCCAAGCGCTCAGTACAGCGCTCTGCACACAGCAAGCGCTCAATAAATACGATTTGATTGATGGATTGGATTTCAGGGACCGAATGAGGAATGTGGGGTTCTCCGCATTTTACTTATACAGATTTATTCTATTTATTTTATTCTGTTACTATGTTTTGGTCTCCGTCTCCCCCTTCTAGACCGTGAGCCCGCTGTCGAGTAGGGACCGTCTCTAGATGTTGCCAACTTGGACTTGCCAAGCGCTTAGTACAGTGCTCTGCACGCAGTAAGCGCTCAATAAATACGATTTGATGGATGGATTGGATTTCAGGGACCGAATGAGGAATGTGGGGTTCTCCGCATTTTACTTGTACATATTTATTCTATTTATTTTATTCTGTTAATATGTTTTGGTCTCCGTCTCCCCCTTCTCGACTGTGAGCCCGCTGTCGGGTAGGGACCGTCTCTAGATGCTGCCAACTTGGACTTCCCAAGCGCTCAGTCATCATCATCATCATCAATCGCATTTATTGAGCGCTTACTATGTGCAGAGCACCGTACTAAGCGCTTGGGAAGTCCAAATTGGCAACATCTAGAGACGGTCCCTGCCCAACGGTGGGCTCACAGTCTAAAAGGGGGAGACGGAGAACAAAACCGAACAGACTAACAAAATAAAATAAATAGAATAGATATGTACAAGTAAAATAAATCAATAAATAGAGTAATAAATATGTACATACACATATACAGGTGCCAACTTGTACTTCCCAAGCGCCCAGTCCAGCGCTCCGCACCCAGTAAGCGCTCAATAAATACGATTGATTGATTGGATTTCAGGGACCGAATGAGGAATGTGGGGTTCTCCGCATTTTACTTGTACAGATTTATTCTATTTATTTTATTCTGTTAATATGTTTTGGTCTCCGTCTCCCCCTTCTAGACTGTGAGCCCGCTGTCGCGTAGGGACCGTCTCTAGATGCTGCCAACTTGTACTTCCCAAGCGCTTAGTCCAGCGCTCCGCACCCAGTAAACGCTCAATAAATACGATTTGATGGATGGATTGGATTTCAGGGACCGAATGAGGAATGTGGGGTTCTCCGCATTTTACTTGTACAGATTTATTCTATTTATTTTATTCTGTTAATATGTTTTGGTCTCCGTCTCCCCCTTCTCGACTGCGAGCCCGCCGTCGGGTAGGGACCGTCTCTAGATGTTGCCAACTTGGACTTCCCAAGCGCTCAGTCATCATCATCATCATCAATCGTATTTATTGAGCGCTTACTATGTGCAGAGCACCGGACTAAGCGCTTGGGAAGTCCAAATTGGCAACATAGAGAGACGGTCCCTGCCCAACGGTGGGCTCACAGTCTAAAAGGGGGAGACGGAGAACAAAACCGAACAGACTAACAAAATAAAATAAATAGAATAGATATGTACAAGTAAAATAAATAAATAGAGTAATAAATATGTACATACACATATACAGGTGCCAACTTGTACTTCCCAAGCGCTCAGTCCAGCGCTCCGCACCCAGTAAGCGCTCAATAAATACGATTGATTGATTGATTGGATTTCAGGGACCGAATGAGGAATGTGGGTTTCTCCGCATTTTACTTGTACATATTTATTCTATTTATTTTATTCTGTTAATATGTTTTGGTCTCCGTCTCCCCCTTCTAGACCGTGAGCCCGCTGTTGGGTAGGGACCGTCTCTAGATGTTGCCAACCTGGACTTGCCAAGCGCTTAGTACAGTGCTCTGCACCCAGTAAGCGCTCAATAAATACGATTTGATTGATGGATTGGATTTCAGGGACCGAATGAGGAATGTGGGGTTCTCCGCATTTTACTTTGTACATATTTATTCTATTTATTTTACTCTGTTAATATGTTTGGTTTTGTTGTCTGTCTCCCCCTTCTAGACTGTGAGCCCGCTGTTGGGTAGGGACCGTCTCTAGATGTTGCCAACCTGGACTTGCCAAGCGCTTAGTACAGTGCTCTGCACCCAGTAAGCGCTCAATAAATACGATTTGATTGATGGATTGGATTTCAGGGACCGAATGAGGAATGTGGGGTTCTCCGCATTTTACTTTGTACATATTTATTCTATTTATTTTACTCTGTTAATATGTTTGGTTTTGTTGTCTGTCTCCCCCTTCTAGACTGTGAGCCCGCTGTTGGGTAGGGACCGTCTCTAGATGTTGCCAACTTGGACTTCCCAAGCGCTCAGTCATCATCATCATCATCAATCGTATTTATTGAGCGCTTACTATATGCAGAGCACCGTACTAAGCGCTTGGGAAGTCCAAATTGGCAACATATAGAGACGGTCCCTGCCCGACAGCGGGCTCACAGTCTAAAAGGGGGGAGACAGAGAACAAAACCAAACATACTAACAAAATAAAATGGATAGAATAGATATGTACAAGTAAAATAAATAGAGTAATAAATATGTACAAACATATAGACATAGTCCAGTGCTCTGCACGCAGTAAGCGCTCAGTAAATACGATTGAGTGAATGAATGACTCTCTCTCCTCTCCCCCCGACCCTGGGTCTCGGCCTCTCGGGAACCGTCCGTTTCTCTCTCCAGAATTCAGCGTCCCGTCGGCCGACCGGGAGGGGAATGTGAACCGGATGGACGGCTCGGCGCCGGGAATGCCGTCCGGAGCCTGACTCCCCGGGAAGCGGACGCCCCGGGTGTTTTCACGGGTGAGGAGCCGGCGGGTCTCGGGCAGGGCGGGGGAGATCCTATTTATTTAGTGCCTGCCGTGTGCCGAGCGTCTTACCAAGTGCTCGGGAGAGTAGGGTTGGGTAGGGACCGTCTCTATGTGTTGCCAGTTTGTACTTGCCAAGCGCTCAGTCCAGTGCTCTGCACATAGTAAGCGCTCAATAAATACGACCGAGGATGATGACGAGGTGGCGGTAAACGGGCACGTTCCCCGTCCACGACGAGCTTCCAGTCTAGAGGGAGAGAGGACGTTGATTTTAGACCGTGAGCCCGCTGTTGGGTAGGGAACGTCTCTATATGTCGCCAACTTGGACTTCCCAAGCGCTAAGTAATAATAATAATAATAATAATAATTGGCATTTGCTAAGCGCTTCCTATGCGCAAAGCACTGTTCTAAGCGCTGGGGAGGACACGGCCTGATCGGGTTGTCCCACGTGGGGCTCGCAGTCTTCATCCCCATTTGACAGATGATGGAACTGAGGCCCAGAGAAGTGAAGTGACTTGCCCAAGATCACACAGCAGACATGTGGCGGAGCGGAATTCGAACCCATGACCTCGGACTCCCAAGCCCGGGCTCTTTCCACTGAGCCACGCTGCTTCTCTCTGCACACAGTAAGCGCTCCATAAACACGATTGATTGATTTTGATAAAGAAATGAGGGATACGGACGTACATGCCGTGAGGCCGAGGGGGCTGAGGAGGGAGGGAGCGGGAGAAGAGGATGGGACTTTGGGCGAGTCACGTAACTTCTCTGGGCCTCAGTTACCCACCTGTCAAATGGGGATGAAGACCGTGAGCCCCACATGGGACAACCTGATCAATCGATCGTATTTATTGAGCGCTTACTGTGTGCAGAGCACTGTACTAAGCGCTTGGGAAGTCCAAGTTGGCAACATACAGAGACCGTCCCTACCCAACGGCGGGCTCACGGTCTAGAAGGGGGAGATGGAGAACGAAACCAAACATAGTAACAGAATAAAATAAATAGAATAGATATGTACAAGTAAAATAAATACATAGAGTAATAAATCCATACAAACAAACATATATACAGGTGCTGTGGGGAAGGGAAGGAGGTAAGGCGGTGGGGTGGAGGGGGGAGAGAGGAAGGGGCTCAGTGTGGGAAGGCCTCCTGGAGGAGGTGAGCTCTCAGCAGGGCCTTGAACAGCCCGAGGAGGGGCCGGCCCTCCTCGAGCAGTGCTTTGCACATAGTAAGCGCTTAACGAATGCCTTTATTATTATCATTATTATAGGAGGGCTTAGCCAGGGAAGGCCTCCCGGAGGGGCCGCGCCGCCAACGAGGCTCTGAAGTCATCATCATCATCAATCGTATTTATTGAGCGCTTACTATGCGCAGAGCACCGTACTAAGAGCTTGGGAAGTCCAAATTGGCAACATCTAGAGACGGTCCCTGCCCAACAGCGGGCTCACGGTCTAGAAGGGGGAGACGGGGAACAAAACCAAACGTACTAACAAAATGAAATAGAATAGATACGTACAAGTAAAATATAAGCAGAGTAATAAATCTGTACAAACATATATCCACATATCCAGGTGCTGTGGGGAAGAGAAGGGGGGGACGGAGAGGGGGACGAGGGGGAGTCGGTGCGGGGGGCATTGCCGACGACGGCACTTAGTAATAATAATAATAATAATAATAATGTTGGCATTTGTTAAGCGCACAAAGCGATCAGGTTGTCCCACGTGGGGCTCACAGTCTTAATCCCCATTTTACAGATGAGGGAACTGAGGCTAAGAGAAGTTAAGTGACTGCGTGCGGAGCACTAGCCCCAAGCGCCGGGGAGCCGACGGGGCGGTCGGGTCGTCTGACGGCCTTCATCCCCATTTCACAGCCGAGGTCACCGAGGCCCCGAGTCACGCGGCCGGCGGAGCCGGGACCGGAACCCGTGAAGCCCGCCTCCGGAGCCCGGGCTCTTCTCGCGGCCGGGCGGAGGGTGAGGAGGGGCCCCCCGGGCGCTGACCATGTCCCCGGCGGGCGGGCGGCCGTACCGCTGCCCCGACTGCGGCAAGAGCTTCCGCTACAGCTCCGTCCTGCGCCTGCACGGGCGCGTCCACGCCGGCGGCCCGGCCCCGGCGGCGGCCCCGGCGCGGGCGGCCCGGCGTCGCGGCGGCCCCGGCGAGCCCCTGTACATCTGCAGCGAGTGCGGGCAGAGCTTCGGGCGCGGCGCCCAGCTGGCCCTGCACCAGCGCGCCCACCGGCGGGGCCGGCCCCTGCCGCTGCCGGCTGTGCGGGCGCCGCTTCCCGCACCGGGCCGCCCTGGCGCGCCACCGGCGGGCCCACCCCCGCGACCCCCCCGTGCCGCTGCCCGGCCTGCGGGCGCCGCTTCCGCCGCGCCGCCCTGGTCTTCCACGTGGAGCGGGCCCACGGCGGGGGGGGGCCCCGTGGTGGGGGGGGGGCGGCGACGGGGGGCGGCGCGGCGGACCCCCCGGCCGCCGGGCCGTCCCACCGCTGCGACGAGTGCGGGCGGGACTTCCGCGGGGGCGGCGGGGGCTGGCCAAGCACCGGCGGGTGCACGCGCCCGCCGCCGCCGCCGCCGCCGCCGCGCCCCCCGCCCCCCGCCCCCACCAGTGCGGCGTGTGCGGCAAGCGGTTCGGCAAGAGCTCGGCCCTGCGGCGCCACGGGCAGAGCCACACGGGCGAGAGGCCCTTCGGCTGCCCCGACTGCGGCAAGGCCTTCGCCGAGCGGGCCACGCTGGCGCGCCACCGCCGCACCCACACGGGCGAGCGGCCCTACGCCTGCCCGGACTGCGGCCGCCGCTTCGGCGACAGCTCCACGCTGGCCCGCCACCGGCGGGGCCACCGGGGCGAGCGGCCCCACCGCTGCCCGGCCTGCGGCAAGCGGTTCGGCCAGCGCTCGGACCTGCTGGTCCACCGGCGCACGCACACGGGCGAGCGGCCCTACGCCTGCCCGGACTGCGCCCGCCGCTTCGGGGACCGCTCCGACCTCGCCAAGCACCGCCGGACGCACACGGGCGAGCGGCCCTACCGCTGCGACCTGTGCGGCAAGGCCTTCGCCTGCGGCTCCAACCTCAACGTCCACAAGCGCGGCCACGCCGGCCACAGGCCCCACCGGTGCCCCGACTGCGGCAAGGCCTTCGGCGTCGGCTCCAAGCTGGCGCTGCACCGCAAGACGCACCGGGGCGAGCGGCCCGCCCGCTGCCCCGACTGCGGCAGGTGCTTCAGCCACAGCCGCTCGCTGGCCCAGCACCGCCGGGCCCACGCCCGGGCCGGGACGGCCGCCGCCGCCGCCCGGCAGACCCCCGGCGAGGCCCGCTGAGCCGTCCCCCCGAAGGGGACCGCGGCCTCCCCTTTCCTTCCCTCTGCCCGTCCCCCCTTGGGTCTACCCGTCGTCGTCGTCTCCTTGGCATGAGTCGGTGCCCGGCGCCCGGGCGTCGAGGAAGGCGTCCGGTCCGGCGGTCGCCCCTTAACGGGAGCCGGTCTCCGTCCCGGAACCGGGGAGACGACAACAACAGCAGCTCCCTCTGTATGGTGCCGATTCGTACTTCCCAAGCGCTCTGCACATAGTAAGCGCTCAATAAATACGACCGACGATGACGATGATGAGACGGAGAGCGGGGCCAGCTGAGGCGGGAGAGCCCGCGGACCCTCCCCGCGCGTCTGTCGGTCCAATAAAGACGGTTTGTTCCCAACGAGTCTCCTTCTTCCAGGGTGGGAAGGAGGGGACCAGCCGGGAACGTCCTGGGCAGAAGCTCCGATTCCCGCCGGGGTCCCGCCGTCCGTCCCCCCCGCCCCGGGAGGGCTCGCGTTCCCGACCCCGGTTTTCCCGGCGCGGGGGGACGGGGGGGGTATCGAGTCCCCGTTTCCGCGAGACGGGCCCCGGAGAACTCAAGGGACTCGGTGGAAAGAGTCGGAAGTCGTGGGTTCGAATCCCGGCTCCGCCTCCTGTCAACTGTGTGACTTTGGACGAGTTACTTCACTTCTCTGGGCCTCAGTTCCCTCATCTGGAAAATGGGGATGAAAGACCGTGAGCCCCCCACCGTGGGACACCCTGATCACCTTGTATCTCCCCCAGCGTTTAGAACAGTGCACATAGTAAGCGCTTAACAAACACCATTATGATTATTACCTTTTAGACTGTGAGCCCACTGTTGGGTAGGGACCGCCTCTAGATGTTGCCAACTTGGGCTTCCCAAGCGCTTCGCACAGTGCTCCGCACACGGTAAGCGCTCCATAAATACGATTGATGATGATGATGATGAAGCGACTTGCTCGGGGTCACCCCGCCGGCCTCGCGCTCGATCGGCTCGTCTCCGTCCCGGCGCTTAGTACAGCGCGCACCGGATTCCCCCACCCGCGGATCCGGGCCGCGCTCGGACGCGAGAAGCGGCGTGGCTCGGCGGGAAGAGCCCGGGCTTTGGAGTCGGAGGTCACGGGTTCGAATCCCGGCTCCGCTTCACTTCTCCGGACCTCAGTGACCTCACCTGGAAAACGGGGATGGAGACTGTGGGCCCCCCGCGGGACAACCTGAGCACCCTGGAACCTCCCCGGCGCTTAGAACAGTGCTCTGCACAGAGTGAGCGCTTAGTAAATGCCACGGTTCTTCTTCTTCTTATGAAAAATACTCTTTATTGGGCGCCCAGCTCCCCGCGTCACTGGGGCGCGCCCCCCTCGGGGAGCGGCGGGGTCCCGGGGCCGGGCCGGGGGTCCGGGTGGCTCTTGCTGCGGTGGGCGGCCACGTTGTCGGGCTTCTCGAAGCGCTTGCCGCACAGCTCGCAGGGGAAGCGGAAGGCCGCCGCCGCCTCCTCGTGCCGCCGCCGGTGCCAGTTCAGCGACGCCTTCTGCCGGCACGTGAACCCGCAGATCTCGCACCTGGGGCCGGGAACACGGGACGCGTCGGCCCCGTCCGACGGGTGGGGAAACCGAGGCCCGCGGCGACTTGCCCGGGGTCGCCCGTTTTGCAGGTGAGAGGCAGCGCGGCTCGGTGGCCGGAGCCTGCTGGGTGACCTTGGACGAGTCACGTCATTCAATCGTATTTACTGAACGCTTACTGTGTACTAAGCGCTTGGATAGTACGAATTGGCAACATACAGAGACGGTCCCTACCCAACAATGGTCTATCACTTCTCGGTGCCTCAGTTCCCTCATCTGGAAAACGGGGGTGACGACCGTGAGCCCCACGTGGGACAACCTCATCACCTTGCGTGCATCATAATAATAATAATAATAATAATAATGGCATTTATTAAGCGCTAACTATGGGCAAAGCACCATTCTAAGCGCTGGGGAGGTGACAAGGTGATCAGGTTGGCCCGCGGGGGGCTCACGTTCTTCATCCCCATTTTCCAGATGAGGTCACTGAGGCCCAGAGAAGTGAAGTGACTTGCCCAAAGTCACCCAGCTGACAATGGGCAGAGCCGGGATTCGAACCCATGACCTCTGACTCCAAAGCCCGGGCTCTTTCCACCGAGCCACGCTGCTTCTCTAAGCACATCCCGGTTCTTAGAATGGTTGTTCTCTGTCTGCCCCTTCTAGACTGTGAGCCCGCTGTTGGGTAGACACCGTCCCTATATGTTGCCAACTTGGACTTCCCAAGCGCTTAGTACAGTGCTCTGCCCACAGGAAGCGCTCAATAAATACGACTGAATGAATGAATAAATGCCATTATTATTATTATTATTGTTCTGACGACTTGACACTCGTCCTCATGTTCTGTTTTGCTGTCGTGTCTCCCCCTTATAGACTGTGAGCCCACTGTTGGGTAGGGACTGTCTCTATGTGTTGCCAATTTGTACTTCCCAAGCGCTTAGTCCAGTGCTCTGCACATAGTAAGCGCTCAATAAATACAATTGATTGATTGATTGATTGATTATTATTATTGTTCTGACGACCTGACGCTCGTCCTCATGTTCTGTTTTGCTGTCTTGTCTCCCCCTTCTAGACTGTGAGCCCGCTGTTGGGTAGACACCGTCTCTAGATGTTGCCAACTTGGACTTCCCAAGCGCTTAGTCCAGTGCTCTGCCCACAGTAAGCGCTCAATAAATACGACTGATTGATTGATTAACGGATACCTTATTAATAATAATAATTAGAATAACGGGGGGGGGGACGCCGAGGCCCGGAGAGGTTAAGAGATGGGCCAGCGGTCACCCAGCGTGGCTCGGCGGGCAGAGCCTGGGCTTTGGAGTCGGAGGTGGTGGGTTCGAATCCCAGCCGGGTGTGTTTGGGCGAGTCCCTTCACTGCTCTGGGCCTCAGTGGCCCCGTCTGGAAAATGGGGATGAAAACCGTAACCAGCGCTTTGCACACAGCTTGACAAGTACCGTCGCGGTCGCTACGCGGGGACGCGTCTGCCCGCTCTCCCGAGCGTTCAGCACAGCGCTCCGCCCTCCTCCCCACTCACTGCAGGGGCTTCTCCCCGGTGTGGATGCGCCGATGGATGGCCAGGTTGCTGCTGGTGCGGAAGGGGCGGGCGCAGAACTCGCAGATGTAGTCGCGGGTGTCTGGCGGGCACGGACGGGCCTCGCGCTCGGCTCCCGGCCTTCCCGCTCCGCCCTCCCGGGACCGCCCGGGACCTCCCGGGATGGGAACGGGAGTCGGGGAACGGGGCCGGGGGGGGAGGCCACTGACCACTGTGCAGCTTCACGTGCTCCTTCAGGTGCTTCTTGAAGTTGAAGGCCTTGCGGCAGGCCGGCTCGGGGCACGAGAAGGACTTCTGCTGGTCGTGCTGGTACTTCCTGTGATGCTGGGGTCATGGGGGGCCCGGACGCCCGCGGCGTGGGGGGCGGCACCCTGGGCCCCCCGCCGCCGCCCGATCCGAGCCCCCCGTCCGCCGTCCCCCCCACCACCGCCCCGGCCCGCCTTACGTTGAGGTACTGCCGGTTGGAGAAGATCTTCCCGCAGCCCGGGAAGTCGCAGGGCAGCAGTTCCCGCTTGGCCGCCTTCCTGCGGAGGGCGGGGGCGGTGGTCCGACGCCTCCAGCCCCGGCCTCGGTTCCCCCCCCCCCCTGCCGCGGGGACCCCCCAGACTGACCTGATCCTCTTGGGGCCGATCTGGGCTACGTCGTCGTCGGGGGGCTGCGGGGAGGCCCGGGGTCTCCGGCTGGGAAGGGAGAGGGGGCTCAGCGGGGACCCCGGGCCGGCCCTCCCCACCGGCCCGCCCCGGCCCCGCGACTCACCCGGCTCCTCGGGCCCCTGGGTCCTGGCTGGGTCTGGGGGCCGCACCCGGGGCCACGCGCGCCCCTTCCTCCTTCGGGGGGCCGGGGGCTTCCGGGCTAGGAGAGCGGGGGGCCGCCGCCGGCTCCCTGCGGACAGGAACGGCGATGGGGGGCTCCAAGACGCGCCCCTTCCCTCCGCTTTCCCGTTCTTACCGGTCTCATTTCCAGACTGTAAGCCCTCCGTTGGGTAGGAAGCATCTCTATCTGTTGCCAACTTGGACTTCCCAAGCGCTTAGTACAGTGCTCTGCACACGGTAAGCCCTCAATAAATACGATCGATTGATTTCCTCCCTTCAAGGCCCTACTGAGAGCTCATCTCCTCCAGGAAGCCTTCCCAGACTGAGCCCCTTCCTTCCTCTCCCCCTCGTCCCCCTCTCCATCCCCCCGTCTTACCTCCTTCCCTTCCCCGCAGCACCTGCATATATGTATATATGTTTGTACATATTTATTACTCTATTTTACTTGTACCTATCTATTCTATTTATTTTATTTTGTTAGTATGTTGGGTTTTGTTCTCCGTCTCCCCCTTCTAGACTGTGGGCCCGCTGTCGGGTAGGGACCGTCTCTATATGTCGTCAGCTTGGACTTCCCAAGCGCTTAGTACAGTGCTCTGCACACGGTAAGCGCTCAATAAATACGATCGATTGATTTCCTCCCTTCAAGGCCCTATTGAGAGCTCACCTCCTCCAGGAGGCCTTCCCAGACTGAGCCCCTTCCTTCCTCTCCCCCTCGTCCCCCTCTGCATCCCCCGCATCTTACTTCCTTCCCTTCCCCGCAGCACCTGTATGTGTGTGTATATATATATATATATATATGTTTGTACATATTTATTACTCTATATATTTTACTTGTACCTATCTATTCTATTTATTTTATTTTGTTAGTATGTTGGGTTTTGTTCTCCGTCTCCCCCTTCTAGACTGTGGGCCCACCGTCGGTTAGGGACCGTCTCTATATGTTGCCAACTTGTACTTCCCAAGCGCTTAGTACAGTGCTCTGCACACGGTAAGCGCTCAATAAATACGATCGATTGATTTCCTCCCTTCAAGGCCCTATTGAGAGCTCACCTCCTCCAGGAGGCCTTCCCAGACTGAGCCCCTTCCTTCCTCTCCCCCTCGCCCCCCTCTCCATCCCCCCCGTCTTACCTCCTTCCCTTCCCCGCAGCACCTGTATATATGTGTATATATATATGTTTGTACATATTTATTACTCTATTTATTTTACTTGTACCTATCTATTCTATTTATTTTATTAGTATGTTGGGTTTTGTTCTCCGTCTCCCCCTTCTAGACTGTGGGCCCACCGTCGGGTAGGGACCGTCTCTATATGTTGCCAACTTGGACTTCCCAAGCGCTTAGTACAGTGCTCTGCACACGGTAAGCGCTCAATAAATACAATTGATTGATTTCCTCCCTTCAAGGCCCTACTGAGAGCTCACCTCCTCCAGGAGGCCTTCCCAGACTGAGCCCCTTCCTTCCTCTCCCCCTCGTCCCCCTCTGCATCCCCCGCATCTTACTTCCTTCCCTTCCCCGCAGCACCTGTATGTGTGTATATATATATATATATATATATGTTTGTACATATTTATTACTCTATATATTTTACTTGTACCTATCTATTCTATTTATTTTATTTTGTTAGTATGTTTGGTTTTGTTCTCCGTCTCCCCCTTCTAGACTGTGGGCCCGCTGTCGGGTAGGGACCGTCTCTATATGTCGCCAGCTTGTACTTCCCAAGCGCTTAGTACAGTGCTCTGCACACAGTAAGCGCTCAATAAATACGATTGATGATTGATTTCCGTCATCACTGGGGGGGTCCAGTATTTGCACGCAGCACGCGCCCCACAGTACTTCCCAAGCGCTTAGTACAGCGCTCAGTCGAAGCGAATGACTGGAGAAGCGGTAAGCGCTCAATAAATATGATTGATGATGATGTTGGGTAGGGACCGTCTCTCTATGTTGCCAACTTGGACTTCCCAAGCGCTTAGTACAGTGCTCTGCACACAGTAAGCGCTCAATACGATGGATTGATTAGTAAGCACTTAAAATACCAACATTATTATTATTAGGATAGAGCAGCAGCGTGGCTCAGTGGAAAGAGCCCGGGCTTTGGAGTCGGAGGTCCCGGGTTCAAATCCCGGCCCCACCAAGTGTTGGCTGTGTGACTTTGGCAAGTCACATCACTTCTCCGCGCCTCAGTGACCTCATCTGGAAAATGGGGGTGAAGACTGTGAGCCCCCCGTGGGACAACCTTGGTGACCTTGTAGCCCCCCCGGCGCTTAGAACAGTGCTTGGCACATAGTAAGCGCTTAAATACCAACATTATTATTAGTAGTAGTATAGAGAAGCAGCGGGGCTCAAAGAGCCCGGGCTTTGGAGTCAGAGGTCGTGGGTTCGAATCCCGGCTTGTCAGCTGTGTGACTCTGGGCAAGTCACTTCACTTTTCTAGGCCTCAGTTCCGTCATCTGGAAAATGGGGATGAAGACGGTGAGCCCCCCGTGGGACAACCTGATCACCTCGTAAGCTCCTCGGCGCTTACGACAGTGCTCTGCACACGGTAAGCGCTTAATAAATGCCATTATTATTATAAAATACGAATGGATGAAAAGACACCCTCTGACATTTTCCCTTTACCCTTCGATCCCCGTTCTTTCCTTCTTTAATGGCATGCGTTGAGCGCTTACTACGTGCCAAGCACTGCGTTGAGCGCCGGGGCAGATACGGTCTAATCAGGTGGGACGCCCTGTCTCACAAGGAGCTTGCGGTCCATTTCACAGATGAGGGCACTGAGGGCCAGAGAAGTCAAGTGACTCGGCCAAGGACACCCAGCAGATGGGTGGCGGAGCCGGGATTAGAACCCGGGTCCCCCTGCCTCCCGGGTCACACTCGTTTGAGGTCCGAGGAGGCAGCGGTCTGGAGGTTTGCGCCCTCCGCCCCACGGGCTTTGGAGTCAGGGGTCATGGGTTCGAATCCCAGCTCCGCCACGTCTGCTGGGTGACCTTGGGCAAGTCACTTCACTTCTCTGGGCCTCAGTTCCCTCATCTGGAAAATGGGGATTATGACCGGGAGCCCCCCCCCCGTGGGACAACCTGATCACCTTGTAACCTCCCCAGCGCTTAGAACAGTGCTTTGCACATAATAAGCGCTTAATAAATGCCATTATTATTATTATTATTATTATTCTCTGAGCCTCAGTGACCTCACCTGTCAAACGGGGATGAAGACCATGTGCCCCTCGTGGGACAACTTGATCACCTTGTAACCTCCCCAGCGCTTAGAACAGTGTTTTGCACATAGTAAGCACTTAATAAATGCCATTATTATTATTATTATTATTCTCTGAGCCTCAGTGACCTCACCTGTCAAAAGGGGATGAGGACCGTGAGCCCCATGGGGGACAACCTGATCACCTTGTATCCCCCCCAGCGCTTAGAACAGTGCTTTGCACATAGTAAGCGCCTAATAAATGCCATCAATATTATTATTATTCTCTGAGCCTGTGACCTCACCTGTCAAACGGGGATGAAGACCGTGAGCCCCACGGGGGACAACCTGATCACCCTGTATCTCCCTCAGCGCTCAGAACAGTGCTTTGCACATAGTAAGCGCTTAATAAATGCCATTATTATTATTATGATTATTCTCTGCGCCTCAGTGACCTCACCTGTCAAATGGGGATGAAGACCGTGAGCCCCCCGGGGGACAACCTGATCACCCTGTATCTCCCTCAGCGCTCAGAACAGTGCTTTGCACATAGTAAGCGCTTAATAAATGCCATTATTATTATTATTCTCTGAGCCTCAGTGACCTCACCCGTCAAACGGGGATGAAGACCGTGAGCCCCACGTGGGACAACCTGATCCCCTTGTATCCCCCCCAGCGCTTAGAACAGTGCTTTGCACATAGTAAGCGCTTAATAAATGCCATTATTATTATTATATTATTCTCTGAGCCTCAGTGACCTCACCCGTCAAACGGGGGTGAAGACCGTGAGCCCCACGGGGGACAACCTGATCCCCTTGTATCCCCCCCAGCACTTAGAACAGTGCTTTGCACATAGTAAGCGCTTAATAAATGCCATTATTATTATTATGATTATTCTCTGCGCCTCAGTGACCTCACCTGTCAAATGGGGATGAAGACCGTGAGCCCCCCGGGGGACAACCTGATCACCTTGTATCCCCCCAGTGCTCAGAACAGTGCTTTGCACATAGTAAGCGCTTAATAAATGCCATTACTATTATTATTATTATTCTCTGAGCCTCAGTGACCTCACCTGTCAAATGGGGGTGAAGACCGTGAGCCCCACATGGGACAATTTGATCACCTTGTATCCCCCCAGCGCTTAGAACAGTGCTTTGCACATAGTAAGCGCTTAATAAATGCCATTATTATTATTATATTATTCTCTGAGCCTCAGTGACCTCACCCGTCAAACGGGGATGAAGACCGTGAGCCCCACGGGGGACAACCTGATCACCTTGTATCCCCCCCAGCGCTTAGAACAGTGCTTTGCACATAGTAAGCGCTTAATAAATGCCATTATTATTATTATTATTATTCTCTGAGCCTCAGTGACCTCACCTGTTAAACGGGGATGAAGACCGTGAGCCCCACGGGGCACAACTTGATCACCTTGTATCCCCCCCAGCGCTCAGAACAGTGCTTTGCACATAGTAAGCGCTTAATAAATGCCATTACTATTATTATGATTATTCTCTGCGCCTCAGTGACCTCACCTGTCAAACGGGGATGAAGACCGTGAGCCCCCCGGGGGACAACCTGATCACCCTGTATCTCCCTCAGCGCTCAGAACAGTGCTTTGCACATAGTAAGCGCTTAATAAATGCCATTATTATTATTATTCTCTGAGCCTCAGTGACCTCACCCGTCAAACGGGGATGAAGACCGTGAGCCCCACGTGGGACAACCTGATCCCCTTGTATCCCCCCCCAGCGCTTAGAACAGTGCTTTGCACATAGTAAGCGCTTAATAAATGCCATTATTATTATTATATTATTCTCTGCGCCTCAGTGACCTCACCCGTCAAACGGGGATGAAGACCGTGAGCCCCACGGGGGACAACCTGATCCCCTTGTATCCCCCCCAGCGCTTAGAACAGTGCTTTGCACATAGTAAGCGCTTAATAAATGCCATTATTATTATTATGATTATTCTCTGCGCCTCAGTGACCTCACCTGTCAAACGGGGATGAAGACCGTGAGCCCCACGGGGGACAACCTGATCCCCTTGTATCCCCCCCAGCGCTCAGAACAGTGCTTTGCACATAGTAAGCGCTTAATAAATGCCATTATTATTATTATTATTCTCTGAGCCTCAGTGACCTCACCTGTCAAACGGGGATGAAGACCGTGAGCCCCACGGGGGACAACCTGATCACCTTGTATCCCCCCCAGCGCTTAGAACAGTGCTCTGCACATAGTAAGCGCTTAATAAATGCCATTATTATTATTATGATTATTCTCTGCGCCTCAGTGACCTCACCTGTCAAACGGGGATGAAGACCGTGAGCCCCACGGGGGACAACCTGATCACCTTGTATCCCCCCCAGCGCTTAGAACAGTGCTCTGCACATAGTAAGCGCTTAATAAATGCCATTATTATTATTATGATTATTCTCTGCGCCTCAGTGACCTCACCTGTCAAACGGGGATGAAGACCGTGAGCCCCACGGGGGACAACCTGATCACCTTGTATCCCCCCCAGCGCTTAGAACAGTGCTCTGCACATAGTAAGCGCTTAATAAATGCCATTATTATTATTATGATTATTCTCTGCGCCTCAGTGACCTCACCTGTCAAACGGGGATGAAGACCGTGAGCCCCACGGGGGACAACCTGATCCCCTTGTATCCCCCCCAGTGCTTAGAACAGTGCTTGGCACATAGTAAGCGCTTAATAAATGCCATTATTATTATTATATTATTCTCTGCGCCTCAGTGACCTCACCCGTCAAACGGGGATGAAGACCGTGAGCCCCACGGGGGACAACCTGATCACCTTGTATCCCCCCCAGCGCTTAGAACAGTGCTCTGCACATAGTAAGCGCTTAATAAATGCCATTATTATTATTATTATTCTCTGAGCCTCAGTGACCTCACCTGCCAAACGGGGAGGAAGACCGTGAGCCCCACGGGGGACAACCTGATCCCCCCCCAGCGCTCAGAACAGTGCTTTGCACATAGTAAGCGCTTAACAAACGCCATCATTCCCATCACATTGGGAATTAATTCCTTTATATCCGCGTCTGTCTCCCCGCTCCGGACTGCGAGCTCGTGGCGGGCGGGGACCGCCGGGCCTACCCACTGGGCGATCCGGTCTGCTCCGGGGCGCTCTGCAAATAGCCCGCCCCCGCCGGACCCCGGCTTCCCATCCCGATCCGGCGCGCCCCTCCGAGCTGCCCGTTCTTCCCCGCGTCGGGGACCCCCCGACTGTGCCCCCTCTAAGACCCAACTTACCCCTCCATGGAAGGGCTGTAGGCCCAGCGGCTCACGGCCTCCGGAAAGCCTCCCTTCCCGTCCTCTCCATCCTCTTCCTCCTGCTGCCGTCCCTCGTCCGGTGGGAAGCCTTCCCTCTCCTCCTCTCCGTCCTCTCCATCCTCTTCCTCCTGCCGCGGTCCCTCATCCGGTGGAAAGCCTTCCTTCTCCTCCTCTCCATCCCGCTGCCGTCCCTCGTCCGGTACCCGGCGGGCTCCTTCTCCGCTGCGGGCCCGACGTTCCCGGTCAGGGCGGCCCCCGGCCTTCCCTCCTTCCTTCCCTCCCTTCCCTCCGGCCTCACCTGGACGTCCCGGTCTCCTCCCGGCTCTCTTCCAGGGAAGCTGCAGGGATGGCGGAGGGCAAGGATGCCCGCGGACGGGTTCAGAGGGCGGCTTCGGGCCCGGAGATGGAGGGGGATCCCGCATCCGTCGCCCCGCTTACCTGCATCCCTGCGGATCCGGGGCCGGGCGGGGGTCCAGGAAAAGCTGTGCCCGGCCGGGCATTCCCAAACCAGCCCCCCGGCCGGGCCCCCCCGGCTCCCGCAGCCCCGGTGCCAGGCTGCACGAGCGGCTGTGGGCGTGAGACAGCAGGACCAGAGCCTGGAGGCCTTCAGGAGGAGGCGGCGGCGGTGACGGTGGCGGCTCCACACCTGCCGGGAACGGGGCGGGCGGAAAGCATCCCCTCAGACCCCCCCCAAGCCCCCCGAGGGCGGGCATCCGGCCCCGGGCCCGGCAGTCGCAGGTTCTGGGTTCGAATCCCCGCTACCGCCCCGGGCCTCGGTTCCCGCATCTGCGAAGTGGGGACGCGGTACCGCCCGCGGCCCCTCCTAGTCTGGGAGCCTCGTGGGGGACAGGGACGTCGTGCTCCGCCTGCTCCACTGTGAGCCCGCTCTAGACGGGGCCAACTTGGACCTCCCAAGCGCTTAGTACGGTGCTCTGCACACAGTAGGCGCTCAGTAAATACGACTGAATGAATGATTAGCTTTCCAAGCGCTTAGTACGGTGCTCTGCACACAGTAAGCGCTCAGTAAATATGACTGAATGAATGATTATCTTTCCAAGCGCTTAGTACGGTGCTCTGCACACAGTAGGCGCTCAGTAAATACGACTGAATGAATGATTAGCTTTCCAAGCGCTTAGTCTGGTGCTCTGCACACAATAAGCACTCAGTAAATACGACTGAATGAATGATTATCTTTCCAAGCGCTTAGTACGGTGCTCTGCACATAGTAAGCGCTCAGTAAATACGACTGAATGAATGATTATCTTTCCAAGCGCTTAGTCTGGTGCTCTGCGCACAGTAAGCGCTCAGTAAATACGATTGAATGAATGATTATCTTTCCAATCGCTTAGTACGGTGCTCTGCACACAGTAAGCGCTCAGTAAATATGACTGAATGAATGATTATCCTTCCAAGCGCTTAGTACGGTGCTCTGCACACAGTAAGCGCTCAGTAAATACGACTGAATGAATGATTAGCTTTCCAAGCGCTTAGTACGGTGCTCTGCACACAGTAAGCGCTCAGTAAATACGACTGAATGAATGATTATCGTTCCAAGCGCCTAGTCTGGTGCTCTGCACACAGTAAGCGCTCAGTAAATACGACTGAATGAATGATTAGCTTTCCAAGCGCTTAGTACGGTGCTCTGCACACAGTAGGCGCTCAGTAAATACGACTGAATGAATGATTATCTTTCCAAGCACTTAGTACGGTGCTCTGCACACAGTAAGCGCTCAGTAAATACGACTGAATGAATGATTAGCTTTCCAAGCGCTTAGTACGGTGCTCTGCACACAGTAAGCGCTCAGTAAATACGACTGAATGAATGATTATCTTTCCAAGCGCTTAGTACGGTGCTCTGCACACAGTAAGCGCTCAGTAAATACAACTTGAATGATTACCTTTCCAAGCGCTTAGTATGGTGCTCTGCACACAGTAAGCGCTCAGTAAATACAACTGAATGATTACCTTTCCAAGTGCTTAGTCTAGTGCTCTGCACACAGTAAGCGCTCAGCAAATATGACTGAATGAATGATTATCTTTCCAAGCGCTTAGTACGGTGCTCTGCACACAGTAAGCGCTCAGTAAATACGACTGAGTGAATGATTATCTTTCCAAGCGCTTAGTCTGGTGCTCTGCACACAGTAAGCGCTCAGTAAATAGGACTGAATGAATGATTAGCTTTCCAAGCGCTTAGTACGGTGCTCTGCACACAGTAGGCGCTCAGTAAATACGACTGAATGAATGATTATCGTTCCAAGCGCCTAGTCGGGTGCTCTGCACACAGTAAGCGCTCAGTAAATATGATTGAATGAATGATTAGCTTTCCAAGCGCTTAGTACGGTGCTCTGCACACAGTAAGCGCTCAGTAAATAGGACTGAATGAATGATTAGCTTTCCAAGCGCTTAGTACGGTGCTCTGCACACAGTAGGTGCTCAGTAAATACGACTGAATGAATGATTATCGTTCCAAGCGCCTAGTCGGGTGCTCTGCACACAGTAAGCACTCAGTAAATATGACAATGAATGATTATCTTTCCAAGCGCTTAGTACAGTGCTCTGCACACAGTAAGTGCTCATTAAATACGACTGAATGAATGATTATCTTTCCAAGCACTTAGTCTGGTGCTCTGCAGACAGTAAGCGCTCAGTAAATATGACTGAATGAATGATTATCTTTCCAAGTGCTTAGTCTGGTGCTCTGCACACAGTAAGCGCTCAGTAAATACGACTGAATGACTGATTATCTTTCCAAGCGCTTAGTACGGTGCTCTGCACACAGTAAGCGCTCAGTAAATACGACTGAATGAATGATTATCTTTCCAAGCGCTTAGTACAGTGCTCTGCACACAGTAAGCGCTCAATAAATGCGACTGAACGGATAAATGATCCGGCGTCTCCCTCAGCCCCCAGTCCGCTCCGAGGCGTAAAATAAGCGCTTAAGTCGGACAGCCACCGTCGCCGTCACTGCTCAGTGGAGAGGGCCCGGGCTTTGGAGTCCGAGGTCGTGGGTTCAAATCCCGCCTCCGCCAGCTGTCAGCTGGGTGACTCTGGGCAAGTCACTTCACTTCTCTGGGCCTCATCTGTAAGATGGGGATTAAAGCCGGGAGCCCCCCCCACCGTGGGACAACCGGATCGCCTTGGAACCTCCCCAGCGCTTAGAACAGGGCTTGGCACGTAGTAAGCGCTTAACGCCATTATTATTATTATTATTATTATTATTATTATTATTATTATTATTTAAGCAGCGTGGCTCAGCGGAAAGAGCCCGGGCTCTGGAGTCAAGAGGTCCCGGCTCCGCCGACTGTCAGCTGCGTGACTTTGGGCGAGTCCCTTCGCTTCCCTGGGCCTCGGTTTCCTCCTCTGGAAAGTGGGGATGAAGGCTGGGAGCCCCCCGGGGGACCACCTGATGGCGCTCAGTACAGTGCTCTGCACGTAGTGAGCGCTTAATAAATGCCATCATCATCATCGTCATTATTATTTGATGGTATTTACTGAGCGTACTAACAACTCGGCAGCGGATGGAGGCAATCCCGATCCGCCGCGATTCCTGACCGGCTTCCTCCCGGAGCGGCGGGGATCCGGCCCCCCAAATCCCCCCACGCCCCCCTAAACCGTGCACCCCACCCTGGCCCCCCTACCTGTGCAGAGCACGCAGCCGGGGGAGCTATACCTGCAAGGAGAGGGGGATTCACTCGCTCCATCGTACTTACTGAGCGCCCACCGCGTGCGGAGCCCGACGCCCCCCGACCCGAGGCCCCGCCGCCCCCGGCGCCCGCCGGTTTGGCCAAAGGAGAGGGAAAGCAGGGAAAGTTTTCCCAGAGGAGCCGCCCTTGGGAGGCACAGGTCGCGGGTTCGAATCCCGGCCCCGCCACTCATCTGCCGGGTGACCTTGGGCCGGTCACTTCACCCCTCCGGGCCTCAGTTCCCTCGCCTGTCCAATGGGGATGAAGACCGCGAGCCCCACGGGGGACAACCTGATCACCTCGCAACCTCCCCGGGGCTTAGAACGGCGCTTGGCACATGGGAAGCGCTCAATAAATAGCATCATCACCGGGGGCTTAGTCAGGGAAGACGTCCCGGACGGGGCGAATCCCGTTCCCGGCGTCCGGAAAATAGGGATGAAGACCGCGAGCCCCCCGAGGGACAACCTGATCACCTCGCAACCTCCCCGGGGCTTAGAACGGCGCTTGGCACATGGGAAGCGCTCAATAAATAGCATCAGCACCGGGGGCTTAGTCAGGGAAGACGTCCCGGATGGGGCGAATCCCGTTCCCGGCGTCCGGAAAATGGGGATGAAGACCGCGAGCCCCCCGAGGGACAACCTCATCACCTCACAACCTCCCCGGGGCTTAGAACAGCGCTTGGCACATAGTAAGCGCTCAATAAATAGCATCATCACCGGGGGCTTAGTCAGGGAAGACGGCCCGGACGGGGCGAATCCCGTTCCCGGCGTCCGGAAAATGGGGATGAAGACCGCGAGCCCCCCGAGGGACAACCTCATCACCTCGCAACCTCCCCGGGGCTTAGAACGGCGCTTGGCACATGGGAAGCGCTCAATAAATAGCATCATCACCGGGGGCTTAGTCAGGGAAGACGTCCCGGACGGGGCGAATCCCGTTCCCGGCGTCCGGAAAATAGGGATGAAGACCGCGAGCCCCCCGAGGGACAACCTGATCACCTCGCAACCTCCCCGGAGGCTTAGAACGGCGCTTGGCACATGGGAAGCGCTCAATAAATAGCATCAGCACCGGGGGCTTAGTCAGGGAAGACGGCCCGGACGGGGCGAATCCCGTTCCTGGCGTCCGGAAAATAGGGATGAAGACCGCGAGCCCCCCGAGGGACAACCTGATCACCTCGCAACCTCCCCGGGGCTTAGAACGGCGCTTGGCACATGGGAAGCGCTCAATAAATAGCATCATCACCGGGGGCTTAGTCAGGGAAGACCTCCCGGACGGGGCGGATCCCGTTCCCGGCGTCCGGAAAACGGGGATGAAGGCTGCAAGCCCCCCGAGGGACAACCTGATCATCGTCAATCGTATTTATTGAGCACTTACTATGTGCAGAGCACTGTACTAAGCGCTTGGGAAGTACAAATTGGCAACATATGGCAACCTGATCACCTCGCAACCTCCCCAGGGCTTAGAACGGCGCTTGGCACATGGGAAGCGCTCAATAAATAGCATCATCACCAGGGGCTTAGTCAGGGAAGACGTCCCGGACGGGGCGAATCCCGTTCCCGGCGTCCGGAAAATGGGGATGAAGACCGCGAGCCCCCCGAGGGACAACCTCATCACCTCACAACCTCCCCAGGGCTTAGAACAGTGCTTGGCACATAGTAAGCGCTCAATAAATAGCATCATCACCGGGGGCTTAGTCAGGGAAGACGTCCCGGATGGGGCGAATCCCGTTCCTGGCGTCTGGAAAACGGGAATGAAGACTGCAAGCCCCCCGAGGGACAGCCTGATCATCATCAATCGTATTTATTGAGCACGTACTATGTGCAGAGCACTGTACTAAGCGCTTGGGAAGTACAAATTGGCAACATATGGCAACCTGATCACCTCGCAACTTCCCCAGGGCTTAGAACAGTGCTTGGCACATAGTAAGCGCTCAATAAATAGCATCATCACCGGGGGCTTAGTCAGGGAAGACGTCCCGGATGGGGCGAATCCCGTTCCCGGCGTCCGGAAAATGGGGATGAAGACCGCGAGCCCCCCGAGGGACAACCTGATCACCTCGCAACCTCCCCGGGGCTTAGAACGGCGCTTGGCACACGGGAAGCGCTCAATAAATAGCATCATCACCGGGGGCTTAGTCAGGGAAGACGGCCCGGACGGGGCGAATCCCGTTCCCGGCGTCCGGAAAATGGGGATGAAGACGGCGAGCCCCCTGAGGGACAACCTGATCACCTCGCAACCTCCCCGGGGGCTTAGAACAGCGCTTGGCACATGGGAAGCGCTCAATAAATAGCATCATCACCGGGGGCTTAGTCAGGGAAGACCTCCCGGATGGGGCAAATCCCGTTCCCGGCGCACCTGTCGAGCAGGAATTTGGCGAGTTGGGAATGCAGGGCGAAGCCGAGGCGGTCCTTGAGGAGACACCAGCGCTCCATGTGTCCTCCCAGACGGATCCGGCACCTGCTGCGACGGGCGTCCAGCTCACTCCGGCACCGAGCCGCCGCCGGGCCTGGGACCGCCGGACAATCGATCAATCAATCAATCGTATTTATTGAGCGCTTACTGTGTGCAGGGCACTGTGCTAAGCGCTTGGGAAGTACAAGTTGGCACCGTCACTCAGTGGTACTTACTGAGCGCTTAACTGGGCGAAGAGCGCTGTACTAAGCGCTTGGGAGGGCGCGGTACAATAGACGCACTCCTTGCCCACAACGGGAGGCCCTGCTGTGGGCAGAGGATGGGTCTGTTGTATTGATATATATGTTTTTGTACATATTTATTACTCTATTTATTGATTTATTTTACTTGTCCATATCTATTCTATTTATTTTATTTTGTTAGTATGTTGGGTTTTGTTCTCCGTCTCCCCCTTTTAGACTGTGAGCCCACTGTTGGGTCGGGACCGTCTCTATATGTTGCCAACTTGGACTTCCCAAGCGCTTAGTACAGTGCTCTGCACAAGGTAAGCGCTCAATAAATACGATTGATTGATTGATTGTCCTCTCCCGATAATAATTATAGTATTTTATTTTGTTAGTATGTTTGGTTTTGTTCTCCGTCTCCCCCTTTTAGACTGTGAGCCCGCTGTTGGGTCGGGACCGTCTCTAGATGTCGCCAACTTGGACTTCCCAAGCGCTTAGTACAGTGCTCTGCACACAGGAAGCGCTCAATAAATACGATTGATTGATTGATTGTCCTCTCCCGATAATAATTATAGTATTTTATTTTGTTAGTATGTTGGGTTTTGTTCTCCGTCTCCCCCTTTTAGGCTGTGAGCCCACTGGTGGGTAGGGACTGTCTCTATGTGTTGCCAACTTGGACTTCCCAAGCGCTTAGTACAGTGCTCTGCACACGGTAAGCGCTCAATAAATACGATTGATTGATTGATTGTCCTCTCCCGATAATAATTATAGTATTTTATTTTGTTAGTATGTTGGGTTTTGTTCTCCGTCTCCCCCTTTTAGACTGTGAGCCCACTGTTGGGTCGGGACCGTCTCTAGATGTCGCCAACTTGGACTTCCCAAGCCCTTAGTACAGTGCTCTGCACACAGGAAGCGCTCAATAAATACGATTGATTGATTGATTGTCCTCTCCCGATAATAATTATAGTATTTTATTTTGTTAGTATGTTTGGTTTTGTTCTCCGTCTCCCCCTTTTAGACTGTGAGCCCACTGTTGGGTAGGGACCGTCTCTCTATGTTGCCAACTTGGACTTCCCAAGCGCTTAGTCCAGTGCTCTGCACACAGTAAGCGCTCAATAAATATGATTGATTGATTATCCTCACCTGATAATAATTATAGTATTTTATTTTGTTAGTATGTTTGGTTTTGTTCTCTGTCTCCCCCTTTTAGACTGTGAGCCCACTGTTGGGTAGGGACTGTCTCTATATGTCGCCAACTTGGACTTCCCAAGCGCTTAGTACAGTGCTCTGCACACAGGAAGCGCTCAGTAAATATGATTAATTGATTGACTGTCCTCTCCCGATAATAATTATAGTATTTTATTTTGTTAGTATGTTTGGTTTTGTTCTCTGTCTCCCCCTTTTAGACCGTGAGCCCACTGTTGGGTAGGGACAGTCTCTATATGTTGCCAACTTGGACTTCCCAAACGCTTAGTACAGTGCTCTGCACACAGGAAGCGCTCAATAAATACGATTGATTGATTGATTGTCCTCTCCAGATAATAATTATAGTATTTGTTAGTATTTTATTTTGTTAGTATGTTTGGTTTTGTTCTCCGTCTCCCCCTTCTAGACTGTAAAGCCCACTGTTGG
Organism: Tachyglossus aculeatus; assembly: GCF_015852505.1. Classification (NCBI taxonomy): domain Eukaryota; kingdom Metazoa; phylum Chordata; class Mammalia; order Monotremata; family Tachyglossidae; genus Tachyglossus; species Tachyglossus aculeatus. The sequence goes on from NC_052099.1 coordinate 5,154,287, forward strand.
GTAGGGACTGTCTCTATATGTCGCCAACTTGGACTTCCCAAGCGCTTAGTACAGTGCTCTGCACACAGGAAGCGCTCAATAAATACGATTGATTGATTGATTGATTGATTATCCTCTCCCGATAATAATTACAGTATTTGTTAGTATTTTATTTTGTTAGTATGTTATTTTATTTTGTTAGTATGTTTGGTTTTGTTCTGTCTCCCCCTTCTTTTAGGGGATGGGTCTGTTGTCTCTATATGTTGCCAACTTGGACTTCCCAAGCGCTTAGTACAGTGCTCTGCACACAGTAAGCGCTCAATAAATATGATTGATTTGTTAAGCGCTTACTCTGTGCCAAGCACTGAGGTAGATACAAGGCCATCAGGTTGTCCCGCGTGGGGCTCACAATCTTAATTCCCATTTTCCAGATGAGGTAACTGAGGCCCAGAGAAGAGAAGCGAAGAAGCGTGGCTCAGTGGAAAGAGCCCGGGCTTTGGAGTCAGAGGTCCTGGGTTCGAATCCCGGCTCCGCCACATGTCCGCTGTGTGACCTTGGGAAAGTCACTTCACTTCTCTGAGCCTCAGTTAACTCAACTGTGAAATGGGGATCATTTAATGACATTATTATTATAATTATTATTATTAGAACAGTGCTCAGCACATAGTAAGCGCTTAAAAAATGCCCTCATTATTCTTCTCAGGGCCTCAGTGGCCTCTTCTGGAAAATGGGGATGAAGACTGGGAGCCCCACGGGGGACAACCTGATTATCTTGTATCCTCCCCAGAGCTTAGAACAGTGCTTGGCACATAGTAAGTGCTTCATAAATGCCATCATTATTATTATAATTATTATTATTAGAACAGTGCTCGGCACATAGTAAGCGCTTAACAAATGCCCTCATTCTTCTTCTCAGGGCCTCAGTGACCTCATCTGGAAAATGGGGATGAAGACTGGGAGCCCCACGGGGGACAACCCGATTATCTTGTAGCCTCCCCAGCGCTTAGAACAGTGCTTGGCACATAGTAAGCGCTTAATAAATCAATCAATCAATCATATTTACTGAGCGCTTACTGTGTGCAGAGCACTGTACTAAGCGCTTGCGAAGTAGAAGTTGGCAACATATAGAGACAGTCCCTACCCAACAGTGGGCTCACAGTCTAGAAGGGGGAGACAGAGAACAAAACCAAACATACTAACAAAATAAAATATATAGAACAGATATGTACAAGTAAAATAAATAAATGCCATTATTATTATTATTATTATTATTATTATTATTATTAGAACAGTGCTTGGCACATAGTAAGCGCTTAACAAATGCCCTCATAATTCTTCTCAGTGGCCTCATCTGGAAAATGGGGATGAAGACTGTGAGCCCCACGGGGGGCAACCTGATTATCTTGTAGCCTCCCCAGCGCTTAGAACAGTGCTTGGCACACAGTAAGCGCTTCATAAATGCCATCATTATCATTATTATAATTATTATTACTATTAGAACAGTGCTTGGCACATAGTAAGCGCTTAACAAATGCCCTCATTATTCTTCTCAGGGCCTCAGTGGCCTCATCTGGAAAATGGGGATGAAGACTGTGAGCCCCAAGGGGGACAGCCTGATTACCTTGTAGCCTCCCCAGCGCTTAGAACAGTGCTTGGCACATAGTAAGCGCTTAACAAATGCCCTCATTATTCTTCTCAGGGCCTCAGTGGCCTCATCTGGAAAATGGGGATGAAGACTGTGAGCCCCAAGGGGGACAGCCTGATTACCTTGTAGCCTCCCCAGTGCTTAGAACAGTGCTTGGCACATAGTAAGCGCTTAACAAATGCCCTCATTATTCTTCTCAGGGCCTCAGTGGCCTCATCTGGAAAATGGGGATGAAGACTGGGAGCCCCACGGGGGGCAACCTGATTATCTTGTATCTACCCCAGTGCTTAGAACAGTGCTTGGCACATAGTAAGCGCTTCATAAATGCCATCATTTTATTATTATTATTATTAGAACAGTGCTTAGCCATAGTAAGCGCTTAACAAATGCCCTCATTATTCTTCTCTGGGCCTCAGTTCCCTCATCTGGAAAATGGGGATGAAGACTGTGAGCCCCAAGGGGGACAGCCTGATTACCTTGTAGCCTCCCCAGCGCTTAGAACAGTGCTTGGCACATAGTAAGCGCTTAACAAATACCATTATTCTTCTTCTCAGGGCCCCAGTGGCCTCATCTGGAAAATGGGGATGAAGACTGTGAGCCCCCCGTGGGACAACCTGATCACCTGGTAGCCTCCCCAGCGCTTACAGCAGTGCTTGGCACATAGTAAGCGCTTAATAAATGCCATCATTATTATTATTATTCTCTGGGCCTCAGTGGCCTCATCTGTAAAATGGGGATGAAGACTGGGAGCCCCCCGTGGGACAACCTGATCACCTTGTAGCCTCCCCAGCGCTTAGAGCAGTGCTTGGCACATAGTAAGCGCTTAATAAATGCCATTATTACTATTATCATCATCATTATTCTTCCTCTCAGGGCCTCAGTGGCCTCATCTGGAAAATGGGGATGAAGACTGGGAGCCCCCCGTGGGACAACCTGATCACCTTGTAACCTCCCCAGCGCTTAGCACAGTGCTTGGCACATAGTAAGCGCTTAGTAAATGCCATTATTATTATTATTATCATCATTATTCTTCCTCTCAGGGCCTCAGTGGCCTCATCTGGAAAATGGGGATGAAGACTGGGAGCCCCCCGTGGGACAACCTGATCACCTGGTAGCCTCCCCAGCGCTTAGAGCAGTGCTTGGCACATAGTAAGCGCTTAATAAATGCCATTATTATTATCATCATCATTATTATTCCTCTCAGGGCCTCAGTGGCCTCATCTGGAAAATGGGGATGAAGACTGGGAGCCCCCCGTGGGACAACCTGATCACCTGGTAGCCTCCCCAGCGCTTAGAGCAGTGCTTGGCACATAGTAAGCGCTTAATAAATGCCATTATTACTATTATCATCATCATTATTCTTCCTCTCAGGGCCTCAGTGGCCTCATCTGGAAAATGGGGATGAAGACTGGGAGCCCCCCGTGGGACAACCTGATCACCTTGTAACCTCCCCAGCGCTTAGCACAGTGCTTGGCACATAGTAAGCGCTTAATAAATGCCATTATTATTATTATCATCATTATTCTTCCTCTCAGGGCCTCAGTGGCCTCATCTGGAAAATGGGGATGAAGAGTGGGAGCCGCCTCAGCATCCCCTCGTATCCCCCTCCAGCGCTTAGCACATAGTAAGCGCTTAGCAGATGCCATTATCATTATTATTATTATTATTATTATTATTGTGAGGATGATGAGGCGCGCGCGGGAGGAGGGGGCTCCATTGACGAAGGCGGGGTTGTGGACCGTTCCATGGGCGGGCGAGGGGAGGGGGGGCCGGGCCGGCGGACCGTACCATGGCGGCGGGGGGGGCGCCCTCTCCTCCCTCCCTCCCTCCCCCCCCCCCCGGCCGGGGAGGGTCGGCCCATCACCTGCGCCCCCCGCGGGGGGGTCGGGGGTCGGCGTGTCCCCTCGCGCCGGCCTCGCGCTCCTGCGGGACATGGGGCGGCCAGGGCGGGCCCACCTCGGCGCACCCCCGGGGGCCCACGGCGCGCTTGGAAGAGGAAACCCTCGCGGCCGGCGCCGGAAGTGCAGGGGCCGCGGCCGCGGAGGGGCGGGGGGAGCATGCGCGGCAGCCCTCGAACGCCGCGGTGCTTTCTGGGAGATGTAGTTCGCGCTGTAGGCGCCGAGGGACCCACCAAGAGCGGGCCCGGGGGGAGGCATTCAGTCATGATCATTCGTTCATTCATTCATTCGTTCGTTTGTTCATTCATTCATTCGTTCGTTCACTCGTTCGTTCATTCATTCATTCGTTCGTTCACTCGTTCGTTCATTCGTTCGTTCATTCGTTCGTTCATTCGTTCGTTCATTCATTCATTCGTTCATTCATTCGTTCGTTCATTCATTCGTTCGTTCATTCATTCGTTCGTTCATTCGTTCGTTCAATCATTCGTTCATTCATTCATTCGTTCGTTCACTCGTTCGTTCATTCATTCATTCGTTCATTCGTTCGTTCATTCGTTCGTTCATTCGATCGTTCATTCATTCATTCGTTCATTCATTCGTTCGTTCATTCATTCGTTCGTTCATTCATTCGTTCATTCATTCGTTCATTCGTTCGTTCAATCATTCGTTCATTCATTCATTTGTTCATTCATTCATTCGTTCGTTCATTCGTTCGTTCATTCATTCATCCAATCGCATTTATCGAGCGCTTACCGTGTGCAGAGCACTGTACTAAGCGCTCGGGAAGTACGAGTTGGTAACAGAAGTTGTGCCTTTCATTCATTCATTCAATCGTACTTACCGAGCGCTTACCGTGTGCAGAGCACTGGACTAAGCGCTCGGGAAGTGCAAGTTGGCAACAGAAGTTGGGCCTTTCATTCATTCATTCAATCGTATTTATCGAGCGCTTACCGTGTGCAGAGCACTGTACTAAGCGCTCGGGAAGTGCAAGTTGGTAACAGAAGTTGGGCCTTTCATTCATCTGACCTCCTTCCCTTCCCCCCAGCACCTGTATATATGTATATATGCTTGTACATAATCATCATCAATCGTATTTATTGAGCGCTTACTATGTGCTGAGCACTGTACTAAGCGCTTATTTTGTACACATTTATTACTCTATTTATTTTACTTGTACATATCTATTCTATTTATTTAATTTTGTTAGTATGTTTGGTTTTGTTCTCTGTCTCCCCCTTTTAGACTGTGAGCCCACTGTTGGGTAGGGACTGTCTCTATATGTTGCCAATTTGTACTTCCCAAGCGCTTAGTACAGTGCTCTGCACAGGGTAAACGCTCAATAAATACGATTGATGATAATGATGATTCAATCGTATTTATCGAGCGCTTACCGTGTGCAGAGCACTGTACTAAGCGCTCGGGAAGTACAAGTTGGTAACAGAAGTTGTGCCTTTCATTCATTCATTCAATCGTATTTATCGAGCGTTTACCGTGTGCAGAGCACTGTACTAAGCGCTCGGGAAGTGCAAGTTGGTAACATGTTATGCCTTTCATTCATCTTACCTCCTTCCCTTCCCCACAGCACCTGTATATATGTATATATGCTTGTACATATTTATTTATTTATTTATTTTACTTATTATTTACTTATTTATGTTTGTACATATTATTACTCTATTTACTTTACTTGTACATATCTATTCTATTTATTTTATTTTGTTAGAAGGTTTGGTTTTGTCTCCCCCTTTTAGACTGTGAGCCCACTGTTGGGTAGGGACTGTCTATATATGTTGCCAACTTGTACTTCCCAAGCGCTTAATACAGTGCTCTGCACACGGTAAGCGCTCAATAAATACGATTGATGATGATGATGATGATGATGATGATTCATTCATTCAATCGTATTTAGCGAACGCTTACCGTGTGCGGAGCACTGTACTAAGCGCTTGGAGAGTACAATTCATTATCAAATAGGGACAAGCCCTACCTCCTCTTTTACCTCCTTTCATTCATTCACTCAAGGGTATTTATTGTGCGCTTACTGTGGGCAGAGCACTGTACTAAGCGCTTGGAGAGTACAATTCATTAACAAATAGGGACAACCCCTACCCCCTTCTTTTATTATTCCCCTTTATTTGTGAGAAGCGGAATGGTTTAGTGGAAAGAGCCCGGGTTTGGGGCTAATCCCGTCTCTGCCACTTATCAGCTGTGTGACTTTGGGCCAGTCACTTCACGTCTCTGGGCCTCAGTTCCCTCATCTGGAAAATGGGGGTGAAGACTATAAGCCCCCCGTGGGACAACCTGATCACCTTGGAACCTCCCCAGCGCTTAGAACAGTGCTTTGCACATAGTAAGTGCTTAATAAATGCCATTGTTATTATTATTCTCTGGGCCTCAGTTCCCTCATCTGTAAAAGGGGGATGAAGACTGTGAGCGCCCTGTGGGACAACCTGACCACCTTGTAACCTCCTCAGCGCTTAGAACAGTGCTTTGCACATAGTAAGCCCTTAATAAATGCTATTATTATTATTATTATTATTATTATTATTCTCTGGGCCTCAGTTCCCTCATCTGTAAAAGGGGGATGAAGACTGTGAGCCCCCCGTGGGACAACCTGATCACCTTGTAACCTCCTCAGCGCTTAGAACAGTGCTTTGCACATAGTAAGCGCTTAATAAATGCCATTGTTATTATTATTATTATTCTCTGGGCCTCAGTTCCCTCATCTGTAAAAGGGGGATTAAGACTGCGAGCCCCCGTGGGACAACCTGACCACCTTGTAACCTCCTCAGCGCTTAGAACAGTGCTTTGCACATAGTAAGCGCTTAATAAATGCCATCATTATTATTATTATTATTCTCTGGGCCTCAGTTCCCTCATCTGTAAAAGGATTAAGATAGTGAGCCCCCCGTGGGACAACCTGACCACCTTGTAACCTCCTCAGCGCTTAGAACAGTGCTTTGCAAATAGGAAGCGCTTAATAAATGCCATTATTATTATTATTATTATTCTCTGGGCCTCAGTTCCCTCATCTGTAAAAGGGGGATTAAGACTGTGAGCCCCCCGTGGGACAACCTGGCCACCTTCTAACCTCCTCAGCGCTTAGAACAGTGCTTTGCACATAGTAAGCGCTTAATAAATGCCATTATTATTATTATTCTCTGGGCCTCAGTTCCCTCATCTGTAAGAGGGGGATTAAGACACTGAGCCCCCCGTGGGACAACCTGATCACCTTGTAACCTCCTCAGCGCTTAGAACAGGGCTTTGCACATAGTAAGCGCTTAATAAATGCCATTATTATTATTATTATTATTATTATTATTCTCTGGGCCTCAGTTCCCTCATCTGTAAAAGGATTAAGATAGTGAGCCCCCCGTGGGACAACCTGACCACCTTGTAACCTCCTCAGCGCTTAGAACAGTGCTTTGCACATAGTAAGCGCTTAATAAATGCCATCATCGTTATTATTATTATTCTCTGGGCCTCAGTTCCCTCATCTGTAAAAGGGGGATGAAGACTGTGAGCCCCCCGTGGGACAACCTGACCACCTTGTAACCTCCTCGGCGCTTAGAACAGTGCTTTGCACATAGTAAGCGCTTAATAAATGCCATTATTATTATTATTATTATTATTCTCTGGGCCTCAGTTCCCTCATCTGTAAAAGGGGGATTAAGACAGTGAGCCTCACGTGGGACAACCTGATGACCTTGCATCTACCCCAGCGTTTAGAACAGTGCTTGGCACATAGTAAGCACTTAACAAATACCATGATTATGATGATAACAATATTGCCTCTTTCCCTTTCCATTTTTCTCTATCTTCTTCACAAAGGCGGAGCTTATATTTCTATACATTTGGGTAGGGACTGTCTCTATATGTTGCCAACTTGTACTTCCCAGGAACTTAGTACAGTGCTCTGCACACAGTAAGCGCTCAATAAATAGGATTGATGTGATAATGATGATATATTTATGTGAGTAAGAAGCGTCTACATCTCCCTGGTGGTCTAGTGGTTAGGATTCGGCGCTCTCACCGCCGCGGCCCGGGTTCGATTCCCGGTCAGGGAAAGGATTTTTTTTTTCCTGTTTAAAAAAGAAATAGAAAATAAAAATATATTCTGCTCCCTCCTTTATACAGCTTTAAGAGGTGGAGGGCGAGGGGCTCCCCTGACTCCATTCCAAGGAACCATGAAGAGGAAGGGGAGTCTCCACATGAGGCAGAGTCAATCAGTACATCACTGCTACTTATTGAGGGTGGCCTAGGGGAAGAAGTCCGGACAGGGGACCTGGGTTCTAATTTCACTCCACCACTTCATCATCAATCGTGTTTATTGAGCGCTTACTGTGTGCAGAGCACTGTACTAAGCGCTTGGGAAGTACAAACTGGCAACATATAGAGACAGTCATCATCATCAATCGTATTTATTGAGCGCTTACTGTGTGCAGAGCACTGTACTAAGCGCTTGGGAAGTACAAATTGGCAACAGATAGAGACAGTCATCATCATCATCAATCGTATTTATTGAGCGCTTACTATGTGCAGAGCACTGTACTAAGCGCTTGGGAAGTACAAATTGGCAACACATAGAGACAGTCCCTACCCAACAGTGGGCTCACAGTCTAAAAGGTGGAGACAGAGAACAAAACCAAACATACCGACAAAATAAAATAAATAGGATAGATATGTACAAGTAAAATAAATAGAGTAATAAATATGTACAACCATATATACATATATACAGGTGCTGTGGGGAAGGGAAGGAGGTAAGATGGGGGGGTGGAGAAGGGGACGAGGGGGAGAGGAAGGAAGGGGCACCACTTAAATGCCGTGTCACGTATCTTCTCTGTGCCTCAGTTTTCTCACCTGTAAAATGGTGATTCCGAACCGGTTCTCCTTCCTATTTCGATTGTGAGCCCCCTCATTATCTTACCTCTGCGCTTAGTACAGTGCTCGACATAGTAACCGTTTAACCACCATCCACAATCCTTACTACTTGGTGCAGAGCACTGTGCTAGACGGTTGGAAGACTACAACAGCGCTGACACTGTGGGCCCTACGTGGGACAGGGACTGTGTCCAGCCCCATTTGCTTGTATCCATCCCAGGGCCTAGTAAAGTCCTTCATTCATTCACTCCATCGTATTTACGGTGCTCTGCACACAGGAAGCGCTCAATAAATACGATTGATTTACTGGACGCTTACTGTGTGCAGAGCACTGGACTAAGCGCTTGGGAACTACAAATGGGAAACATATAGAGACGGCCCTTACCCAGCAACGGGCTCACAGTCTAGAAGGGGAAGACAGACAAATAAATAGTGCTTGGCACATCATCAATCGTATCAAGAAATACGATTGATGATGATGAGCGCTTACTGTGTGCAGAGCACTGTACTAAGCGCTTGGGAAGTACAAGTTGGCAACATCTAGAGACAGTCCCTACCCAATAGTGGGCTCACAGTCTAAAAGGGGAACATAGGCACATAGGGCACATAGTAAGCTCCCTGCCACTTACTGCCACTACCTGTATATATGGTTGTACATATTTATTACTCTATTTATTTATTTATTTATTTTACTTGTACGTGTCTATCCTACTTATTTTATTTTGTTGGTATGTTTGGTTCTGTTCTCTGTCTCCCCCTTTTAGACTGTGAGCCCACTGTTGGGTAGGGACTGTCTCTATGTGATGCCAATTTGTACTTCCCAAGCGCTTAGTACAGTGCTCTGCACATAGTAAGCGCTCAATAAATACGATTGATTGATTGATTGATTGAGCCCACTGTTGGGTAGGGACTGTCTCTATGTGATGCCAATTTGTACTTCCCAAGCGCTTAGTACAGTGCTCTGCACATAGTAAGCGCTCAATAAATACGATTGATTGATTGATTGATTACTGCTGTGTGACCCTGGGCAAGTCACTTCAATTCTCTAGGCCTCAGTTCCCTCATCTGTAAAATGAGGATTGGGACTGTGGGGCTCCCACGTGGGGCAGGGACAGTGTCCAACCTGATTCGCTTGGCTCCATCCCAGCGCTTAGTACAGTGCCTGTGTTTTAAAAAACGTACTAATAAAGAGCACAATTATGATGTGACACTGACAGACGGAGAGAACGGGACGGATGGAAGTAATGACACACATAAAAAATGGATGAGAAAATGATCAGGACCGGCTTCTGTCTATACCAACTGCAACGCGGGACAGAAGCAGAAAAAAAGGGAGTGGAGTTGTTGCTTTTCAACAATTTGATACAATTTTCCTCCCAACCACCGGCCCTTTCTTCCTAGAAGTGAGTGTGTCGGGGGAAATTAAACCGGGTGTCAGGATGGCCGAGTGGTCTAAGGCGCCAGACTCAAGGTGATTTCCTTCCCCGGAATGGGTGTTCTGGTCTCCGTATGGAGGCGTGGGTTCAAATCCCACTTCTGACACATTGCATTTTTTTTTCTTTTTTTTTTTCGGGAAAGGCTGCCAAAGAGGAGGCAGGAAGAGGAGCGTGGGGACCGGAGAGAGGGCAAAGAGGGGTTTGGGGGGTCAAAGAGGTGCTAAAAAGGGGGGAAATGAGGTGGAAAGAAGGAGGTGCAGGAACTGGAGAGAGTGCAAAGAGGGGTGCCAAAGTAGTTGCCAAAGAGATGCAGGAGAGGGGTGCAGAAGTAAAGGCATCCTCTCACCCCTCGAATATCCTTTTGGAATAAAATCAGGGAGGGCCCGGCGGTGGCGGCCCAACACTTGCATACAGGAGCCCCCTGCCCACTTTAGGTCACAGAATCAGGTCAGTCGCTCGGTTAGGCGTATTTATAAAGTATTTTTAATCGGAATCAGGTGGGCCTTTCGGCGTGCAGAACCAGATACACCTGTAAGCCACGGACCCTAATTATAATAAGAGCCACAATGAAATAATGGGGGATTTGTCGAGCGCTCACTATGGGCCAAGCACTGGACTGAGCGCTGGGAACCGTATTTGACCCCTAGTCAGCGCTTATATTATTATTATTATTAAAAGGAAAACATATTGGATAATCAGATTTATTATCTCAAGCTCCTGGTGGGGGGGGCAACGTGCGGTGCGCATGCGCGCTTCGAGGCCAAGGGACCCTTATTATAAGAGCTACAATAAAATAATGGGGGATTTGTCGAGCGCTCACTATGGGCCAAGCACTGGACTAAGCGCTGGGAACCGTATTTGACCCCTAGTCACTGCTTAATAAATACCATTAAAAGAAAAAAATATTTGATAATCAGATTTATTATCTCAAGCTCCTGGTGGGGGGCAATGTGCGGTGCGCATGCGCGCTTCGAGGCCAAGGGACCCTAATTATAAGAGCCACAATAAAATAATGGGGGATTTGTCGAGCGCTCACTATGGGCCAAGCACTGGACTAAGCGCTGGGAACCGTATTTGACCCCTAGTCAGCGCTTAATAAATACTATTAAAAGAAAAAAATATTTGATAATCAGATTTATTATCTCAAGCTCTTGATGGGGGGGCAACGTGCGGTGCGCATGCGCGGTTCGAGGCCAAGGGACCCTAATTATGAGCCACAATAAAATAACGGGGGATTTGTCGAGCGCTCACTATGGGCCAAGCACTGGACTAAGCGCTGGGAACCGTATTTGACCCCTAGTCAGCGCTTAATAAATACTATTAAAAGAAAAAAATATTTGATAATCAGATTTATTATCTCAAGCTCTTGATGGGGGGGCAACGTGCGGTGCGCATGCGCGCTTCGAGGCCAAGGGACCCTAATTATGAGCCACAATAAAATAACGGGGGATTTGTCGAGCGCTCATTATGGGCCAAGCACTGGACTAAGCGCTGGGAACCGTATTTGACCCCCAGTCACTGCTTAATAAATACTATTAAAAGAAAAAAATATTCGATAATCAGATTTATTATCTCAAGCTCCTGATGGGGGGGCAACGTGCGGTGCGCATGCGCACTTCGAGGCCAAGGGACTCTAATTATGAGCCACAATAAAATAATGGGGGATTTGTCGAGCGCTCATTATGGGCCAAGCACTGGACTAAGCGCTGGGAACCGTATTTGACCCCTAGTCAGCGCTTAATAAATACTATTAAAAGAAAAAAATATTTGATAATCAGATTTATTATCTCAAGCTCTTGATGGGGGGGCAACGTGCGGTGCGCATGCGCACTTCGAGGCCAAGGGACTCTAATTATGAGCCACAATAAAATAATGGGGGATTTGTCGAGCGCTCATTATGGGCCAAGCACTGGACTAAGCGCTGGGAACCGTATTTGACCCCTAGTCAGCGCTTAATAAATACTATTAAAAGAAAAAAATATTTGATAATCAGATTTATTATCTCAAGCTCTTGATGGGGGGCAACGTGCGGTGCGCATGCGCGCTTCGAGGCCAAGGGACCCTAATTATAAGAGCCACAATAAAATAATGGGGGATTTGTCGAGCGCTCATTATGGGCCAAGCACTGGACTAAGCGCTGGGAACCGTATTTGACCCCTAGTCAGCGCTTGTATTATTAAATGATTACCTTGTAGCTACCCCAGCGCTTAGAACAGTGCTTTGCACATAGTAAGCGCTTAATAAATGCCATTAAAAAAAAGGAAAACATTGGATAATCAGATTTATTATCTCATCTCCCCCTTTTAGAATGTGAGCCCACTGTTGGGTAGGGACTGTCTCTATATATTGTCAATTAGTGCTTCCCAAGCGCTTAGTACAGTGCTCTGCACACAGTAAGCGCTCAATAAATACGATTGATTGATTGATTGATTGGTGGGGGGGCAACGTGCGGTGCGCATGCGCGCTTCGAGGCCAAGGGCCCCTAATTATAAGAGCTACAATAAAATAATGGGGGATTTGTCGAGCGCTCGCTATGGGCCAAGCACTGGACTAAGCGCTGGGAACCGTATTTGACCCCTAGTCACTGCTTAATAAATACCATTAAAAGAAAAAAAAATTTGATAATCAGATTTATTTTCTCAAGCTCCGGGGTGGGGGGAAAAAAAAAAAAAACCGTGCGGTGCGCATGCGCGCTTCGAGGCCAAGAGCCCGCCTAAAGCCGCGGAAGATTCAGCGCATGCGCCCTTTAGCCCTGCCTGTCCTCGAGGACGTTTCCGAAGGCTTCGCGCCTGCGCTTCCCTGGTGGTCTAGTGGTTAGGATTCGGCGCTCTCACCGCCGCGGCCCGGGTTCGATTCCCGGTCAGGGAACGTCTTTTTTCTCATTTCTTTTAATTTATATATTTTTTAATCTATAACTGGGCCTCAGTGACCTCATCTGGAAAATGGGGATTAAGACTGGGAGCCCCATGTGGGACAGAGACTGGGTCCAACCTGATTAATTTGTATCTACACCAGTGCGTGTTTTGATTTGTTGTCCCCTCTTCTAGACTGTGAGCCCATTGTTGGGCTCTATATGTCTCTATATGTGGCCTGCTTGTACTTCCTAAGCGCTCAGTACAGTGCTCTGCACACAGTAAACGCTCAATAAATACGATTGATTGAGTGAATGAATGCATGCATGCTTAGAACAGGGCTTGGCACATAGTAAGTACCTTGAGAAGCAGCTCAGCTTAGTGGAAAGAGCTTGGGAGTCAGAGGTCATGAGTTCGAATTCCACTCCTCCACTTTTGTGCCGTGTGGCCTTGGGCAACTCACTTCACTTCTCTGTCCCTCAGTTCCCTCATCTGTAAAATGGGGGTGAAGAGTGGGAGCCCCATGTTGAATGAATGAATGAATGCATGCTTAGAACAGGGCTTGGCGCATAGTAAGCACTTTGAGAAGCAGCTCAGCTTAGTGGAAAAGGCTTGGGAGTCAGAGGTTATGAGTTCGAATTCCTCCCCCGCCACTTTTCTGCCGTGTGGCCTTGGGCAAGTCACTTCACTTCTGTGTCCCTCAGTTCCCTCATCTGTAAAATGGGGGTGAAGAGTGGGAGCCCCATGTGGGACAACCTCATGACCTCGTATCCACCCCAGAACTTGAAACAGTGCTTGGCACATAGTAAGCGCTTAACGCATGCCATCATTATTATCGTGGCTCGGTGGAAAGAGCCCAGGCTTGGCAGTCAGAGGTCATGGGTTCAAACCCCGGCTCCGCCACTTGTCCGCTGTGTGATTTTGGGCAAGTCACTTCACTTCTCTGAGCCTCAGTCACCTCATCTGTAAAATGGGCATGAATAATAATAATAACATTTATTAAGCGCTTACTATGTGCAAAGCACTGTACTAAGCGCTGGGGAGGCTATAAGGTGATCAGGTTGTCCCACGGGGGGGCTCCTAGTCTTCACCCCCATTTTCCAGATGAGGGAACTGAGGCCCAGAGAATAATAATAATGGCATTTATTAAGTGCTTACTATGTGCAAAGTACATTGCACACAGTAAGCGCTCAATAAATACGATTGATTGATTGATTGCAAAGCACTGTTCTAAGCGCTGGGGAGGTTACAAGGTGATCAGGTTGTCCCTCGGGGGGCTCACAGTCTTAATCCCCATTTTACAGATGAGGAAACTGAGGCCCAGAGAAGTGAAGTGACTAGCCCAACGTCACACAGCCGACAATTGGCAGAGCCGGGATTTGAACCCAGAGCTCTGACTCCAAAGCCCGAGCTCTTTCCACTACACCACACTGCTTCTCTTAAGCAGTGTGAAGACCGTGAGCCCCACGTGGGACAACCTGATCACCTTGTATCCCTCCCAGCGCTTGGCACATAGTAGGAACTTAACAAATGCCATTATTGTTACTAACAAGGACTGTTATTTTATTATTATTTTCTAATCAACCGGTCCTGACTCCGAGGCAGCACTGCCAGCTGGATCCTGTATATATGTATATATGTTTGTACATATTTATTACTCTATTTATTTATTTATTTATTTTACTTGTACATATCTATCCTATTTATTTTATTTTGTTAGTATGTTTGGTTTTGTTCTCTGTCTCCCCCTTTTAGACTGTGTGCCCACTGTTGGGTAGGGACTGTCTCCATATGTTGCCAATTTGTACTTCCCAAGCGCTTAGTACAGTGCTCTGCACATAGTAAGCGCTCAATAAATACGATTGATGATGATGATGATGATGATGATTCCTGGCAGATCCGGGCATGGGGGCCAATTTCCGGCTCTCTCCTTCCATGTGCCAGGACGGCGTGGCCCGGTTGCCCTCCTCCGCTTTCCCAGTCGCCCTCCGGCCTCATCTTCCTTTCCCGCCTGGGTCCCGGCTTCTCCCAGCAGTGGCATCTCCCAGGTCGGGCATTAATTCATTCATTCAATCGTATTTATTGAGCGCTTACTACAGCATGGAAGGGCGAGGTGGGTTTGACACGAGGCTTGGCGTCGGGACTCCTGGGTTGGCATCCCTGGCACTGTGACAGGGCGGGTGAATGGCCGTCCTTCTCTTCTTCTTCCTTCTCTACATCAGGGCGGACGTCCGGGTCGGAAGCAGCATGGAAAGAGTGGAAGGAGTGGAAAGAGCCCAGGTCTGGGAGACAGATGGCCTGGGTTCTAATCCTGCTCCACCACTTATACGCTGTGTGTGACCTTAGGGAAGTCACTTTGCTTCTCCAGGCCTCAGTTCCCTCATCTGGAAAATGGGGACAAAGACTGTGAGCCCCACGTAGGACCCGATCAGTCCAACCTGATTAGTGCTGTATCTACCCCAGCACTTAGGACAGGGTAGAGCCGGGGTGGAGAAGGGGGGAGAAACGGAACCCATTCTAATAGTAATAGTGAAAGGGATGAAGACTTGATTGTGACCTTGGGGAAGTCACTTTGCTTCTCCAGACCTCAGTTCCCTCATCTGGAAAATGGGGACGAAGACTGTGAGCCCCACGTAGGACCCGATCAGTCCAACCTGATTAGTGCTGTATCTACCCCAGCACTTAGGACAGGGAAGAGCCGGGGTGGAGAAGGGGGGAGAAACGGAACCCATTCTAATAGTAACAGTGAAAGGGATGAAGACTTGATTGTGACCTTGTGGAAGTCACTTTGCTTCTCCAGGCCTCAGTTCCCTCATCTGGAAAATGGGGACGAAGACTGTGAGCCCCATGTAGGACTCGATTTGTCCAAACTGATTAGTGCTGTATCTACCCCAGCACTTAGGACAGGGTAGAGCCGGGGGGGAGAAACGGAACCCATTCTAATAGTAATAGTGAAAGGGATGAAGACTTGATTGTGACCTTGGGGAAGTCACTTTGCTTCTCCAGGCCTCAGTTCCCTCATCTGGAAAATGGGGACGAAGACTGTGAGCCCCATGTAGGACCCGATTAGTCCAACCTGATTAGTGCTGTATCTACCCCAGCACTTAGGACAGGGTGGAGAAGGTGGGAGAAATGGAACCCATTCTAATAGTAATAGTGAAAGGGATGAAGACTTGATTGTGACCTTGGGGAAGTCACTTTGCTTCTCCAGGCCTCAGTTCCCTCATCCGGAAAATGGGGACGAAGACTGTGAGCCCCACGTAGGACCTGATTAGTGATAATGGGACCTGGCACATAATAAGCACTTAACAAAGACTATAAAAAATAAAAACAAAAACAGGATGGCTGTGCTGGTGAGACCTGCCACACTGTCCATTCCCCTGTGTACAGGCCTGGCCCAGGGACCCAGGTGGGGAGTGGGAGGGAGGGGGTAACTTTTTTAAAAAAAATGGTACTTATTAAGCACTTACTTTACGCGAGTCGCTGTTCTAAGCTCTGGGGGACATACAAGCTAATAAGGTGGGGCACAGTCCACGTCTCACTTAAGGTTTACCATCTTAATCCCCATTTTACAGATGCGGTCACTGAGGCACACAGAAGTGAAATGACTTAGTACAGTGCTCTGCACATAGTAAGCGCTCAATAAATACGATTGATGATGACTTGGGAGGCACGAGTCTAGGTCTGTTTCCTCCCCATCCCCATTTTTCTCATTTACTCACTATGGGGAAGTTCTTTCTGTAATCCGTCCTTCTTCTCTCACTCGCGTCCTGCCACTGGCCTGGACCGCCCTCCCTCTTCATAACTGACCGACAGGGACTCTCCCCACCTTCCAAGTCTTACTGAAGGCGCATCCCCTAATTTTAATCCCGGCTCCGCCACTTGCCAGCTGTGTGACCTTGGGCAAGTCACTTAACTCCTCTGAGCCTCAGTTCCCCGTCTGTAAAACGGGGATTAAGAATGTGAGCCCCGCATGGGACAACCTGATCACCTTGTATCTCCCCCAGCGCTTAGAACAGTGTCTATATGTGTTGCCGACTTGTACTTCCCAAGCGCTTAGTACAGTGCTCTGCACACAGTAAGCGCTCAATAAATGCAATTAATTGATTGATTGCTTCGCGAGCTGCTTACTATTACCTCCTCCATGAGGTCTTCCCTGACTAAACCCTCATTTCTTACTCTCCCACACCCTTCTTTGTCGCCCCGACCTGCTCCCTTTCTTCTCCCACCCCCATCTTGGCTCCACAGCATTTAAAACTGTAATTTATTTCTTTGTATTAATGGCTATCTCCCTCTCTAGACTGTAAGCTTGTTGTGGGCAGGGAATGCAACTGTTATATTGATATACAACAATAATATACAACATAAATATAACAATACCGTGTGCAAGTGCTGTGCACACAGTAAGTGCTCAATAAATACGATGGATTGGTTGAGTCTCTCCTGTTTCAGTTCCCACCCATTCTCTCTAATAATGATGATGATGGTATTTGTTAAGCGCTTACTATGTGCAAAGCACTGTTCTAAGCACTGGGGGATACAAGGGGATCAGGTTGTCCCACCTGGGGCTCACAGTCTTAGAGAAACAGCGCGGTTCAGTGGAAAGACCCCGGGCTCTGGAGTCAGCGGTCATGGGTTCGAATCATCATCATCAATCGTATTTATTGAGCGCTTACTATGTGCAGAGCACTGTACTAAGTGCTTGGGAAGTACAAATTGGCAACATATAGAGACAGTCCCTACCCAACAGTGGGCTCACGGTCTAAAAGGGGGAGACAGGGAACAAAACCAAACATACTAACAAAATAAAATAAATAGGATAGATACGTACAAGTAAAATAAATAAATAAATCCCAGCTCCACCACGTGTCTGCTGTGTGACCTTGGGCAAGTCACTTCACTTCTCTGAGCCTCAGTGACCTCATCTGTAAAATGGGGATGAAGACTGTGAAACCCGCGTGGGCCAACCTGATCATCTTGCATCCCCCCCAGCGCTTAGAGCAGTGCTTTGCACACAGTAAGCGCTTAACAAATACCATCATCATTATTATTAGAGAGAATGGGTGGAAACTGAAACCGGAGCGACTCCACCAATCAATCGTATTTATTGAGCCCTTGCTGAGCGCTTAACAAATGCTATTATTATTATTAATCCCCATTTGACAGATGAGGGAACGGAGGCCCAGAGAAGTGAAGCGACTTGCCCAAAGTCACCCAGCTGACAATAGGCGGGATTTGAACCCATGACCTCTGACCCCGCCCGGCTTACTTGGTGTCAAGCGCTGTTCTAACGCCCTGGCCCGTCCCAGAGGAGGGAATCCAGCTGCCCAGAGAGGGCGACCGGTTCTCTCGGGGTCACACAGCTTGTTCGGAAGCAGTTACGCTGAACGAGTGCCCACTTCCGAGGGGGTTCTCCATGGGGACGTGGGCCCCGGAGAGCTAATAACTGGGAATGGTTTGGAGATAATGATCTCGTTAGAACATGGCTACCTGGGGGCCTCATTAATCGGCCTCGCCAAAACTTTTAATGGGGTGCAACCTATATCCCAGGAGGGAGAGTTGGCTCTGCTATTTGGCTGGGCCGTGACTATTTCCCGTAGTCTCCCAGTGGAGGCTACTACTACTACTCATTCTCCAGAACGGGAAGTCTGGGGAGACCGGGAAGAAGCCGCAGCGGGAGGGATGGAGGTCGGACTCCTTCAAAATTATAATGGGGTAGAAGACCGGGCATTGAGGAAGGCTGAAAGAGGCTGGCTACTATTATTACTAGCAGAGAAGCAACGTGGCTCAGTGGAAATCAATCAATCAATCAATCAATCAATCGATCGTATGTATTGAGCGCTTACTGTGTGCAGAGCACTGGACTAAGCGCTTGGGAAGTCCAAGTTGGCAACGTCTAGAGACGGTCCCTACCCAACAGCGGGCTCACAGTCTAGAAGGGGGAGACAGAGAACAAAGCCAAACATACTAACAAAATAAAATAAATAGAATAGATATGTACAAGTTAAATAAATAAGCGCCCGGGCTTGCGAGTCAGGGGTCATGGGTTCAAATTCTGGCTCTGCCACTTGTCAGCTGTGTGACTGACGAGTCACTTAGCTTCTTTACGCCTCAGTTCCCTCATCTGTAAAATGGGGATTAAGACTGTGAGTCCCACTTGGGACAACCTGATCAATCAATCAATCAATCAATCAATCGTATTTATTGAGCGCTTACTGTGTGCACAGCACTGTACTAAGCGCTTGGGAAGTACAAGTTGGCAACATATAGGGACAATCCCTACCCAACAATGGGCTCACAGTCTAAAAGATCACCTTGTATCCTCTCCAGTGCTTAGAACAGTGCTTTGCACATAGTAAGCGCTTAACAAATGACACCATTATAAATATGTATATATGTTTGTACATATTTATTACTCTATTTATTTTTTTATTTTACTTGTACATATCTATTCTATGTATTTTATTTTGTTAATATGTTTGGTTTTGTTCTCTCTCTCCCCCTTCTAGACTGTGAGCCCACTGTTGGGTAGGGACCGTCTCTATGTGTTGCCAACTTGGACTTCCCAAGCGCTTAGTCCAGTGCTCTGCACACAGTAAGCGCTCAATAAATACGATCGATTGATTGATTATCATTAGTAGCAGTAGCGGCAATCAATCCATGGTATTTCTTGAGAGCTTACTAACCCACTCCCAACGTCCAAAAACCCTCTCCTGTCTCTGTCCCACCTCTTAGCAATCCATCAATCAGTGGTGATTATTAAGTGCTTATTATGTGCAATCAATCAATCAATCAATCGTATTTATTGAGCGCTTACTATGTGCAGAGCACTGTACTAAGCGCTTGGGAAGTACAAATTGGCAATACATAGGGACGGTCCCTACCCAACAGTGGGCTCACAGTCTAAAAGGGGGAGACAGAGAACAAAACCAAACATACCAACAAAATAAAATAAATAGGATAGAAATGTACAAGCAAAATAAATAAATAAATAAATAAAAAGAGTAATAAATATGTATGATATGCAGAGCACTGTACTAAGCGCTTCAGAAAGTACAGCCTAACAGAGTGGATAGACATGTTCCCTGCCCCAGAGGAGTTTATAATCTAGAAGGGGAGATAGACATTAATATAAATAAATGAATTATGGATACGTGGTAAGTGCTGTGGGGTTATGGGCGGGGTGAATACAGGATGCAAATCCAAGTGCAAAGGTGATGTGGAAGAGGGAGCGGCAGAAGAAGAAATGAGGGCTTAGTTGGGAAAGGTTACTTGGAGGAAATAATAATAATGGTATTTATTAAGCGCTTACTATGTGCAAAGCACTGTTCTAAGCACTGGAAATGCGATTTTTGTAAGGCTTTGAAGGTGGGGATAGAGATCGTCTTTTGGACGTGAAGGCGGAGAGAGTTGGGATCAGCAGCTAGAGAGATGAGATCCAAGTCCAGTGAGTAGGTTGGCATTTGAGGAGCGAATTGTTTGGGCTGGGATGCAGTAGGAAATCAGGGAGATAAGATAGGAGAGGGCAAAGTGAGTCAGTGCTTTAACGACCATCATAAGGTGTTTCTGTTTGATGCGGGGGTGGATGTGTGGCGGTTCTTGAGGAGTCGGGGGGCATGGACTGAACGTCTGTGTAGAAAAATAATCCAGGCAGCAGAGTGAAGCGTGGACCGGAGTGGGGAGAGGCAGGAGGTTGGGAGGTCTGTGAGGAGGCTGAGGCTGACACAGTAGTCAAAGAGAGGTAGGATAAATATTTGGATCATCATAGCGGCAAGTTTAGATGGAGAGGAAAGGGCAAATTTCAGCGATGCTGTGACGGTAGAACTTGCGGACGTGTCTACCAGCTCTGTTGCATTGCGCCCTCCCAAGTGCTTCGTATGGTGCTCTGCACACGGTAAGCGCTCAATAAATAAAATGCATTGTTAAGGTGTGAGCCCAAGGGGCTGGGATACAGCAGGGAATGAGGATGGTGCTAGACGGAGGAGGCCTGAAACGCACACCGGAGGAAGCATGCAGCTCAGTCTGCTCTGACACAGACGGCAGGGCTCAGTTCTCCGGGTTTGTCACATTTTAGACTGTGAGCCCGCTGTTGGGTAGGGACTGTCTCTATATGTTGCCAACTTGTACTTCCCAAGCGCTTAGTACAGAGCTCTGCACACAGTAAGCGCTCAATAAATATGATTGATTGACTGATTGATTGACTCCCTGCCAAAGCAGAAAACGGAGAATTTCCCACAACTCCAAGTTGTGCTCCAAATCCGAATAATCTAAGTAAAGGAAACAACCCGATCGGTCCTTTTTAACCCCGGGAAGGGGGTCTGGCCAGATTAAACTCCCCTACCCGGGTGCCAAAGCAGTTACTATACATGTGGAGAACCCTACACTTGAGCGCGTCTATTCACATTAAGTTCTCACCTGCCACTCGGACTTGGAACTGAGCTCCGTTGCTGTAGGAGGGCGACCGAAAGAAGCATTTATAGATGCCCTCATCCGAAGCACGGACCCCGTTGTTCATCTCTCGTCCCCTCGGTCTCTGCCCAACCTTGGCTCCCCTGGTACCGATGCATCAGAAATCCTCTATCGACCCGGAACCACTTCACATCCATAATTCCAGCATCCGTCTTGGGGGTGAGGTGGCAGGAGAGGATGACTTCTCCCCTCACTTGGGCGACCACCGTCTGGGTGGGCCCCGTCACCGTGAGCTGCCCTGCAGACAGGGCGATGGGCAGAGGTGGAGGGTCAGCATGGAGCAGAGATGGGCATGGTTGGGAGGGAGGGCGAGGGTCAGGAGAAGAGACCAAGGGGCCGGGCCAGCTCGGATGACGAGCACTAGCCAGCGGGCCCAGGGCAGACACCGGGCTGTGGGTGACCCTCACCCGCCTCTCTCCTTCCTATCCTGCTGCAAGGCCCGTGGAAGGGTCAATCAATCAATCAATCAATCAATCAATCAATCATATTTATTGAGCGCTTACTATGTGCAGAGCACTGTACTAAGCACTTGGGAAGTACAAATTGGCAACATATAGAGACAGTCCCTACCCAACATTGGGCTCACAGTCTAAAAGGGGGAGACAGAGAAAACAAAACAAAACAAAACAAAAAAAAAACAAACAAAAAAACCAAACATACTAACAAAATAAAATAAATAGAATAGATATGTACAAGTAAAATAAATAAATAAATAAATAGAGTAATAAATATGTCCTGTGGGCCTGGGGCAAGCGATGCCTTGGGGGTCTCCCAGGGCCCAGCTCCGCCTCTTCTTGTACCCCCCACTGTGCCTCCATCTTGGCTTTACCTGGGTTCCCCTCGGGCTGGGGCATTCATTCATTCCTTCAATCATTTATTGAGCGCTTACTGTGTGTTGTCCACCAGCGGACTTGACGTGACTGACTCCGTTTTGTGTATGCCGACAATAACCCTTCATTTTGTGTAGGCCGAGAGAGCAACTCCTTTTTGTATCTTATGCAAGGCTCAGCAACAGATGTCTTCAAGGCCAGTAGCAAGTATCTATGCAAGGCCATAGGGCAGGTAACAACAACCTGCACAAGGCAGTGAGAACAGAGAATAAAGAGAATTTGTAACACCCTGCCGGTCCCAGTTGAATTCTTGAAATTTCCAAATATCCCACCCCCGTGTTGCTGTAACTCAATAAAAGACACAGTGATATTGGGATCGGGGCTGCTTGTCACTCGTACCTCTCGGGCAGGTAGCCACTTTCCTTCTTTACTGCTCTATCTGAACTCATGTCTCCGAGTCATTTTTCCTATCTGCATCACCACCCTGGGTACAAAAATCCTGCGGCCGGTTTACACCGAGTTAACCTATTTTGCACCCTACTTATCGATAACACTGCGCGCGGAGCACTTTAAGCGCTTGGAAAGCACAATTCGGCAACAGAGACCATCTCTACCCAACAACGGGCTCACAGTCTTGAAGGGGGGAGACGGACAACAAAACAAAACAAAAACAAGTAGCCAGGCATCAATATAAATAAATAGAATTATAGATATGTGCACATCATTAATAAAATAAATGGAATAATAAATATATACATATATACAAAAGTGCTGTGGGGCGGGGAGGGGGGTAGACCAGAGGGAGGGAGGAGGAGCAGAGGAAAAGGGGAGCTCAGTCCAGGAGTGCTTACTGTGTGCAGAGCACTGTACTAAGCACTTGGGAGAGTACAACCTAACAATAAACAGACAAATTCCCTGTCCACAACGAGCTTCCAATCTGTTGTAGTCTCCCAAGTGCTTACCTCACTCTGCACGGAATAAGTGCTCAATTAATTCACTCATTCAGTCGTATTTATCGAGCGCTGGGGCACAGTAAGGGGTGAGCAGCTGTCGAGGTTGAGCTGGGAGGCCCTTTCATCCAATCCGTCAGTGGCGTTTATCGGGCATCTACTAGGTTCAGAGCACTGGACTGAGTGCTTTTTTTAAATAGCATCTGTCAAGCACCTACTGTGTGCCAGGCACCCTCGGGGTAGATTCGAAGTAATCAAGTTGGATAAAGTCTATGTCCCACATGGGGCTCCCAGTCTTAATCCCCCATTTTATAAAGGAGGGAAGGGAAGTCCAGAGAGGTGAACTGACTTGTCCCAAGTCACAGAGCAGGCAAGAGGCCTTCCTCCAGGAGGTCTTCCCTGACTAAACTCTCCTCTCCTCTTCTCCCACTCCCTTCTACATCACCCTGACTCGCTCCCTCTATTCATCCCCTCTCCCAGCCCCATGGCACTTAGGTGCAAATCTTTAATTTTTATTTATTTCTATCCATATCTGTTTCCCTCTCTAGACTGTAAGCTCGTGGTGGGCAGGGAATGTGTCTGTTTATTGTTATATTGTACTTTCCCAGGTGCTCTGCACACATTAAGTGGTCAATAAATACGATGGACTGACTGGTTGTGCTAGGATTAGAACCCATGCTCTCGGACTCCCAGCTCCAGGTTCTTTCCACTAGGCAACACTACTTCTATAAGAGCTTAGAAGAGTACGGTAGAATTGGGAGACCCGATTCCTGCCCTTGAGGAGCTTGCAATCCAGCAGGGGAAAGGACGCTTGAATTAATTATAGGGAGGAGAGAGGGAAAGTATGTAGAAATCTCTGCTACTTTTATGACATACATGTGCTGAAGTGATAGCAGGTGGGGTATAGGGTACAGATATGGTCAGTATATGATATACACACACACATATATATGTATATATGATATATATCATATACCACATATATATCACATACCACATATATATCATATATCATATATATATATATGTACTCAGTATATTAATCAGACCAACTGTAGGGTTTGAGAGAGGGAGGAATCAAGAATCATGCCCAGGCGACCCCCTTGTGAGACGGGGAGAACAGTGGTGTTGCCTACAGTGCTCAGGATGATAGTGGTGTCTACAGCGACGGGAAAGACGGGGCCGAGAGGGTTGAGAGTGAAGATGAGGAGTTCTGTTTGGGAATTACAAACATATATACATGTTTGTATATATGCTTACATATGCATATACATATGTATACATGTATATATGCATACATATATGTTATGTATAACATACATATATGTATGCTCCTCAAGAGCAGGAATCGGGTCTCCCAATTCTACCGTATTCTTCTAAGCTCTTATAGAAGTAGTGTTGCATGTTATATAACATGTTATATATGTATGTTACATAACATATTATATACATGTTATAGAAGTAGTGTTGTATATATGTATACATGTATATATGTACAAGTAAAATAGAGTAATAAATATGTACAAACGTACATAGCGTACACGCGCTGCCTAGAATTCCTCAACAACAACTCTCTCCTCGACCCCCTCCAGTCTGGCTTCCGTCCCCTTCATTCTACGGAAACTGCGCTCTCAAAGGTCACCAATGACCTCCTGCTTGCCAAATCCAACGGCTCCTACTCTGTCCTAATCCTCCTCGACCTCTCAGCTGCCTTTGACACTGTGGACCACCCCCTTCTCCTCAACACGTTATCTGACCTTGGCTTCACAGACTCCGTCCTCTCCTGGTTCTCCTCTTATCTCTCCGGTCGTTCTTTCTCAGTCTCTTCTGCAGGCTCCTCCTCCCCCTCCCATCCTCTTACTGTGGGGGTTCCCCAAGGTTCAGTGCTTGGTCCCCTTCTGTTCTCAATCTACACTCACTCCCTTGGTGACCTCATTCGCTCCCATGGCTTCAACTATCATCTCTACGCTGATGACACCCAGATCTCCATCTCTGCCCCTGCTCTCTCCCCCTCCCTCCAGGCTCGCATCTCCTCCTGCCTTCAGGACATCTCCATCTGGATGTCCGCCCGCCACCTAAAGCTCAACATGTTGAAGACTGAGCTCCTTGTCTTCCCTCCCAAACCTTGTCCTCTCCCTGACTTTCCCATCTCTGTTGACGGCACTACCATCCTTCCCGTCTCACAAGCCCGCAACCTTGGTGTCATCCTCGACTCCGCTCTCTCATTCACCCCTCACATCCAAGCCGTCACCAAAACCTGCCGGTCTCAGCTCCGCAACGTTGCCAAGATCCGCCCTTTCCTCTCCATCCAAACCGCTACCCTGCTAATTCAAGCTCTCATCCTATCCCGTCTGGACTACTGCACTAGCCTTCTCTCTGATCTCCCATCCTCGTGTCTCTCTCCACTTCAATCCATACTTCATGCTGCTGCCCGGATTATCTTTGTCCAGAAACGCTCTGGACATATCACTCCCCTCCTCAAAAATCTCCAGTGGCTACCGATCAATCTGCGCATCAGGCAGAGACTCCTCACCCTGGGCTTCAAGGCTGTCCATCCCCTGGCCCCCTCCTACCTCACCTCCCTTCTCTCCTTCTACTGCCCAGCCCGCACCCTCCGCTCCTCCACCACTAATCTCCTCACTGTACCTCGCTCTCGCCTGTCCCGCCATCGACCCCCGGCCCACGTCATCCCCCGGGCCTGGAATGCCCTGCTCCCTCTGCCCATCCGCCAAGCTAGCTCTCTCCCTCCCTTCAAGGCCCTGCTGAGAGCTCACCTCCTCCAGGAGGCCTTCCCAGACTGAGCCCCTTCTTTCCTCTCCCCCTCGTCCCCCTCTCCATCCCCCCGTCTTACCTCCTTCCCTTCCCCACAGCACCTGTATATATGTATATATGGTTGTACATATTTATTACTCTTTTTATTTATTTATTTATTTATTTTACTTGTACATTTCTATCCTACTTATTTTATTTTGTTGGTATGTTTGGTTCTGTTCTCTGTCTCCCCCTTTTAGACTATGAGCCCACTGTTGGGTAGGGACTGTCTCTATGTGATGCCAATTTGTACTTCCCAAGCGCTTAGTACAGTGCTCTGCACATAGTAAGCGCTCAATAAATACGATTGATTGATTGATTGATTGATTCTCTGAGAGCTCACCTCCTCCAGGAGGCCTTCCCAGACTGAGCCCCTCCTTCCTCTCCCCCTCGCCCCCCCATCTTGCCTCCTTCCCTTCCCCACAGCACCTGTATAGATGTATATATGTTTGTACATATTTATTACTCTATTTATTTATTTATTTTACTTGTACATATCTATTCTATTTATTTTATTTTGTTAGTATGTTTGGTTTTGTTCTCTGTCTCCCCCTTTTAGACTGTGAGCCCACTGTTGGGTAGGGACTGTCTCTATATGTTGCCAATTTGTACTTCCCAAGCGCTTAGTACAGTGCTCTGCACATAGTAAGCCCTCAAAAAATACGATTGATGATGATGATTACTCCATTTATTTTACTTGTACATATCTATTCTATTTATTTTATTTTGTTACTATGTTTGGTTTTGTTCTCTGTCTCCACCTTCTAGACTGTGAGCCCACTGTTGGGTAGGGACTGTCTCTATATGTTGCCAATTTGTACTTCCCAAGTGCTTAGTACAGTGCTCTGCACATAGTAAGCCTCAATAAATACGATTGATGATGATGATTACTCTATTTTACTTGTACATATCTATTCTATTTATTTTATTTTGTTACTATGTTTGGTTTTGTTCTCTGTCTCCACCTTCTAGACTGTGAGCCCACTGTTGGGTAGGGACTGTCTCTATATGTTGCCAATTTGTACTTCCCAAGCGCTTAGTACAGTGCTCTGCACATAGTAAGCGCTCAATAAATATGATTGATGATGATGATTATTTATTTTACTTGTACATATCTATTCTATTTATTTTATTTTGTTACTATGTTTGGTTTCGTTCTCTGTCTCCACCTTCTAGACTGTGAGCCCACTGTCGGGTAGGGACCGTCTCTGTATGCTGCCAGCTTGTACGTCCCAAGCGCTTAGTGCAGTGCTCTGCACATGGTAAGCGCTCAATAAATACGATTGATTGATTGATTGATTGATTCTCTGACAAACCCACAGGGTCTTCCCCTGAAAGTTTCAGCTTCGCCACCACCCCTGTCCCTGGAAGCCCCCCGGTTCTGGCTGAGCGCACTCCCAGAAAACACATCCCCGAGCCCTTCCAGGGGAGCAGGGGGAGGAGGAGGAGGAGGAAGAGGAGGAGGAGGAGGAGGAGGAGGAGGAGGAGGAGGAAGAGGAGAGTCCCAGCTCCTGCTTGCGGGGGGTCCATCTCCAAAGCCCCCTTCTCCGCACCGGCGGCAGAGACCAGACAGGGCCTCGCTCTCCCCCAGCACCCCTGAACCCCTTCTGCGGTCTCTGTGGCCACTTTCCAACCTTTTGGGAGATGAAAGTGGAAGTGTTTTCTCATCTGCGCTTAGAACAGTGCTCTGCACATAGTAAGCGCTTAATAAATGCCATTATTATTATTATTATCTGCCCAGGATTTCCCGCGGCTGTGGACATGGCAAACGTTTCTTAAAGAGATGAAACCCCAAAGCATGACCACGCACTCAGCTGGGCTAGAAGTTCTTCGGAGGACGGGGGAGGACGCGACGATGTCCGGTCGTACGCTGAGATTGGGGGAGCAGAACACCCAGGTATTTATTGAGGCCTACTGTGCGCAGAGCACTGTTCTGAGCGCTTGGGAGAGAACAATATAATAGACACAAATCCCGGCTCTGCCAACTGTCAGCCTGTGACTTTGGGCAAGTGACTTAACTTCTCTGTGCCTCGGTTACCTCATCTGGGAAATGGGGATGAAGACTGTGAGCCCCCCGTGGCACAACCTGATCACCTACTAACCTCCCCAGTGCTTTGCACATAGTAAGCACATAATAAATGCCATAAAGAAAATTCCGGCCTACAAAGGGCTTACAGACAAGAAGAATCCACAAATCAATCAGTTGCATTTATTAAGGGCTTATTTTGTGCAGAGAACTGTAGTAAGCGCTTGTAAGAGATCAATACAATAGGCGGGAATTCATTCAACTGTATTTATTGAGCTCTCACTGTGTGCAAAGCACTGTACTAAGCTCTTGGGAGAGTACAAAGCGCTTGAGACAGTACAAGGAAGGAGGATCCCTGTCCTCAAGACCTGACAACATGTAGAAATTCCATCAGAGGTCACGCCGACCATCCTCCTACCTCCAACCAAGAAGGTGCTTAGCTTTCACAAACTAATGGGAAGTTGCTTGGCCAAGTGAAAATAGCACGGGCCTGGGGTGTCACATGACCTGGGTTATTATTATTATTATTATTAATCATAATAATGGCATTTGTTGAGCACTTACTCTATGCAAAGCACTGCTCTAAGTGCTGGGGGGATACAAGGTGATCAGGTTGTCCCACGTGGGGCTCACAGTCTTAATCCCCATTTTACAGATGAGGGAACTGAGGCTCAGAAAAGTGAAGTGACTTGCCCAAAGTCACACAGCACACAAGTGGCGGAGCCAGGATTAGAATCCATGACCTCAGACTCCAAATCAATCAATCAATCAATCATATTTATTGAGCTCTTACTGTGTGCAGAGCACTGTACTAAGCGCTTGGGAAGTACAAGTTGGCAACATATAGAGATAGTCCCTACTGAGCCACGCTGCTTCTGAATCCCGGCTCTGCTACTTGCCTTCTGGGTGACCTTAGGCAAGTCACTTCACTTCTCTGCGCCTCAATTTCCTCAACTCTAAAATGGGAATTCAACACCTGAACTTCTCTGGCCCTCAGTTCCCTCACCTGTAACATGGGAATTAAGACTGTGAGCCCTGTGTGGGGCAGGGACTGTGTTCGACCTGCTTATATCTTATCTATTCTAGTGCTTAGTAAAGTGTTTGGCACATAGTATACGCTTAACAAACACTCTTAAAAAAACCCACACTTAGTCCAGTGGTCTGCACATAGTTGATGTAAAATGGGGATTAAGGCTGTGAGTCCCATGTGGGACATGGACTGTGTCTAACCTGCTTAGCTTGTACGTACTCCAGTGCTTAGTACAGTGCCTAGGAAGGAAGAAGTGCTTAGTTCTTGACTGGATGGTGGCAATCTGATAAGGAGGGGCAGGCGGAAAGAGGTTAGAACACAATTTGTCTTAGCTTTGCTTTTACACAGAAGCAGAGGAAGAGGTCCAGTCAGACTCTCAGAATTAAGACTGTGAGCCCCACATGGGACATGGACTGTGTCCACTCTGATTAGCCTTGGTCACCTACCCCAGCACTTAGTACAGTTCCGGGCACATAGTAAGCCCTTAAACACCATTAAAACAAACAAACAACATCAACAGCAACGACAACCCGAAAGCATGTCTCAGAAGTGGGAAATGGAGTGAGTGGCCATTGAGATTCCTCAGAGACACTGTTTCGGATGTTCCGCTCTGCTATCGAAAACATACGTTCGGTTTTCTACGGAGACTTCATTCGGGGGGACTCCCGGGGAGCACCCTGGAGACTCCGAGGTTAATTGAAGCCTGGGGACGATTCCTCCTGGACGTTCTCGGGAGGTGCTCCGGAGTCTGAATTGGGCAGAGATCCAACTGAGGCAACCTCTCTCCCTGACCCCCCATTTAAGGCCCGAGACCGTGGACCGTCAAAGACGTCTCAGGCTTGAGGTTGAGCCTCTTGCGCTGGGGAGACAGGCATGTGATGCATGGAGCTCTCCCAAGTGCTTAGTACAGTGCTCTGCATACAGTAAGTGCTCAATAAATACTATTGCTTGGTTGATTGATGAATAACTCTGCTGTACTCTCCCGAGTGCTCTGCAAGCAGTAAGTGCTCAATAAATACCACTGATGAATTGACTGAGTTTATTTTCCCTACGCAGCTATCTCAGCGTGTTGCTGTTTGAGGAACAGCACGGAAAAAGGGGACTCCAGAGAGTAGAGAATTTCTAAAAGGCATCTACAAAATAAGTATTTATTACATGTCTATAGAATATAGATTATATTACGAATTATTTATTTATATTAGCGCTTGCCTCCCCCCCCAGACTGTAAACTTGTGGGCAGAGAACGTGTCTACCGACTCTGTCATATTCATTCAGTCGTATTTATTGAGCACTTACTGTGTGCAGAGCACTGTACTAAGTGCTTGTATTGTACTGTCCTAAGAGCTTTCCACAGTGCTCTGCACACAGTGAGTGCTCAATCAATACCACTGAGGAAGGCATCAACGAGGTACATTTTTTCAGGCTGTGCTGACTTCCAAACCACAGAGGACTGCTCACAGGCAAAAGGAAGAGCGGGAGGTTGCCAGAGATCCAGGGGAGGATAACGGTGAGTTTCCATGGAAACAGCTGGTGATGTGCCATCTCATCCAGGGCATGGGTTGAAGGCACAGGGAGAGAGAGGGAATGAATGCCATTCGTTGTCCAGCAAGAGCAGTCCTTCCTCCTCCTCCTCATTATTTTTGTGATGATCATGGTATCTGTTAAGCGTTTACTATCTGCCAAGCGCCGTTCTAAGGACTGCGGTAGAGATGAGCTAATCATGATGGGCACAGTCCCTGCCCCACATTGGGTTCCTGGTCCAAGTGGGAGGGATAATGGCTTTTGAATCCCCATTTTACAGATTAGGAAACTGAGGCCCAAAAAAGTGAAGCGACTTACCCGTGGCACAGCAAACAAGTGCCCGAGCAGAGATTAGAACCCAGATCCTCCGACTCCCGGGCCAGAGCTCTATCTACTAGGCCAGGACGCTTCTCTAACCTACCAATCCATCCTACTCTTCCAGCTCCTTTTCACAGAGAATCATCATGGTCTAGCAGAAAGAGCCCAGGCCTACGAGTCAGAGCATCTGGGTTCTAATTCCGGCTTTGATACGTCTGCTGTGTGACCTTGGGTAAGTCACTTCACTTTTCTGTGTCTCAGTTATCTCATCTAAAAATAGGGATTAAGACTGAGCCCTATTTGGGACAGGGACTGTGGCCAACCTGACTAACTTGTGTCTATCTCAGCACTTTGTACCGTGCCTGGTACCTAGTAAGTACCTAGCACTTAAAATAGAGGATCTGGGTTCTAATCCCGGCTCTGATACATCTGCTGTGTGACCTTGGGTAAGTCACTTCACTTTTCTGTGTCTCAGTTATCTCATCTAAAAATAGGGATTAAGACTGAGCCCTATTTGGGACTGTGGCCAACCTGACTAACTTGTGTCTATCCCAGCACTTAGCACAGTGCCTGGTACCTAGTAAGCACTTAAAAATACCATAAAATTAAAATTAAATTAATGGGCATTTAGGATGCAAAGTCAGTTGGTAGGTGGAGCGTGAACATGATGGTGAACTAGAAGTCCTGGGATCATGAAGCGTTTCTTTTCCTGGTGGAGTTTGAAGCAAATTCTCTCTCCCGTGGACAGAGGGTATGAGAGTTTACCTCAGGAAGATTGTATATTCCTAACATACAATCCTGTTCCTTTTCCAGAGGGATTGTGGCAAAATAATAATAAGAGTAGTTGGGGTATTTGCTGAGTATTTGATATTGTGCCCATCACTGAAATTAGAACAGGGGTGGCTGCAATGTGAGTATATTGGCTCACTGTTGGAAAAAAAAACGTGTCTACCAACCACTGTTGTATTTTCCTTTCCCAAGTGCTTAGTACAGTATTTTGCACCCAGTAAGTCCTTGATAAATACCACTGATGGGCTGACTGATTGATTGATTGATCAGATACTGAAGTGGGATAGGCTCACAGTCCTATGAGATGTTAAGTGCTTAGTAGAGTGTTCTCAGTAACTACTACTGGTGATGATGACGACGTAAGGTTTTTGAGTTCAGGGGGATGCTTTTCCCTCCTGAAAAGAAAAAGAGAACGGGAAGACCTTTTCATAACTTAGAGTTCATGTGTTCATTTCCCTGGTTTTCCTCAGCAGGGACAAAGAAACATAATGGTAATAGCGGAGTTTCTCAAGTACTTACTATGGCCGAGAACTGTGCTAAGTGCTGGAGTATATGCAATATAACCAGATCAGACACAAGTCCGTGGTCCACAAGGGGCTCACAGTCTAATTAGTAGGGAGAACAGGAATTGAATCCCCGTTTCATGGAGGAGGAAACTGAGGCTCGGAGAAGTGAAGCAACTTGCCCATACAGAAAGCAAGAGTGGACCTGGGATTAGAACCCAGGTCTTCAGATTCCCAGGCCCAGGGCCTTTTTCACTAGTCCGTGCCACCTCTGTTTCAATTAGGTTATTAAATGCAATTCTCCTAGGTCACCCTGAAGGCTAGAATTGCGTTAGCAACTCTGCACACCCACTTGAAACTTGGGTAAAGTGACTTTGGATATCACCGTCCTAACAATATGCTTTTTGAGCCGGTCCCCTAACCAAAGAGGGAGACTACGGACAAGTAGAGAATATCCGGTCAAGAAGCATTGCCTGGTGGAAAGAGCTCGGGGCTGAGAGCCAGAGGATGTGGGCTCTAATCCCTCCTCTGCCATTTCTCTGCTGCGAGACCTTGGACAAGTCACTTCACTTCTTGGCACCTCCATTTCCTCACCTGGAAACTGGGGATTCAATATCTGTTCCCCCTCCTACTTGGACTGGAAGCCCCATGGGAGATAAGGATGGCGTCTAACCTGATTTACTTGTATCTATCCCAGCGCTTAGTACAGTTTTTGACATGAAGTAAGACTTTAAAAATGCCAGAATTTTTACTTATTATGGTGTGAGATTGACCGTTCATTTAGGCAGGGGAATTTGACTTGAGCAAAGTGATTTCTAAACCTTAGGTCAGACAGGAAGCAGCGTGGCCTAGTGGAAAGAGCCCGGGCCTCGGAGTCAGAAGACGTAGGTTCTAATCCTGCCTCTGCCATCTGTCTGCTGTGTGATCTTGGACAAGTCACTTGGCAGCTCTGTGCTTCACTTTCCTCATCTGCAAAATGGGGATTCAATCCTATTCCAACCTATTTAGACAGCGAGGTCCATGTGGGACCAGGATTGGGTCCGAACTGATTTTATTATATCTACCACCAGTTCTGAATTCACTGTTGGGCACAAAGTAAGTCTTCAACAAGTACCGTGAGAAAAAAAGCACAAGAAAAATTTGATTTACTAATTTAATTAATAATAATGGTGGTATTTGTTAAGCGCTTTGTATGGGCCAAGTACTCTACTAAGTACAGAAACACTCTAGGCATGTCACTCCCCTCCTCAAAAATCTCCAGTGGTTGCCCATCAACCTTTGAATGAAGCAAAAACGCCTCACTCTTGGCTTCAAAGCTCCCCATCACCTCGCCCCCTTCTACCTCACCTCCCTTCTCTCCTTCTCCAGCCCAGTCCGCACACTCCGCTCCTCTGGTGCTGCTAACCTCCTCTCTGGGCCTCGTTCTTGCCTGTCCCGCCATCAACCCCTGGCCCTCATCCTACCTCTGGCCTGGAATTCCCTCCCTCCTCACATCTGCCAAACTAGCTCTCTTCCTCCCTTCAAAGCCCTACTGAGCGCTCACCTCCTCCAGGAGGCTTTCCCAGACTGAGCTCCCCCTTTTCCACTCCTCCTCCTCGCTCCCTCTGCTCTACCCGCTTCGTCTCCCCACAGCACTTGTGTATATTTTTACATATTTATTACTCTATTTATTTTTTTAATGATGTGTATATAGCTATAATTCTATTTATTCTGATGGTATCGACACCTGTCTACTTGTTTTGTTTTGTTGTCTGTCTCCCCCTTATAGACTGTGAGCCAGTTGTTGAGTAGGGACCGTCTCTATATGTTGCCGATTTGTACTTCCCAAGTGCTTAGTACAGTGCTCAGCATGCAGTAAGCGCTCAATAAATACAGTTGAGTGAATGAATGAATGAACTAAGTACTGGAGTAGATACAAGTAAATCAGATTTGACGCCGTCCCTGTCTCACGTGGGGTTCACAGTCTAAGTAGGAGGGAGAAAAGGTATTGAATCCCCCTTTTACAGATGATGAAACTGAGGCGTAGAGAAGCGAAGTAACTTGCCCAAGGTCACACAGCAAAGAAATGGTGGAGACAGGATTAGAACCCAGGTCTTCGGATTCCCAGGCCCGAGTTCTATCCACTAGGCTACACAAACCATAAAAAGATGCTTGAACCCTGTCAGAGTCCGGGGTGTGTCAATCTAGCAACTTGGATATGCCATAAAATCAATCAGTCACATTCACTGAACGCTTACTGTGTGCAGAACACTGTACTAAGCACTTGAGAAAGTGCAATATAACAGAGTTGGTAGACACGGTCCCTGCCCACAAGAAGCTTACAGTCTAGAGGGGAAGACAGGCATTAATATGAATGAATAAATTATGGATACGTTCAAATATGCTGTGGGGCTGAGAGCGGGGTGAATAGAGGGAACAAATCCAAACGCAAGGGAGAATTAAAATAAAATAAATTGAAATAAAATCTGGGAACAACTCACCGGAGCTCACGCCGACATCGTTTTTCCCTCCAGGTTAAACGGGCGAGGGGAGAAATGTGGAGGGACAATGAGACACGAATGACAGGTTTCATTCTCGTGGGACTCTTCCCGGAATTCCAGCACCGCAGCTTCCTCGTCTCCGTCGTCCTCCTGGTCTACCTCGCTGCCTTCACCGCGAACGCTGTCTTGATCCTGCTGATTTGGGTGGATTCCCGCCTCCACATCCCCATGTACTTCCTGCTCAGCCAACTGTCTCTCTTGGACTTGGCCTTGACGTCCACCACCACCCCTAAGATCGCGTCTGATTTCTTCTCGGGGAAGAGAACCATCTCGTGCGTCGCCTGTGGAATCCAGATGTTCTTGTACCTGACCATAGGGATTGCCGAGTGCCTCCTCCTGACCCTCATGTCCTACGACCGCTACGCGGCCGTCTGTCACCCCCTGCGCTACCCGGTCCTCGTGAGCCCCGGCGTCTGCCTGCAGATGGTCAGCGGGTCCTGGATCGGGGGGACGCTGTCTTCCCTGGTCCTCACCGTCTACGCGGCGACTCTCCCCGTCTGCGGCTCCCGGGAGATCCACCAGTACTTCTGCGAGCTGCCCAGCGTGGTGAAGTTGGCCTGCGAGGACACCTCGGCGTTCGAGATGGCGGTGTTGGTTTCGGGCGTCGGGTTCCTCCTCGTCCCGGTGAGCCTCATCGTGGCGTCCTACGCCCTCATCTTCCTCTCCGTCCTGCGCATGGACTCCAGGGAGGGCCGGAGGAAGGCTCTGACCACCTGCTCCTCCCACCTCACCGTGGTCACCCTCTACTTCGGCCCGGGGATCTTCATCTACATGACCCCCGGCCCCTCCCACGCCCCCGACCAGAACCAGGGTGTCTCTCTGTTCGGGACGCTCCTCACCCCCGCCCTGAACCCCCTCATCTACAGCCTGAGGAACAGGGAGGTGTCGGGGGCTCTGACCAAGGTGTTGGGAAAGTGTGTCGTCTTGCGGTGGGGCAAGAAGAATTTTCGGCAGTGAAAAAGCCAACCCCGAAAGGAGCAGGCGCCACTTGGCTCGGGCTCAGCGGACTGTGGCTATGGGCTCCAACGTAGACCGGTGGATGATCGTTAATCAATCAATTAATCAATCAATCAGTGGCATCTGTTGAACGTTTACCGGGGGAAGAGCGCTATCTTACGCACTCGAGAGAGTCAGTCAGTCAATTGCATTTATTGAGTGCTTTCTGTGTGCAGACTACTCTACTAAGGGCTTGGGAGAGTACGATGTAACAATACAACAGACACATTCCCTACCCACATGAGTTTACTGTCTAGGGAAAATAAAATACAACAGATTTGGGACAATACAACTCGATTCTTGCCTAAGAAAAGCTCTACCCCCTGCCAACCCCTCCCCACTGGGTACAGGGGTTCTCTCTCTCGCTTTCTCTCTTTCTGGGGGTGTCAGTAAGAAAGCAACTGGTGGAGGTATTGCCTGTACTGAATAGTCCAGTCCACCTTTTCTGGAGGGTGAGCCATGACATAAAACCCAGATAAGCGCTTAGTACAGTGCTCTGCACACAGTAAGCGCTCAATAAATACGATTGAATGAATGGATAAAGGAGAGCACCTGGGTAGAAGGAATGAAACAAACTCGGAGTTGTTTCAACCCTTCTTCCCGCTGATGTCCGGGTTCCCTCTGGATCAATCCATCCGTCAATCCGTGGTCTCTATCGAGTGCTCCGTGCACAGCGCTGTAGTAAGTGCAGTCAATTCATTCGTTCAGAGAAGCGGCGCGGCTCAGTGGAAAGAGCGCAGGCTTTGGAGTCAGAGGTCAAGGGTTCAAATCCTGACCCCGCCACCTCACTTCTCTGGGCCTCAGTTCCCTCGTCTGTAAAATGGGGATTAAGACTGTGAGCCCCGCCGCGGGACAACCTGATCACCTTGTAACCTCCCCAGAGCTTAGAACAGTGCTTTGCACATGGTAAGCGCTTAATAAATGCCATTTAAAAAAAAGCCTATTTACTGAGCTCTTATTGTGTGCAATGCACTGTACTAAGCAGTTGGGAGGGTATAATATAACAACAAACAGACACATTCCTGTCCACAACGAGTCACTTTAGAGGGGGAGATAGACATTAATATAAATAAATAAACAAACAAATAAATAAATAAATAAATTACAGATATACCCAGGTTTATACAGTCAATCAATCCATGGTCTCTAATGAGCACTTACTGTGGGCAGAACACTGTGTTTATTAATAATACACTATTATGTATTATTACTATTACCACATTATTACTATTACTATTATGGCATTTGTTAAGTGCCTACGGTGTCCAACTTGTAGTTCCCAAGAGCTTAGTACAGTGCTCTGCACACCGTAAGCGCTCAATAAATACGATGGAATGAATTGAATGAATGAATGCTAGACACTGTACTAAGCGCTGGGGTGGTTACAAGCAAATTGGGTTGGACGCAGTCCCTGTCCCATCTGGGGCTCACAGTCTCGATCCCCATTTGCCCAAGATCACACAGAAGACAGAGCCGGGCAGAGCCGGGATTAGAACCCAAGACCTAAAAGCAATCAAGTTGTGTTATCTACTAAGGCTTAATGTCCAGACAATTCTACTAATAGCAATCAATCAATCCATGGTATTTATTGAGTGATAATTGTGGACATATCACTGAACTAAGCACAATCAGTCAGTCAATCAATTAATGGTTTCTATTAAGCTCTCGCTGTGGGCAGAGCACTGTATTAAGTGCAATTAATTAATCCGTGGTATCTGTTGAGCATTAACTGTGCAGAGCAGAGGCTCTAGACTGTAAGATCAACCTCTAGATTGCAGGGAACGTGTCTCTCCCAAGCGCTTAGTACAGTGCTCTGCACATAGTAGGAGTTCAAGAAATACGATGGAATGGTTGACTGTATTAAGCACAATCAATCAATCCGTGTTATCTATTGAGTGCTACGTGACTAAGTGCTCGGGAGAGGACAGTAGTGTCAGTAGACCCAATCCCTGACCTCAAGGAGCTGAGAGTGTAGTGGACCCATTCATTCATTCATTCATCCGTATTTATTGAGCGCTTATTGTGTGCAGAACACTGTACTAAGCGCTTGGGAAGTACAAGTATATCCCTTCATGATATAGGCAGAAGCCGGTTGAGTGAGCGGTCAGTTTGGTCATAGGTGATCGGAGAAAAGCACTGCGGCTTCCCCTGCTAGGTGGATCTCCAGTGCTAGAAAACGGGTCAATCAATCAATCAATTGTATTTATTGAGCGCTTACTGTGTGCAGAGCACTGTACTAAGTGCTTGGGAAGTACAAGTTGGCAACAAGGAGAGACAATCCCTGCCCACAATGGGCTCGCAGTCTAGAATGGGGGAGACGGACATCAAAACAGGTAAATGGGCATCAGTAGCATCATTATCAATAAAAAGAATTATAGATGTGTACACATCCTGAGTAGAAATAAATAGCATTATAATTATAAAGATGAACGTATATGCACAAGTGCCACGGGGCGGGGTGGGGTAAAGCAGAAGGAGGGAGTTGGGGTGATGGGGAGGGGAGAGGGAGCAGAGGAAAAGGGGGGCTTAGTCTGGGAAGGCCTCCTGGAGGAGGTGGGCTTTCAGTAGGGTGGAAGGTGTGAGGGAGCTAGTATCACAACACAGTACGATGCTAATGTGAGCCCGCTGTTGGGTAGGGACCGTCTCTATATGTTGCCAACTTGTACTTCCCAAGCGCTTAGTACAGTGCCCTGCACACAGTAAGTGCTCAATAAATACGATTGAATGAATGAATGAATGAATAATGATGTAAATGACTGTTCTCTCTTAGACTAGGAGGTCCAGGGACCCGGTTAGAGCGCTTAGCAGAGAGCAAGCACTTAATGGATGTTTATTATCATCCTTCTCATAATACTAATGATAAAAAGTGGGTTTGCAGATTGGTCTTGGAGGTCAAATTGAAATTGTTAGGTGGTATTCTGAAGACCAGCATACCCATAGATTATTTGCTGAAATGCTGCCAGCTTTCTACACAGTAGCAAGAGCATTTATCGAGTGCCTTTATTTAGTTATTTTATTTGGACATATTTATTCTATTTATTTTATTTTGTTCATATGTTTGGTTTTGTTCTCTGTCTCCCCCTTCTAGACTGTGAGCTAACTGTTGGGTATGGACCGTCTCTATCTGTTGCCAACTTGTACTTCCCAAGTGCTTCGTACGGTGCTCTGCACACAGTAAGCGCTCAATAAATACGGTTGAATGAATGAATGAATGAATGACTTTATTTTATTTGTACATATTTATTCTATTTATTTTATTTTGTTAATATGTTTGGTTTTGTTCTCTGTCTCCCCCTTCTAGACTGTGAGCCCACTGTGGGGTAGGGACCGTCTCTATATGTTGCCAACTTGTACTTCCCAAGTGCTTCGTACGGTGCTCTGCACACAGTAAGCGCTCAATAAATACGGTTGAATGAATGACTTTATTTTATTTGTACATATTTATTCTATTTATTTTAATTTGTTCATATGTTTGGTTTTGTTCTCTGTCTCCCCCTTCTAGACTGTGAACCCACTGTTGGGTAGGGACCGTCACTATATGTTGCCAACTTGTACTTCCCAAGCGCTTAGTACAGTGCTCTGCACACAGTAAGCACTCAATAAATACGGTTGAATGAATGAATGACTGCGCTAAGCACTCGGGAAGTGCTTAGCGTCACCTTCCCACAGGTAGCTTACACACTTACAGGGGAGAGAGATGTAAACGTAATTACCAATAGAATAATCTTGGGTTTTCATCCCCGCTCTGCCACTCCTCTGCTGCACCTGTAATATATCTATAATTGATTTATTTATATTTATGTCTGTCTCCCCTTCCAGACTGGAAGTTCGTTGTGGACAGGAAATGTGTCTGTTATAGTGTTATATTGCCCTCTCCCAAGAGCTTAGTTCGGTGCTCTGCACGTAGTAAGTGCTCAATAAATACGATTGATTGATTCATTGATTGATCCACTTTCTCCCTTGAGGAGGCCCAGATAATTCCCTTCCCCTTCCATCTGGCCGAGCGGCCGTCGCACGTCTTAGAAGCGGGGGACCTCTTGCATCCGATGGGAAGGTGAGAGGGAGAGGCCCTGGTTCTTTCTTCCAGCATTCGGGAAAACGTCACCGCGCTTAGACCTGAGATTTCGGCCCCGGAGTCTGGAGACCCGGGGCCGCGTCTCCGAAGCGCCGGGCGGGCTGCTTCTCCTCAGGGACGTGATTTGGAAAGCTCTGACGTCTAAAACACAAGTTGGTTCTTCCAGAGAGAGTAAGCCGACTTGTGACTCTGGGGTTAATTGAAGCCCGGGGACTATTCCTCCCGGACGTTCCCCTGAGACTCCGGAGCTTCGGAATTGGCCCTGGGCGGAGATCCAGTGAGGCAACATCTCTCCCTGACCGCCCCACCATCTATTTAAGCCCCGAGACCCTGGACTGTCAAAGACGTCCCAGGCTTGGGGCCGAGCCCACTGGGCCGGGGACGCGGACACTGCATTGTCCCCTCCCAAGTGCTTAGCACAGTGCTCTGCACACAATAAATACCACTCATCGACCGATTGATCAATAGCCCAAATTTCTCTCTCAGGACGATGGCTCAAAGCGTCGCTATCTGAAGAGCAACAATGGGCAAAGGAGAGTGCAGAAGGTTACGTGGTTTCCAAGACGCAGTGACGAATGGGCAGGAAAGAGAATAAAGGTATGATCAGAGAAAAGGGCTGGCCATTGTTTGATCTACGAAATCACATTGATCTTGGATGTTCTTTAATTTTAAAGGTTCAAATCGTGGCATTTTATGAGAGGAACAGCGTGGCCTAGTGAGAGGAATACGGGCCTGGGAGTTCGAAGACTCGGGTTCTAATTCTGGCTTTGCTACTTGCCTGTTGTTGTGTGAACTTGGGAAAGTCGCTGCACTTCTCTAGGCCTCATCTGTGAAATGGGGATTCAATACCTGTACATCCTCCTACTTATTCTGCGAACCCCACGTGGGACAGGGACTCTTTCTGATCTGATCTACCCCACTGCTTAGAATGGTGCTTAACACACAGTAAGCCCTTAACAAATACTCAAAAAAAGGTGATCAATGGAAAGATTCTCAACTCACTTACCCAAGGCTAAACCTCAGACAATAATAAGGGACTTCAGGCCCCTGAAATATAATTTAAATTTTTTTACGGTATTTGTTAACCACTGTTCTAAGTGCTGGGCAAGATGCTGAGAAGCAGCGTGGCATGGGCTTAAGAGTCAGAAGTCGTGGGTTCTAATCCTGGCTCCACCACTTGTCAGCTGTGTGACTTTGGGCATGTCACTTAACTTCTCTGTGCCTCAATTACCTCATCTGGAAAGTGGGGATTAAGACTGTGAGCCCCACGTGGGACAACCTGATAACCTTGTATCTATCCCAGCGCTTAGAACAGTGCTTGGCACATAGTAAGCGCTTAACAAATACCAAAATTATTATTATGTGAGTCAATCATTTTGGATACAGTCCCTGTCCCACCTAGGGCTCACAATCTAAGTAGGAGGGAGAACAGGTATTGAATCCCCGTTTTACAGTTGAGGAAGCTGAGGAAGAGAAGTTAAGTGACTTACCCAAGGTCAAACAGAAAGCAAATGGCAGAAGCAGGACTAGAACCCTTTGATATCTAGATCCAGGCTCTTTCCTCTAAGCCATGTTGCCTGTTAATGACTGAACTTCTGTTTCTGATAGACTGTGAGCCCACTGTTGGGTAGGGACTGTCTCTATATGTTGCCAACTTGTACTTCCCAAGCGCTTAGTACAGTGCTCTGCACACAGTAAGCGCTCAATAAATACGATTGATTGATTGATTGATTGATGATGATGATAGAGGCTTGAGATGTCCTCTAGTACTTGGAGAATGTATGTAGCCGTCCATTAACCCCATTCTGAGATGTCTGCCCCTCACCGTTCAGAGGATCTTCAGAAGGAGAGAAGGCTCTGGATAATAATAATAATAATTTTGGTATTTGTTAAGCACTTGCTATGTGCAAAGCACTGTTCTAAGCGCTGGGGAGGATACAAAGTGATCAGATTGCCCCATATGGGGCTCACAATCAATCCCCATTTTACAGATGAGGTCACTGAGGCACAGAGAAGTGAAGTGACTTGCCCAAAGTCACCCAGCTGACAAGCGGCGGAGCTGGGATCAAGTGAAGCAGCGTGGCTTGGTGGATAGAGCACGGGCCTGGGAAGCAGAAGGACTTGGGTTCTAATCCTAGCTCGGCCACGGGTCTGCTGTGTGACCTGGGGCAAGTCACTGCACTTCTCCGGGCCTCAGTTACCTCCTCTGTAAAACGGGGATTAAGGTAGCGAGCCCCATGTGGGACAAGGAATGTGTCCAACCTGATTAGCTTGCATCTAGTCCAGGGAATAGTTCAGTGCCTGGAATGTAGTAAGTGATTAACAAGTAGAATTTTTTCAAACATTAAGAAGGATGAAGCAGAATACTGAACTTAAATCTCTCCCTGATCCATTGGGAAGGGGGGGAGGTGCTTAAAGATATGGATTCACTCTTTTCAACCACCATGGACAAAGGAGTTTCCTTCAGCCCTAAATTTCCTAGGGAATAATTGTGGTAATTATTGAGCACTTAGTGTGTCTGGAACACTGCACTAAGCACTGGAGAAGCCGCAATGTAAGTAGCTGGGACGTAATCCCTATCCCTCATGGGGATCACAGTCTGGGAGGGCAGCAGAACTGGGAATTCCATCCCCATCCTACAGATGAGGAAACTGTGACTCGGAGAAGTGACTTGCCCACCAAGGTCACAGGCAAACGGCAGAGTCAGGATTAGAACTCATGTCTTATTTCTCCCAGGCCCGGGCTCTTTCTCCAGGTCCGCGGTGCTTTTGCAGCTCTGTCGATCAAGTGGCAGAGCTGGGATTAGGATTTTAGTGCAGTGCCAAGCGCTTAGTACAGTGCTCTGCACACGGTAAGCGCTCAATAAATATGACTGAATGAACTCAGATGCTCCGACTCCCTGGACCGCGCTCTGTCACCCAGGTCAGGTTACTTCACTGTGTGCAGAGACGGTAATAATTCACTCATTCAGTCGTACTTATTGAGCGCTTACTGTGTGCCGGGCACTGTACTAAGCGCTTGGGACGTACAAGTTGGCGACATATAGAGACGGTCCCTGCCCAACAAAGGGCTCGCATGTTAAGTGCTTACTATGTGTCGAGTACTGTTCTAAGCACTGAGTTCCTCAGAGCTCTGGGGAGATCTTTGATTGATGACAGGAACAGATAAAGCTGGATGAAATTTTATTT
Source organism: Tachyglossus aculeatus (assembly GCF_015852505.1). Lineage (NCBI taxonomy): Eukaryota > Metazoa > Chordata > Mammalia > Monotremata > Tachyglossidae > Tachyglossus > Tachyglossus aculeatus. The sequence continues at coordinate 5,197,027 of NC_052099.1, forward strand.
ATTTTATTTTATTTTGTATGTTTGGTTTTGTTCTCTGTCTCCCCCTTCTAGACTTCTAGACTGTGAGCCCACTGTTGGGTAGGGACTGTCTCTATATGTTGCCAGCTTGTACTTTCCAAGCGCTTAGTACAGTGCTCTGCACACAGTAAGCGCTCAATAAATACGATTGATTGATTGATTGATTGACTGTAAGGGACTCACGTCCATCCGCGGGCCAAATTTCTTCTCCCAGAAATGCTGGCAGGACAATTTGTTTTCTAAACAGGGTGTGGGGAGGGAGGGGCGTTCAGACTGTTGGCTTCTTGTGGGCAGGGATTACATCTATCAACTCTATTGTCTTGAATTCTCCCAAGTGCTTAGCACAATGCTCTGCCCAGAGTAAGCGCCCCATGAATTATTATTCTGGCATTTGCTAAACATTCGCTATGTGTTCTAAGTGCTGGGGTAGATACACGTTAAGCGAGCTGGACACAGTCCCTGCCCCTCATGGGGCTGGCAGGCCAAGTAGGAGGGAGTAAGATTTAGTCCTCCTCCTCCTCCTCCTCATCAATCGTATTTATTGAGCGCTTACTATGTGCAGAGCACTGTACTAAGCGTTTGGGAAGTACAAATTGGCAACATATAGAGACAGTCCCCACCCAACAGTGGGCTCACAGTCTAAAAGGGGGAGACAGAGAACAAAACCAAACATACTAACAAAATAAAATAAATAGGATAGATATGTACAAGTAAAATACATAAATAAATAAATAGAGTAATAAATATGTACAAACATATATACAGGTGCTGAGGGGAAGGGAAGGAGGTAAGATGGGGGGGATGGAGTGGGGGACGAGTCCTCATTTTACAGCTGAGGAAACTGAGGCACAGAGAGGTTAAGTTGAGAAGCAGTGTGACCTAGTGGAAAGAGCACGGGCCTCGGTGTCGGAAGACCTGGGTTCTAATTCCTGCTCGGTCACTTGTCTGTATATATGTATATACAGTATACATATATATGTATATATGTTTGTACATATTTATTACTCTATTTATTTATTTATTTTACTTGTACATATCTATTCTATTTATTTTATGTTGTCAGTATGTTTGGTTTTGTTCTCCGTCTCCCCCTTTTAGACTGTGAGCCCACTGTTGGGTAGGGACTGTCTCTATATGTTGCCAACTTGGACTTCCCAAGCGCTTAGTACAGTGCTCTGCACACAGTAAGCGCTCAATAAATACGATTGATTGATTGTCAGCTGTGTGACCTTGAGCAAGTCACTTAACTTCTCTGTGCCTCAGTTACCTCATCTGAAAATTGAGGATTAAGACCGTGAGTCCCATGTAGGACATGGATTGTGAGTCCCATGCAGGACATGGACTGTGACTAACGTATAGCCACCCTGGTGCTTAGTAGAGTGCCTGGCACATACTATAACACTGAACAGATATCATTAAAAAAGTGACTTACCCAACGTCACCCAGCAAGCAATTGGCAGCACCAGGATTTGAACTAAGGACCCAGGCCTGTCCTCTTTTCACTCGACCATGCTGCTTCACAATAAATACCGTTGGTTGGATGATGGATTGATGGGAGCTGAAGGGGAGTAAAAGGGCATAACCGTCCCCCCCGCCATCAGTCTCACTCCTGAGAAGAAAATGTCTTATCTTCCTCCCTTCCGCCTTTTCTCATCACTCCCAGTCCTTCCCTTGAGAAGCAGTGTGGCTCAGTGGAAAGTGCCCGGGCTTCGGAGTCAGAGGGCATGGGTTCAAATCCCGGCTCCGCCATCCGTCAGCTGTGTGACTCTGGGCAAGTCACTTAACTTCTCTGGGCCTCAGTTACCTCATCTGTTTAATGGGGATTAAAACTGTGAGCCCTGCGTGGGACAACCTGATCACCTTGTAACCTCCCCAGCGCTTAGAACAGTGCTTTGCACATAGTAAGTGCTTAACAAATACCATTATTCTTCTTCTTCCCCAACCCTGACCACTTCTGTTGGTTTAATCCCATTTTTTCCGGCTTGCCCCACTGATCTAGGTTGCTCCCACCCTTTCCCATCATCTCGGCAGCTCTAGACACACACTCACTTCCTCTTCCATTCTCCACTTCCACCTCCTCCTCCGGATGCCCTTTCACCTCACTCTGCTCTCCTGCACCAACCCTTCCTTAACTCCTACCGGTCCCTCTGCTCACATTTCCCTTCACCCCTTTTTATGCTTTCCCTTTCTTCTCCCCTGAATTCCTCTCACTCTAGGGTGAAAGGCCAGAGTCCATCAGATAACCAGTGAAAACCCATTTGGCACGAGGAAGTCTTCCAAACTCTGTCCGAGTCCCGGACGGGTGGAGAGAGGTGCAGTCTGGCAGGCTGAAATAAAGACTTTTGAAACCACTCACCGGAGCCCACTCGGACACTGATTTCCCTTCAGGCTAAACGGGGAAGGGGAGAAATGTGGAGGCAGAATGAGACACAAGGGACTGATTTCATTCTCCTGGGACTCTTCCCGGAATTCCAACATCGCAGCTTCCTCGTCTCCGTCGTCCTCCTGGTCTACCTCGCCGCCTTCACTGCGAACGCTGTCTTGGTCCTGCTGATTTGGGTGGATTCCCGCCTCCACATCCCCATGTACTTCCTGCTCAGCCAACTGTCTCTCTTGGACTTGGCCTTGACGTCCACCACGATCCCCAAGATCGTGTCTGACTTCTTCTCGGGGAAGAGAAACACGTCACGCGTCGCTTGTGTAGCCCAGATGTTCTTGTACCTGACCGTGGGTGGCTCCGAGTGCCTCCTCCTGACCCTCATGTCCTACGACCGCTACGTGGCCGTCTGTCACCCCCTGCGCTACCCGATCCTCGTGAGCCCCGGCGTCTGCCTGCAGATGGTCAGCGGGTCCTGGATCGGGGGGACGCTGACTTCTCTGGTCCTCACCGTCTACGCGGCGACTCTCCCCATCTGTGGCTCCCGGGAGATCCACCAGTACTTCTGCGAGCTGCCGAGCGTGGTGAAGTTGGCCTGCGAGGACACCTCGGCGTTCGAGATGGCGGTGTTGGTTTCAGGCATCACTTTCCTCCTCGTCCCGGTGAGCCTCATCGTGGTGTCTTACGCCTTCATCTTCCTCTCCGTCCTGCGCATGGACTCCAGGGAGGGCCGGAGGAAGGCTCTGACCACCTGCTCCTCCCACCTCACCGTGGTCACCCTCTACTTCGGCCCGGGGATCTTCATCTACATGACCCCCGGCCCCTCGCACGCCCCCGACCAGAACCAGGGCGTCTCTCTGTTCGGGACGCTTCTCACCCCCGCCCTGAACCCCCTCATCTACAGCCTGAGGAACAGGGAGGTTCTGGGGGCCTTGACCAAGATCATGAAGCAGAGCTCGGTCTTGCAGTCTAGCAGGAAGAATTTTCGGCTGTGAAATCACCGATTCCAGACAGGCACATGGAGCGGAGATTTCCAGTCAGCTGGCCTTGGCTACGGTCTGAGTTGCATTTCCTCATGGACAATCTTGGACACTTTCCTTCCCTTTCGAGAATCTCACGGTTTTAGTCCCTAATCAATCTACCAATGGTATTGACTGAGCGCTTACAGTGTGAAGAGCACTGCATTAAGCGCTTGGGAGAGGACAGTACACCAGAATTGGTAGACACATTCCCTGCCCACAAGGAGCTTACAGTTCAGGAGACGGACACAAATCAATCAATCGGTGGTATTCATTGAGCTCTTACTGTGCGAAGAACATTGAACTAAGCACGTAGGAGAGTACAATACAATGGAGTTGGTAGATTGGTTATTATTGCAGTTTTCCTGTCCTTACTCTGCCTTGTATTTGAGACATCCTCCCCTTATGGTGACATCTTGCCCGTGAGAAAAGGGTCAGGGTTTTCTGAGACTCCAGGGGGAACGAGGGGGTAGGGATTTTGGGGAAAGGGACAGATGGAAAAGGTTGTCCAAGACTCAGGACTGATGGACCAAGAATGACAGGGAAACATAAATACCGGGGAGGTCTCAATCAATCACTCAATCAATCAATGGTATTTATTGAGTGCTTATTGTATGAAGAGCACCGTACCAAGCTCTTGGGAGAGTACAATATAACGGAGTTGATAGGCACATTCCCTGCCCACAGCGAGTTTACAGTCTAGAGGGTTAAATGCTTACCTATGTGCCAAGCATTGTAGTAAGCCCTGGAATAGATCCAGATTAATCAGGTTAGACACAGTCCCTGTCCCACACGGGGCTCACAGTCTAAGTGGGATGGAGAACAGATATTGAATCCCCATTTTACAGTTGAGGAAACTGAGGCATAGAGGAGCTACATGACTTACCCAAGGTCACACAGCAGACAAGTGGCAGAGCTGCGATTAGAACCCAGGTCCTCGGACTCCTAGGCTCATGCTCTTTCCGCTAGGCCTCGCTGCTTTCCAAGTTGAATCAATCTGGTTCACCCTCTGGGCACTTCACCATTCTTCCCATCTCCTCAGAGAATCTTAGCCGCTCTCCTCCCCAGCCTCATTCAGATAGGAGTTCGGGGTTTCTTTTTCACATTCCAGACCAATGGGAGAGGGAAAAGTCACTTCATCATCATCAGTATTGAGTGCTTACTGTGCGCGGAGCATTCATTCAATCGTATTTATTGAGCGCTTACTGTGTGTGGAGCACTGTACTAAGCCCTTGGGAGAGGACAATACCAAAGAGTTGGTAGACATTTTTCCCGCCCACAAGCTTACAGTCTAGAGGGAAAGACAGACGCTAATATAAATAGTTTGAAATACATAATTTATAGATATGTACATAAAGTGCTATGGGGCTCAAGGTGGGGTGAATATCAAATGCCCAAAGGGCACAGATCCAAGCCACTTCCTTAAGCTGCTCCGTGTTGTGGAAGCGTATCCTTATTTTATTTTATTTTGTTAGTATGTTTGGTTTTGTTCTCCGTCTCCCCCTTTTAGACTGTGAGCCCACTGTTGGGTAGGGACTGTCTCTATATGTTGCCAACTTGTACTTCCCAAGCGCTTAGTACAGTGCTCTGCACACAGTAAGCGCTCAATAAATACGATTGATGATGATGATGATCCTTGACCCCGCCAAGGGGCATCGATCTCAAAGAGGGACATGTGGGGGTGTGCTCACGGATACTTTGAGGAAGGCTTTGGGGACTTCATTTCTGGAACGTTTGGCTCGGATCTTTGAGATTCAAGTTTGTTTCTTCTCCAGAGACGTGATTTTGGGGGCGGCCTCTGAGAGTCATGTTAATTAAAGTTTGGGGACACGGTTCTCAGGAGAGTTTCCTTCTGACTCAAAGAGATCGTGGTGTGGGTTGTGTGACTCAACAGTTCTTCCCGGCCTCAATTCCGTAGTTTAGCCTTAGACAGAATGGATGATGATGATGGTATTCGTTAAGCGCTTATTATGTGCCAAGTGCACGGCCCTCGGAGTCAGAGAACCTGAGTTCTAAACCCTGCTTCTCCACTTTTCTGTGGTGTGACCTTGGACGAGTCACTTCACTTCTCTGTGCCTCAGTTCCCTCCCCTGCAAAATACAGATTTAATACCTGTTCTTTCTCCTATGCTGACTGTGAGCCCTATGTGAGACCCGATTAGCCTGCACCTACTCCAGCACTTAGCACAGTGCTTGGTACATAGTAAGTGCTTAACAATTATTATTATTTTTATTATTATCATTACTCGCTGGCTGAAGCCCGTTTCCGATGAACTGTGGAGAGCAGATTTTCCGTAGCCACCGAATCCAGCGTCTGGGTTCGGTCTCTATGGAGAGACGCGGTCGTGGTTCATTATTCAAAGACTGACAGCGATTAAAAGGGGATGGAGAAGGTTTTGAATGCTCCCCCAGTCAGAGCGACTGCTTAGGCTGCGTAGATGGCGGGGCAGCCGTCTTTCTGGAGAAATAGCCTAAGTTGGATTTTGCCAGTGATCCCGGAGGGATCGTTCTTACCTTCCAGCTCCAATCCGTCAGCAACGATTCAAAATGGCTTTACTAGAAACAGAACTAGAATTCATGGTGTTCTTGGCTATAAATGGAATCTGGGTGTTGACTGCCCTGTTCAGTGCACTGGATCCGCTAGCTCCTTCTGGATTTCTCAAGAACCAGTGGAGTGGATGGCTGTGGGGCTGAGCCCAGCTGATCTCGGGCCCGGAGAAGAGAGAAGAGCAAAGGCGACCAGACTGCAGCTGTCAGAGACCTCCTGGGGTAATATAATGGAGAGCATCTAGGAAAATCCTTAGTTATAATCCCTTTTGGGCACGTTAAGAAAGGCAGTAGAAATAACTACTAAAATCTTAGTCTTATCAGGCTCTCTCCTCCTTTCCCCTCTCCTCTCTTATGCCTCTCTCTTTTCGCTCCTCTCTCAACCGTACAAAGAGATTGATCATCTTAAAGCTGATGATTAGAAAGTTCCATTTGATGTGGAGAGGAAAGAGTAACCTTTGGAGGTTTATGAGGAAGGGGGAGATAGATTCAGAAAATGACCAGGGCAACAGAGTAACATATGGACTGGAAAGGAGACTGGAGGACCTGTATCTTGTATCTACCCCGGGACTTAATACAGTGCCTGGCACATAGTAAGTGCTTTATAAATACCATGAAAAAATGAAAAAAAGAGTGTAGGACATGACAAGTTTTTGGACCAGTGTGGTGGCAGTTGGAAAGGAGAGGAGGGGGTGGATTGTGGAGATGTTGAGAAGCAAGATTGCAAAGGAGTGTGATGTATCTGGGTCCTCAGCTCTAAATCCCATCCAGAAGAGCGTCTGGAATCACTATAATAATGATGGCATTTGTTAAGTGCTTGCTATGTGCCAAGCACTGTTCTAAGCGCTGGGGTAGATACTAAGTGCTTGCTATGTGCCAAGCACTGTTCTAAGCGCTGGGGTAGATACAAGGTCATCAGGTTGTCCCACGTGGGGCTCACAGTCTTAATCCCCATTTTACAGATGAGGAAACTGAGGCACAGCAAAGCAACTTGCCCAAAGTCACACAGCTGACAAGTGGCGGGGCCGGGATTAGAACCCATGACCTCTGACTCCCAAGCCCGGGCTCTTTCCTCTGAGCCACGCTGCTTCTTTGGCACTATAGCAGCCCCCTGGAACCAGTTAGCCTCCCCTGGGGCCTAAAGCCCTCCAGTTCTTCCCCTCCCGGGCCAGGCGGATTTGGAGAATGCTGCAGGATATCTGCAAATCCCTGAGCCCCAATCTCTGCCCCCACCTCATCATCAATCATATTTATTGAGCGCTTACTGTGTGCAGAGCACTGTACTAAGCACTTGGGAAGTACAATTTGGCAACATATAGAGACAGTCCCTACCCAATAGTGGGCTCACAGTCTAAAAGGGGGAGACAGAGAACAAAACCAAACATACTAACAAAATAAAATAAATACAATAGGTATGTACAAGTAAAATAAATAGATAAATAAATGAGTAATAAATATGTACAAACATATATACATATATACAGGTGCTGTGGGGAAGGGAAGGAGATAAGATGGGGGGGATGGAGAGGGGGACGAGGGGGAGAGGAAGGAAGGGGCTCAATCTGGGCCACCTCTTGTCTTAAGCCTAGGTTTTTCCCTTAAGGTGAGAGGATCAATCTCCCTCCCTTCCCCGGCACCCCCAAGGCTAGATATAGGAAGCTCATTGAGCGAGCTCTCCCTCCCATGGCTCTCCAGTTCTGCATATCTCCCCCGCACCTGGAACTTTTCCTCTAGCAGACCCCAAGACCAGAAATCTCAACCACCGTTTAGTAGTCTTCTTGAAGGCATTCTTAATCAGGAAACAAACAGAATTCCAGCCCAAATGGCCTTTTCCCAGATCTACTTCTTTTCCCTCTAGGACCCTCTGTACTATCAGGCAGAAACTCCTCACCCTCTGCTTCAAGGCTGTCCATCACCTCGCCCCCTCCTACTTCACCTCCCTTCTCTCCTTCTCCAGCCCAGCCCGCTCCCTCCGCCGCTAATCTCCTCACCGTACCTCGTTCTCGCCTGTCCCACCGTCGACCCCCGGCTCACGTCATCCCCTGGGCCTGGAATGCCCTCCCTCTGCCCATCCGCCAAGCTCGCTCTCTTCCTCCCTTCAAGGCCCTACTGAGAGCTCACCTCCTCCAGGAGGCCTTCCCAGACTGAGCCCCTTCCTTCCTCCCCCCCATCCCCCATCCATCCCCCCATTTTACCTCCTTCCCTTCCCCACAGCACCTGTATATATGTATATATGTTTGTACATATTTATTATTCTATTTATTTATTTATTTTACTTGTACATATCTATTCTATTTATTTTATTTTGTTAGTATGTTTGGTTTTGTTCTCTGTGTCCCCCTTCTAGACTGTGAGCCCCCTGTTGGGTAGGGACTGTCTCTATATGTTGCCAACTTGTACTTCCCAAGCGCTTAGTACAGTGCTCTGCACACAGTAAGCACTCAATAAATACGATTGATTGATTGATTGATTTCCCATCAGTGTCCCAGGACTTACATTCCTCTGGTCTGTTTTCTTGGAGTGCCCCAGATTGCAGACTCGCCCTCTCCTGCGGCCTCCAGGGTATTCTGTGCCACCTGATGCCCATCAGAGGCAGGAAGGAAGCTCCTTTTTAATGCCGACCTCTGGATCGCTAAAACCTGTGGCTATGCTAATCCCCTAGAATCACATTTAAGCTCTCTCCCTTCAAGCTGTGTCCTTCCAGGGTCACAGCTCTGAGCCTTTTCTGGGTCCTGATCTCCCAGGATCAAGGCTCCAACCCTCGTCCATCCAAAAATGGCTAAAGGTCTTCTTCACCAACTCCCCCCCGCCCCCGGTCCCCTTCGCCCTCCCCAGTATTTTCCTCTGATTAGCTTGGATCCAGGTTAAATCCACGTAAGGCACGAGAAGCAAGTGGCTCCACTGAACCTCCCTCAGGGAAGGGCATTTACATATGTTGCCAACTTGTACTTCCCAAGAGCTTAGTACAGTGCTCTGCACACAGTAAGCGCTCAAAAAATATGATTGAATGAATTAATTAATTTACAAAACCAGAGACCAGCTTCTGAGTTCTTCTTCCCCTGTCCCGAATCCTGGGGCTAGGTGGAGTGACCGCCACGGGAGATGAAGAGGTTCAGGCTGTGAGGTAGATTTGGGAGTCGCCCACCCAGAGGAGGTAACTGGAGCCATGGGGGTGTGGATGTGGGTAGGAGAAGCAGCGTGGCTTAGTGGAAAGAGCCTGAGCTTGGGAGTCAGAAGACATGGGTTCTAATCTGGCTCCGCCACTTGTCTGCTGTATGACCTTGGGCAAGCCGCTCAGCTTCTCTGTGCCTCAGTTCCCGCATCTGTAAAATGGGAATTAAAACCATGAGCCCCCAGTGGGATGACCTGATTACCTTGTAACTACCCCAGTGGTTAGAACAGTGCTCGGCACATAGTGAGCGCTTAACAAATACCATGCTAATAATAATAAGGTAGCATGCGACGAGAAGGAGACCCAAAACGGAGCCTTTGATGGATGCCCGCAGTTAGGGGGGAGTGGGGAGAGAGTCCGAGAAGAAGCAGCCAGAGGTAAGAAAAGAATGAGGAGAGAACTTGGTTCATCAAATCGAGGGTAAACAGCATTTTCTAGAAAAAGGAAAGTCCCAAAGAGTCAAAGCTAGCCAAGGGGTCAGGAAAAGCAGGGCTGGAGTTGTGTCTGTTGTGATTTTCTTCCACCTCAGTGCTTAGCACAATGATGGGAGCATAGTAAGTGCTTAATAATCAATCAATGGTATTTACTGAGCACTTACCGTGTGCAGAGCACTACATTAAGCACTTGGGAGAGGATAACGGAACTGGTAGACACGTTCTCGGCCCACAGAGGGCTCACAGTCCAGAGGGAGTTTTCCAATACGATCCATGTTATTAGCACTTAGAACAGTGCTTAACACATAGTAAGCGCTTAACAGGTACCTTTTTTATTACTGTTATAATTAGAGAAGATTAAATTCGTCAGAGAGCTGGTCTCCCATCTACTATGTTTTCCTCACTGCAGTTCCAGTTCTAAGAAACCAAGAGGAGGCATGGCGGAGGGGAACAAGACACCAACGACGGATTTCATTCTCCTGGGCCTGTTCCCCGAGTTCGGACACCGGGCCTTCCTCATCTCCATCAACCTCCTGATCTTCGCCGTCGCCGTAACCGGGAACGCCGTCCTGATCCTCCTCATCTGGAGGGATCCCCGGCTCCACACCCCCATGTACTTCCTGCTCAGCCAGCTCTCCCTCATGGACTTGGCTTTGCTCAACGCCACGGAGCCCAAGATGGCGTACGACTTCTTCTCGGGGAGGAGAAACATCTCGGCGTTCGGCTGCGGAGCCCAGATGTTCTTTTACCTGACCCTCGGCTCGTCTGAGTGCGTCCTCCTGACCTTCATGTCCTATGACCGCTTCGTGGCCATCTGCCGCCCGCTGCGTTACCCGGTCCTCGTGAGCCCGGGGCTCTGCCTGGGGACGGTCGCCGGCACCTGGATTGGGGCTGCCTTCTTTTCTCTGAGCAACGTTCTCTACGTGATGAGCATTCCCATCTGCGGGGCCAGGGTGATCCCCCAATACTTTTGCGAGCTTCCGTCCGTACTGCGGCTCTCCTGCCGGGACACCTCTACCTACGACCTGGTGGTGTTGGCGTCCGGGTTCGCGCTGATCCTCATCCCCTTCTCCCTCATCGCGTCTTCCTACGCCCTCATCTTCCTCACCGTCCTGCGCATGGACTCCCGGGAGGGGAGGAGGAAGGCCCTGACCACCTGTTCTTCCCACCTCACCGTGGTCACCCTCTACTACGGCCCGATCGTCTTCATCTATATGACCCCCGGTACCTCGCATTCCCCTGCGCAGAACCAGGCCTGCTCCATATTCGGAACTTTGATCACCCCGGCCCTCAACCCCCTCATCTACAGCCTGAGGAACAAAGAGGTGCTAGGGGCGTTGGCCAAGGCGTTGGGGACGCGCTGCTCCTTCAATCGATCGATCAATCGTGTTTATCGAGCTCTTACTATGGGCAGAGCACTGTACTAAGCGCTCGGGGGAGTACAACACAACGGAATTTGCAGACACAATCCCTGCCTATGACAAGCTTATAGTCTGAGGGGGAGATAAACACAAATATAAATTAGGAGAAGAAGCAGGGCAACAAGCAGCATTTGCCCCAGTGAGAAGGGACCCTATCAGGGTCTGATAAGTGCTTAATACAGTGCTCTGCACACAGGAAGGGCTCAATAAATACCATCTATGTTGGACTGATGGATGATGGAAGATTCATAATGGAACCTGATGCATGACCAAAGAAACATTATTGATTAACATGACTTAGTGGAAAGAGCATGGGCTTGGGATTCAGAGGTCTTGTGTTCTGATCCCTGCTCCATCACTTGTCAGCTGTGTGACTTTGGGTAAGTCACTTCTCTGTGCCTCAGTTACCTCATCTGTAAAATGGGGACTAAAGCTGTAAGCCCCACGTGGGACAACCTGATTACCTTGTATCTACCCTAGCGCTTAGAACAGTGCTTGGCACATAATAAGCGCTTAACAAATCCCATTATTATTATTATATCTGGCTCTTGACTTTAAGCTCCTTAAAGGCAGGGAACTTGTCCACCGGCTCTGTTGTATTCTCCCAAGCACTTAGTACAGTGCTCTGCACCCAGTAAGCCCTCAATAAATACAATTAACATCTGGCTGCCCCTGTAGACTACAAACTCCCTGTGGGCTGGAAATGTGCCCTTCAACTCTGTTATCTTGTACCCTCCCAAGTGCTTAGTACAGTGCTCCGCACACTATAAAGGCTCAATAAATATCACCGGCTGATGGATTGGACCTCAAACTATCTATCCAATAAAGGGTAGAAAGGATATTTAGCCCTGGCTTCAAAGGGCATTGGAAAAACTAGATTTGAAGTACAACTCGATATCATCATTACAATAACCAGAGAGGCGGCCGACTACCTGTCTGTTTTACACACAGACACACACACACACACACACAATCACCCACGCCAATCCTCACCCAGCTCTTCCTCTGTCCCTTCCCACTTGATTTTAATTTCTGCCTCCACTGTGAAGTATAAGGTTCTTGTGTCTACTGCCTCTATTATCCGTACTCTCCCAAACGCTTAGTACAGCCCTCTGGACCTGATTAACTTTAAACTTCTTGAGGGTAGGGATTGTGTCTACCAACTATATTGTCTTCTCCAAAACATTCAGTACATCGCTCTGCACACAGTACACTGTATGCTCTTAGAGGGCAGGAATCGTGTCTACTCACTCAGTCGTGATCTCTCAAGTGATTAGTGCAGTGCTCTGCACACAGTAAGTGCTCAGGGGAAGCAACATGGCTCAGTGGAAAGAGCCCGGGCTTTGGAGTCAGAGGTCACGGGTTCAAATCCTGGCTCCACCGATTGTTAGCTGTGTGACTTTGGGCAGGTCACTTAACTTCTGTGTGCCTCAGTTACCTCATCTGTAAAATGGGGATGAAGACTGTGAGCCCCCCCATGGGACAACTTGATCACCTTGTAACCTCCCCTGTGCTTAGAACAGTGCTTTGCACATAGGAAGCGCTTAATAAATGCCATAAAAGTAATAAATGTTATGGATTATGGATATGGACATCAGGGCTGCGGGGTTGAGGCCTGGGTGCTATTCTGCCCCGACTCAGAAATAGCTCTGGTGTGGAGACCCAGGGGAAGGTGGCGGCGAAGATGAGGGCAGCTGGAAGGAAGCGGGAGACACCCTAAATTCAGCTAACAAAATTTTAGTTGAATAGCATGTGAAAGAAACTCTTTGAAAATTAGGTATTTACTTTCATACACGTAGAAGGAACTCGAAATCTTTCATTACTGCTACATGTTCGCATTGCTAACGGAACCGCATTCACTTCATTTGTCACTCTCAAAATACGATTATATCGCTTCGATCATTGTTTTCTAGACCTTGGAAAAGTACGATGTGTTGTCCAGTTTGAGATTCGTGGTGGTCCTGGGCTAGTTTCTGGGGACAGGGTCGCTTCAAGATCAGGTTTGTCACCCTCAATCAATCAATCAATCAATCGTATTTATTGAGCGCTTACTGTGTGCAGAGCACTGTACTAAGTGCTTGGGAAATACAAGTTGGCAACCCTCGTTTTACGGATGAGGAAACAGGGGCCCAGTGACGTTAGGAAAACAGACGAGCGGCAGAGGCAGGATTAGAACCCAGGTCTCTGACTCCTGGGCCTGCGCTGTTTCCACTAGACCACACTGCCTCATTCCCACTAGCTGAAGGAAAACAGGAATCCCGGAGAGGCGGCACGTTGTATTGTCCCCTCCCAAACGTTCAGTACTCTGCGCATAGAAAGTGCTTAGGACGTGACACTGATTAATGGGCTCATTCCTTCAATCGTATTTATTGAGCGCTTACTGCGTGCAGAGCACTGTACTAAGCGCTTGGGAAGCACAAGCTGGCAACATATAGAGACGGTCAGGTTAGGCTGTGAATCAGGGCAGGGAGCCTGTTCTCTCATAATGATGGTACTCGTTAATCGCTTACTATGTGAAGCACTGTTCTAAGCACTGGGGGGGATACAAGGTGATCAGGTTGTCCCACGTGGGGCTCACAGGCAATCCCCATTTTCCAGATGAGGGAACTGAGGCACAGAGAAGTTAAGTGACTTGCCCAAAGTCACACAGCTGACGGTTGGCGGAGTCGGGATTTGAACCCACGACCTCTGACTCCAAAGCCCGTGCTCTTTCCACTGAGCCACGCTGCTTCCCATTCCCTAAGGGCAACTTCTAGACTGTGAGCCCACTGTTGGGTAGGGACCGTCTCTATATGCTGCCAACTTGTACTTCCCAAGGGCTTAGTACAGTGCTCTGCACCCAGTAAGCGCTCAATAAATACTATTGAATGAATGAATGAGAGACGTGTAAAGCGTTCCTGCACCACTGCGAGACAGAACACTTCCCCAACACTTTGGTCAGCGACCTCAACACTTCCTTGTTCCTCAGGCTGTAGATGAGGGGGTTCAGGGCGGGGGTGAGGATGTTGGGGATCACGGAGAGGGCCTGGCTCTGCTCGGGGCTGCGGACGGAGTCCGGCCTCATGTAGATTAACATGGCGGGCCCGAAGTAGAGGGCGACCACGGTGAGGTGGGAGGAGCAGGTGGCCAGGGCTTTCCTCCGCCCCTCCCGGGAGTCCATGCGCAGGATGGAGAGGAAGATGAGGGCGTAAGAGACCACGATGAGAGAGAAGGGGGTGAGAAGCAAAGTCATGCCCGACACTAACACCACCGTATTGTAGGTCGAGGTGTCCCGACAGGCGAGTTTCAGAACGATGAGGAGCTCGCAGAAGTACTGGTGAATCTCCCTGGCCCCACAGACGGGGACGTTCATGGTGTAGGCAGTGTGGGCCAGGGAACCGAGCACACAGCCGGACCAGCAAACAACCACCATCTTCAGGCAGAAGACGGGGCTCACGAGGACCGGGTAACGCAGCGGGTGGCAGACGGCCACGTAGCGGTCGTAGGACATGAGGGTCAGGAGGAGGCATTCGGCCCCCCCGAGAGACAAATACAAGAACATCTGGGCTCCGCAGGCCACACAGGAGATGCTTCTCCTCCCCGAGAAGAAGTCGGCTGCCATCTTGGGGACGGTGGTGGATGTCAAGATGACGTCCATGAGGGAGAGCTGGCTGAGCAGGAAGTACATGGGGGTGTGGAGCCGGACGTCCCCCCAGATCAGGAGAACCAGGACCGCGTTTCCAGCGATGGCCGCGAGGTAGATCAGGAGAGCGACGTAGATCAGGAGATTCCGGTGCTTGTACTCGGGGAAGAGTCCCAGGAGAATGAAATCTGTGGTCGAGGACTCATTCCTTCTCCCCATGCCTTTTCCACACTGCTTCGAATCGGAAGTTCGAGGGGACGGAGTGAGAGGAGCGACTGTTTCACACCCCTGTCTTCCCGCTTTCGCTGCCCATCATCTCCTCGCCTCTTCCTTGCTAAAGTTCAAGCCTCTGACAATATGGAAGACAACGTGGAGTGACATGGGTGTTCGTGATTCTTCAACCTTCAACCTGTCTTCTTCAAGGGAGCCCTCGTCTTAAGACATTTGGAGTTAAGAAAAACAGGGGGTTTCCAAATGTACACTCAGTTTCAGCTCTACAACACATTATCATTATTACTATATTTGTTATGTGCTTACTATGAGGTAAGCACCGTTTTAAACCCTGGGGTGGATCCAAGTTACCCAGATTCATTCATTCAATCGTATTTATTGAGCGCTTACTGTGTGCAGAGCACTGTACTAAGCGCTTGGGAAGTACAAGTTGGTAACATATAGAGACGGTCTCTACCCAATAGCGGACTCACAGTCTAAAAGGGGGAGACAGACGACGAAACAACACATATTAACAAAATAAAATAAATAGGATAGTAAATATGTACAAGTAAAATAGAGTAATAAGTCAGACAGAGTACCTGTCCCACTGTTCTAAATCTGGGACAGGCACAATATAAAGAAACTTTCAGGAATCTACCCCAACACTTAGTACAGAGCTCGGCACACAGGAAGCACTTAACAAATACCATTAATTATTATCAATATGATTAGCCACAGTCCTTGTCCCGCACGGCAAAATGAATGTTCGGCGAATCAAGGGCAGGGACAGCACCCCCTGAAATTGGAGTTAAGAGTATACTGTGCCTCAGACATCTTGTAAAGAGAAAACTCTGCACTTGGGCACTTGGATCCTTGCCCTTTGGGCATTTGGTATTCATGTGCCAAGCACTGGACTAAGCACTGGGGTAGACACAAGTTAATCAGTTCGGACATAGTCCCCGTCCCACGGGCGGCTCACAGTCTAAGTAGGAGGGAGTAGGATTTAATCCCCATGTTGCAGATGAGGCAATACACCTAGAAAGCACTTAACAAACACCGTTAAAAAAAGAGAAAATGACAACAAAAAATCCTTCACAATGGAGGGACGATAGTGCAGGCATCTCCGAAGACAAGAAGTGTCAGTCTTTGCCCGCAACCTGCATCTGAGAAGCAACCTCATTCATCACTGATGTGGGCACTCACCTTTGCCCCATCCTATAGCCTCCTCTGGACACCTGCTCCGCTTTCTGAGTCTTCTCTGTCCTCTTCGGCTTTGGAGTCAGAGGTCCACTTAAACTGCTTATAAAAAAATGGTGGTCTTCCTCCCTTCTAAAAAACACAGATTTCGATGTGAAACATTGCCAGATTGATGGGGATATGGTCAGGCGTGGGCTACAATGCCAGAAGAATTTGTCTTTGGAGACCTTTGTACAGAAGATGAGGCATCTTTCCTGGCAGTGGGCTTGGAATGAGTCTACCAGCTCTGTCGTACCGGTCTCTCCCAAGCGCTTAGTCCAGTGCTCTGCACACAGCAAGCACTCCCTAAATACCATTGATTGATTGATTGATTGGAATGGTCCTCGGTACAGGCAGGTAGACTGATGTGCGGAGTCAAACTCCGGCCAAATGGTTGGATTTTTTGACCTACTGGATAGTTTTTGCAACTCCGAATCGCTTAAATGAATAAGGAGAAGCACATCGATTATAAGGAGAGAATCAATGAACGATTCATATGTCTGTTATTAATGACAGGGCTTTGGTACAGTGATCTGCACAAAGTAAGGACTCAACGACAACAACAATTCAACAAATACCACCGGTTGACTCATTATTTGTTATCTGGCCAAGGCCACGGAGAAGTAGCATGGCCTAGCCCGGGCCTGAGAGTCAGGAGGACCTGGGTTCTAATCCCACCTCTGCCACTTGCTTGCTGTGTGACCTTGGGCAAGGCACTTCACATCTCTGGGCTTCAGTTTTCTCAACTGTAAAAGGCAGATACCTGTTCTGCCTTCTGC
This sequence comes from Tachyglossus aculeatus, assembly GCF_015852505.1. Classification (NCBI taxonomy): domain Eukaryota; kingdom Metazoa; phylum Chordata; class Mammalia; order Monotremata; family Tachyglossidae; genus Tachyglossus; species Tachyglossus aculeatus. The sequence continues at coordinate 5,213,864 of NC_052099.1, forward strand.
TTAAGAGAATGAACCCCATGTGGGACAGGGATTGTGTCTGATCTAATTAACTTATACCTACCTCAGCGCTTAGAGCAGTGTTTGATGCCTAGTAAGCACTTAACAGATACCTTCAAAAAAAAAAAAAGAAAAAAAGGATCTCTGTTGCTATTGAGCCATTTCTTTCTTGAGTCCTATGTGGGAGAGGGGCTGTGTCTAACCTAATTATCCTGTATCTTCAGCAGCACTTAATACAGTGCCGGCTGCATAGTAAGCACTTAACAAATACCATTTTTTAACAAAGGGGGGATGTAAGAACTATATGTCACCATTTTAGACTACAGTTTTTGCCTATAGAGCCTAGGGATTTGGGTCTTTTATCACCTTTAGAATAGGGACTAATCCAGCTCAACAGAAATCTAGCCCTCTCTTTGGATGAAATATATTAGGCTCATTCTCCAGTCACATCTTATTTGTGTTCAGTCATCGTTGCATCTTGGAGCGGTTGAGATGTGCAGAACTCCCCCTTTGCACAGAGTGGTTTTCAAACCGTGAGACACTGCATTATGTCTTCAGGAAAAAAAGAATCTCATCTGGTTGATTAAGCGTTGGATGGATATTCATATATGGCCCCCAGTCTGGTCCCCTGCAGACCTGATCCAACTTTGTGTGATATACGGGAAGGTCAGGTGAAGAGATTACATCATTAAAACCTCCCTGAGAGGCAGAGACCCCACAAGAGATTGTCCAGCAGGAATGGTGTCCCCAGACTTCAATTAACCGCAGTCACCACAGGAGAGTTGTGGAAGATTAATCTCTAAAGAGAAAATCGCTTACTTTGGAGCATCAGAGTTCAGTTCTCCAAAGTGAAATCTCTAAATGAGCCCCAGCTGATGTGCCCTAAAATATCCCTGAGATGCTGATCTTATTTTCCCATATGCCTAGCATAGTGCTCTGCACACCTTAGTTGCTCAGTTAATGCACATGATTGCTCCTCTGAAGATGCCACCTTCATACCTGATTCATATCATTTCTGGTGAAACGGAAAGCGAGTGGAACTATTTCCTGAAAGTTCTCTTCCTCACTAATGAAGTGGGTCAGATAAAGATCCTTTAGCAGAAGTGGCCCAGTGTATCACCGCTCAACAATCTAGCGGATACAGTACGATCCGGGAGTCAGAAAGACCTGGATTCTAATCCCAGCCCTGCCACTTATCTGCTCTGTGACCTGAAGCAAATCACTTAACTTCTCTGTGCCTCAGTTCTCTCAACTGTAAAATGGGAATTAAGACTGTGAGCCCCATGTAGGACACTGATTGGGTCCAACCCGGTTGTCTTGTATCTACCCCAGCGACTAGAACAGTTCCTGAAACATAGTAAGCACTTAGCCAATACCATCAAAAACATTTATTTCGCTTTCGCAGTATGGGTTGGATTATGTCACCCAGAAATACTCTCTCACAAAGAGAAACACCTGCCCATTCACTCACTAAACAACTCTATTAGTGTCTATTTTTGTATTTTGGTCTCTGTCTCTCTGTCTCTCTGTCTCTCTCTTGGTCTCTTTGTTTTTCTTTCTCTCTCTCTGTCCCCCTGTAACACAAGTCCTCCAAGAAGCTTTTCCCAACTAATCCCTCATTTTCCACTCTCTTCCCCATCATCCTTGCACTTGGATTTTCACCCTTTACCCCACCACAGCACTTATATCCATATCTTTAATTTATTTATATTAATGTCTGTCTCCTCCTCTAGACTGTAAGCAGGGAACCTGTCTACCAACTCTGCTGTATTGTACTCTCCCAAGTGCTTAGTGCAGTGTCTAGCACACAATAAATGCTCAAAAAATATGATTGATTGATGGGTTATCTCTGTCTCTCTCCATCTCTCTCCGTCCCTCTGTCTGTCTGCCTGTCTCCCCACCCATCACCCTTTCCACCTTCCCTGGAATACGGAGAGATATTTTCTGATCTGTTTTATATCATTTATCATCCATTCCCCACTGGCCAAAAATTTCATCTGCATGCTGAGCTATATAACAATAATAAAATAGTGGTAATTGTTAAGCACTTACTATAGGTCAAGCTCTACACTAGACGTGAAATAGTTGGGTCAGACACAGTCCCTGCTCCGCACAGGGCTCAGAGTGTAAGCAGGAGGTGGGGCAGGCATTTGATTTCCATTTTAAAGATGAGGAAACTGAGGCACAGAGTTGACTCAGCAAGGGGTGGCAGAGCTGGGATTAAAACCCCCGTCCTCTAGCTCCCAGGTCAATGCTCATTCCATGAGGCCACGGCTGGCTTTAGGATCCCGATCGATCAATCGATGGTACTTATGGGGGATTTCCTGTGTGCAGAGAACTGTACTAAGCGTTCGGGAGAGTAGAAATAACCAAGTTGGTGGACACTTTCGCTGCCCACAACGAGCTTACAGTCTTGAGGATCTGTATCCTTTAAGCACTTGATATTCAGTTCACCTTCGGCCCCACAGCACGTACGTCCATATCTGTCATTTAAGTTAATGGATGTCTCCCCTTCTAGACGGTAAACTCACTGGAGGCAGGGAATGTGTTTATCAACTCTGTTGTATTATGCTCTCCCAAGAGCATAGAACAGTGCTCCGCACACAGTGCTCGATAAATACATCGATTTTTTGGTTGATGGAATGATCGAAGATCTGCCTTACCTATTTCTGGCGGGGTCTCCGCTGACAGGTTAATTCATTCATTCAATCGTATTTATTGAGCGTGTGCGGAACACCGTACTAAGCTCTTGGAAAGTACAATTCAGCAATAAAGTGAGGCAATCCCTGCCCACACCAGGCTTACAGTCTAGAAGAGGGGAGTCAGACATCAAAACAAGTAAACAGGCATCAATAGAAATAAACAGAATTATGGATATATACAGATGTACGTATACACATAGTATAATGCTAACCTTTCTCTGACATGACACAGTTGTGGAATGTGTGCTCATCTCCACTGCCCTGGCCTATCAACATCCCTTTTCACCCCAATATCAGGATTCCATGACTCTCTGGGTAATGGCTTGCAGTCTACACATTTCCCGGGAAACACTACTGGCAGTAATTTCCAAAGTCCCCAAAACATGCCCTGTAAAGGAGAACCTTACCTTGAGTGGCAAAGCAGCGTGGCCTAGTGGAAAGAGTCCGGGCCTGGGCGTCACAGGACCTGAGTTCTAATCCTGGCTCTACCCTCTGCCTGCTGTGTGAACATAGGCAAGTTACTATACTGTCACAGTTACCTCACCTATAAAATGGAGCTAGTAAACCTGCCTCTACTTCACTCACGGCAATGCTGGGAGGATGAAATATAAGTCATAGGAAAGTTCTCTGGAGAAATAAAAGCATTATGCAAATTCAAGTTATTATTATTATTTATCGGATCCTTAAAACTGTGGAAGCATCATGGTCAAGGTCCTGTATTTGCCTCCTTCTCTCCGGGCCTTTTCAGTTGTAGGCCTGCCAAGGCAAACAATTTCACAACACATCTTCACTTTGTTCTCTAGGTCTTCTGAAAGGAGTAGCCAAAGACAAGACGAAGCTGCTCTTTTAGTGGGGTTGTGTGGGGTTCAGTCACCTTGAGGACAAGGTGAGGGGCTGGATAGAAAACCCCATCCCAAGACGTTATTGCCGTTTATCCTGATGTATTTATCCTGTATTGTACTATGATTAAATCAGTTGCTTAACCCTATAAAAGAAATTCTGTATTACTCAGAGCTGAGCTGGCATTGACTGGCAGAGGAAACCCTACGTCTCAACCACCTCTCCCTACTAGTGCTAGAAGAAGCACTAGTAGCAATAAACTTACCTCTGACACACCACCTCGACAACAACACAGAGTCTGGGAAGTTTTTCCTTCCACAAAACCAGCCAGAGTTTCACATAGATACACTGAGGAAATAAAGGGTATCATCCAGGAGAATATCTACAAATAATTCAGACTTGAAAACCCTTTCCCTTAGCTAAAATAATATAGGCGAAGTGAGGCCTAACTGGTGGTCGAAGCCAATCTTACTGTTTACTGCCGACGATGGTTCTGCTTTGGTGAATCCATCCAGCAATCAGTCAATCAATTGCATTTATTGAGCACTTACCGTGTGCAGGACACTGTACTAACTGCTTAGGAGAATACGATATAACAGAGTTAGTAAGCATGTTCCCTGAGCCCACTGTTGGGTAGGGACCATCTCTACATGTTGCCAACTTGTACTTCCCAAGCGCTTACTACAGTGTTCTGCACACAGTAAGCGCTCAATAAATATGATTGAATGAATGAATGAAGGAAGGAACATGTCACGTGCCATCGTTATTTACTGAGGAGGCAGAGTTATCTAATGGAAAGAGTCCAGGCCTGGGAATCACTGGACCTGAGTTCTAACTCCAACTTCACCACTTATCTGCTGTGTGACCTTGGGCAAGTCACTTAAGATCTCGGAGCCTCAGTTACCTCATCCGTACAGTGGGGATTAAGACTGTGAGCCCCACGTGAGTCACGGACCGCGTCCAACCTGATCAGCTTGGATCGAGCCCTGTGTTTCGTACAGTCCCTGGCACATAGTAAGGACTTAACAAATGCCATAAAAAAAAGAGTTACAAATTTCAGTAAATTACACAAATCAGTACCAATCTCAGCTCAGCCCTATTTTGAAGGCTCGTAAGAGGCCCAGGGATTTGTTCAGGGCAAACTTGGCACTCACCAGATAATGCAATAGGGTATGAGTGTGTTGGGGTTCCCTTCACCCCAAGAAATTTTTCAGAGGTGAAATCACATTCCTTCTAGGAGAGGGGAAGATGGAGATTTTGATTCTGCAGGTGCCATCAGCTGTCCTTGCAGCTGTTTCTCTAATCTACCTCCTCCCTGCTCGTCTCCCTCGGGCCTGATCAGCCACGTGCCCAGGAAACGCAACAATCTTCTTCAGCTCCCTTCGTTCGTTCTCTCTCAGAGGAGAAGAACGTCGAACAAAAATAATCTTGGATGGAGGATTCGGTGCTAGATGAAATCCACACATCACTGTCCCCGCAGCCTGACTGTCACCGCCCCTAGTCCTGAGCGTTTGTATGTTTCTGACGTAAGGGGGTTAAAAGCAGGACAGTGGATCAAGCTAAAATTCACTAGAGGGATTCACCGCCTGTGTCTTCGGGCTCTCGTGAGGTCTTGGGAGAGTTTTGTCCCTAGACTTCAATTAGCCTGCATTTTAGATACCAGAGCTGAGGCAATCAAACTGGTCTCTAAAGAAAATTTCACTGAAATTATACACTAATAATGATAATGGCGTTAATTAGGCTGTTACTATAGGCCAGGAGCTGGCGTAGATCGATCAGCGGCATATATCGAGAACTTACTTTGTGCGGGGAACTGTACTGAGCGCTTGGGAGAGTACAGTGCAACTGAGTTGGTAGACGCATTCCCTGTCCACAAGGAACTTGCAGCCTAATAATAATAATAATGGCATTTATTAAGCGCTTCCTATGTGCAAAGTACTGTTCTAAGCACTGGGGAGGTTACACGGTGATCAAGTTGTTTATTTATTTTATTTATTTTATTTTATTTTGTTAGTATGTTTGGTTTTGTTCTCTGTCTCCCCCTTTTAGACTGTGAGCCCACTGTTGGGTAGGGACTGCCTCTATATGTTGCCAACTTGTACTTCCCAAGCGCTTAGTACAGTGCTCTGCACACAGTAAGCGCTCAGTAAATACGACTGATGATGATGATGATGATGAAGTTGTCCCACGGGGGGCTCACAGTCTTAATTCGCATTTTACAGATGAGGTAACTGAGGCACAGAGAAGTGAAGTGACTTGCCCCAAGTCACACAGCTGACAATTGGAGGAGCCGGGACTTGAACCCATGACCTCTGACTCCAAAGCCCGTGCTCTTTCCACTGAGCCACACTGCTTCTCTAGAGGGTAGAACCAAAAAAATCGGGTTGGACATAGGGCCTGATATGCATGGGGCTCGGAGCCTCACGGGGAGAACAGGCACTGAACCCCCCGTTTACAGATGAGGTAACTGAGGCACAGACATGTGAAGTGATTTGTTACACAGCAGGCAAGTGGCAGAACCGGGATTAAAACCCAGGTCCCTTGATGCCTAAATTTAAGCTCTTTCCACTAGGTCACACTGCCCAGCAACCTTAATAAAGGAAATCACTGGAGTAGACTGGCCACCACCTCTCTACCTGCTGCTTTTCTCAGTCAACCACTCAACAGTGGGGTTTACTTCCCAGGCGCTTAGTACAGTGCCCTGCACAGAGTAAGCACTCAATAAATAGGACTGGATGAATGAACGTATTGGGTGCAGAGCACTGTACTAAGCACTTGGGAGAGTATATTGTAATAATAATAATAATAATAATAATAATAATAATGATATTTGTTATGTGCTTACTATGTGCAAAGCACTGTTCTAAGCGCTGGGGAGGTTACAAGGTGATCAGGTTGTCCCACGGGGGGTTCACACAGAATTGGTAGGCATCTCTGACAGGGGCCTCACCTTCCCTTGCTGGGTTCCACCTTCCTGGATATCGATTCATATCACGGCCGGGCTATCGAATCCATTAGCTCACTGATCATCCTACCTACAAGGAGGTATGCTCTAATGGACGGTGGGCAAACATTAAAAAAATCGCAAATTGAACGGTCAAATCATCGACTGGACAGATATACTTATCAATCAATGGTATTTATTGAATGCTTACTGCATACAAGTGTATTCACGGTTCTGGGTGTGCTAAGGAGGGTGTACGTACATCCATCCGCGGTGAGGATGGCTGAAGGGACGGCAGTGTTGACTTGGCATTCCAACTCAGGAAAAATAACTGGCATTTCTCCACGGCACTTCATACTTTCAGCTTTGTTTCACGAGAGCCTTACGGATTTAAGTCTCAAACGAGGCCGTGAAGACATTGGCATTGATAGCTAGAAAACGCGACCGGTCCAAGAAGGTTCCGGCACGTGATCACAGTATGAGGGTCCCTGGTCCCTAGGCCAACTCTGTGATAACCGCAAAATATTTCTATTTTACCCTGATTCAGACCATCTTAAAAATACTTTGGTCATAGCCCCCCAAACCTCCTTGTTCCTCAGGCTGTAGATGAGGGGGTTCAGAGCTGGGGTGAAGATCGTGGGGAACACGGCGGGAGCCTGGTTCTGCTCGGGTCTGTGGAAGGCATTCGGCCTCATGTAGATGAACATGGTGGGACCTAAGTAGAGGGTGACCACGGTGAGGTGAGAGGAACAGGTGGCCAGGGCTTTCTTCCGCCCCTCCCGGGAGTCCATGCGCAGAATGGAGAGGAAGATGAGGGTATAGGAGGCCACGATGAGCGAGAAAGGGATGAGCATAAACACGATGCCCAGGACGAAGAGAGCCAGCTCGTAGGCTGCCGTATTTTTGCAGGAGAGCTTCAGGATGACGGGGATCTCGCAGAAAAAATGGTGGAGAACCCTGGGCTGACACAGTGGGACTTGCATAGCGGAAACGGTTAGGACCAGGGCATTCATAATGCCCCCCGTCCAGGATACGAGGATCATCCGCAGGCAGACACGATTGCTCATGAGGACCTGGTAACGCAGGGGGTGACAGACGGCCACGTAGCGGTCGTAGGACATGAGGGTCAGGAGGAGGCACTCGGCTCCTCCCACGGTCAGGGAGAAGAAGATCTGCGCTCCACAGCCCGCTCCTGAGATGGCCTTTGTCCCCGAGGAAAAGTTGGCGGCCAACTTGGGGACGGTGGTGGATATCAAGGTGACGTCCATGAGGGAGAGCTGGCTGAGCAGGAAGTACATGGGGGTGTGGAGCCGGACGTCCGCCCAGATCAGGAGAATCAGGACCGAGTTTCCGACGAGGGCGACGATGTAGGTCAGCAGGGCGATGGAGAGAAGTAAGCCCGGATATCCAAACTCTGGAAAGAGTCCCAGTAGAATGAAATCTGTCACTGTTGAGGTAGCATTACTTCTCCCCATGTCTTTTCTTTATCAGTTTCAACTAAAACACAGAGATGGGGAAAGAAGCCAGACTGTGAACCTTCAGGAATTTCATTTTTTAAAAGATGATATTCGTTAACCGCTCACTATGTGCCAAGTACTGTTCTAAGCACTGTGGTAGAAACAAGATAATCCGATCAGACACAATCAATCCCTGGGCTACATGGGCCTTGCAGCCTAAGTATGAGGGAGAACAGGTATCAAATCCCTACTTTACAGCTGTGGAGACTGAGGGACTAGAAACGAAGTGACTTGTCCAAGGTCAAACATCAGGCAAGTGGTATATACAGGATCAGAACTCAGGTCCTTTGACTCCAAGGCCCACGGTCTTTCTCCTAGGCCAAGTTGCTTTTTGTGAAAGTACTATTATAACTCTCACTAGTGGTCATAAAAGACCCTAGGTGGTTCTTTGGCCAGAAACTTGACTACTACTTAGTACAGTGCTCTGCACACAGTAAGCGCTCAATAAATATGATTGATTGATTGATTGATTGACTGATTACTAAAAGGACGGCTCCATTCCCGACTGCCATTTACCTGGTGGTTGACTTCGGGCAAGTCAACTCACTTCTCCGTGCCACAGTTTCCTCATCTGTAAAATGGGGATTCAGTACCTCGTACCGCCTCGTCACTTAGACTGACTGTGAGTGGGAAGGGACTGCGTCCAATCTGATTATCTTGTATTTACCCCAGTGTTTAGACCAGCGCTTGGAGCATTACGTCATTATTATTATCGTTATTTTATTAGCAGCTATAGAATCTTGTTATTGCTCTTTCCTCTGGAACTACTGCAGGCCCGGGAGTCCAGGTATTCGTTCAGTTCATTCAATTGTATTTATTGAGCGCTTCTTCTAGACTGTGAACCGCTGTTGGGTAGGGACCGTCTCTATATGTTGCCAACTTGTACTTCCCAAGCGCTTAGAACAGTGCTCTGCACACAGTAAGCGCTCAATAAATATGATTGAATGAATGAACTCAGAGCACTGTACTAAGCGCTTGGGAAGTACAAGTTGGCAACAGATAGAGATGGTCCCAACCCAACAGCGGGCTCACAGTCTAGAAGGGGGAGACAGACTACAAAACAAAACATGTAAACCAAATAAAATAAATGGAATAAATATGTACAAATAAAATAAATAAATAAATAGAGTAATAAATATGTACAAACATATATACAGGTGCTGTGGGGAGGGGAAGGAGGTAAGGCAGGGGGGATGGGGAGGGGGCGGAGCGGGCTCAGTCAGTAGTTCTGACCTTCTGTGAACTCTTCCAACAAGGCTGATAACCTGCCAGCAGTCCATGTTAGGGGTGAGACTGTAAACTCGTTGTGAACGAGCGTTGGTATACTGTCCTGCACAGAGTAAGGGTTCCATCAAAAGTCCCTGATTGACTGATTCCCTGCTAGGTGGTGGTCTAGCCCCCCACAGGTGGTCCTCCATTTAGGGGGCTCCCTAAGGGCTCCTCGTCTAGACTGAGTGGAGCCCACTGACCCCTCTCTCAGAACCCCCTCCACATCTTCAAAGCCCTTCTCAAACCACTTCTCTGACTAACCTCATCTCCCCACCTTATTTCCCCTTGTTAATATCATCATCATCATCATCATCAATCATATTTACTGAGTGCTTACTGTGTGCAAAGCACTGTACTAAGCGCTTGGGAAGTACAAGTTGGCAACATCTAGAGACAGTCCCTACCCAACAGTGGGCTCACAGTCTAAAAGAGGGAGACGGAGAACAAAACCAAACATACCAACAAAATAAAATAAATAGAATAGATATGTACAAGTAAAATAAATAAATAGAGTAACAAAATGTACAAACATATGTACATATATACAGGTGCAGTGGGGAAGGGAAGGAGGTAAGATGGGGGGATGAAGAGGGGGACGAGGGGGAGAGGAAGGAAGGGGCTCAGTCTGGGAAGGCCTCCTGGAGGAGGTGAGCTCTCAGTAGGGCCTTGAAGGGAGGAAGAGAGCGAGCTTGGCGGATGGGCAGAGGGATTGGGGGCATTCCAGGCCCGGGGGATGACGTGGGCCGGGGGTCGATGGCGGGACAGGCGAGAACGAGGTACGGTGAAGAGATTAGCGGCAGAGGAGCGGAGGGTGCGGGCTGGGCTGGAGAAGGAGAGAAGGGCAGTGAGGTAGGAGGGGGCGAGGTGATGGACAGCCTTGAAGCCCAGGGTGAGGAGTTTCTGCCTGATGCGCAGATTGATTGGAAGCCACTGGAGATTTTTGAGGAGGGGAGTAACATGCCCAGAGCGTTTCTGGACAAAGACAATCCGGGCAGCAGAATGAAGTATGGACTGAAGTGGGGAGAGACACGAGGATGGGAGATCAGAGAGAAGGCTGATGCAGTAAGAGAAGGCTGATGCAGTAAGAGAAGGCTGATACAGTAAGAGAAGGCCGATGCAGTATATGAGTATATGAATCTGTCTCCCCAATTCAATATTTCTATCTTAGAAAGCGTACATTACCAGGCAGACAGTAAATCACATTTACTGAACGCTTACTATTTGCAGAGACTTTTAGACTGTGAGCCCAGTGTTGGGTAGGGACTGTCTCTATATGTTGCCAATTTGTACTTCCCAAGCGCTTAGTACAGTGCTCTGCACATAGTAAGCGCTCAATAAATACGATTGATGATGATGATGATGCAGAGTACTGTACTAAATTCTTGGGAGAGTAAAATACAACAATAAACAGACACATTCCCTGCCCACAGTGAGCTTACTGTCTGGAGGGGGAGACAGACATTAATATAAACAAACCAATTACAAGTATGCATCTAAGTGCTATGGTACTGGGATGGGGGGATGAATAAAGGGGAGTATATTGGATTGTTTAAGGAAAATACACGTAGTAAGTGCTTAACTAATACCATAAAAAAAGAAAAGAAGGTAGACATGGGAATCTTGAAAAATCTGCTGCCACTTCTCAAGGCCTTAAAATCATCAATCGATCACTCAGTGGTATTTATTGAGGACTAAGAGGTTGGGAGAATATATTTCAACAGAGTTGGTAGACACGTTCCTTTTCCACGAGGAGTTTCCAGTCAAGAGGGGGAGAAAGACATAAATATAAATCAATACGTTACAGATATGGGGCCGAGGATGGGGCGAATACCAACTGCCCAAAGGTCACTGATCCAAGTGCATAGATAAAAGAGAGGATGAGGGAGCAGGGGAAAAGAGAGCTTAATTCGGGAAGGCCTCTTATTAATTGTTAAGATGTTGACTAGCATTTAATCGTGAACCTCCCAGTCACGGATGAAGCCAATCATTGATACGTCCCTTTAATCCTAACCTCAGTCATCACCCAAATCCCCATTCACCCTTGACCCTGACTCCTATCCTAACTTAGCTCTGAGGCAATTTTCAAAGTTTGGAGGTTTTCCAAGGGTGTAGGTCTTTTGCAGACTTTTTTCAGACAGAAGAGTAGCTTTGCCCCCTGGAAAAACACAGGTCTGAAAGTTAGAAGATCTGGGTCCAGATCTCAGCTTTGCCACTGGTCAGCTGTGTGACTTTGAGCCAGTCACTTAACTTCTCTGTGCCTCAGTGACCTCATGAGTAAAATGGGGTTTCAATACTTGTCCTCTTTCCTACTTAGATTGTGAGCCCTGAGTGGCACAGGGATGGTATTTGACCTGATGATCTCCTATCTTCCCCAGCGCTTAGAACAGTGCTTGACACATAGTAAGCATTCAACAAGTGCCACAGTTTTTACTATAAAATCGTGTCAACTTAAAAATCCTTCTAGTGAGGAATGAAAGCACTCACTGTGATGGTCCTCCGCAAACACCGGCTTTATTGCTCCATCCCTGTGTCATCAGTCATCGTAACCTCTTAACTTGACATTCTCCTTTGCCTTTCCTCCTTTGCTTGTTCTGCCTCTCAGGAGTTGAATTCAGACTCTGGATTCACAGTCTCCACAAGCTAACTGGTTCAGCCTTGAACTCAATGCTTCCCTTGTATTTCTTGAGCACTCACTGTTTACAGAACACTGTACTAAGTGCTTAGGAGAGCACAATAGAACTGATAGACTCAGTCCCTGCTCACAAGGAGCTTACAGGAGGAGACAGACAGTAGCATAAATTACAGATAGCAGTAGTCCGTGGTAATGATATTTATCGAGCTCCTAGAGCTACCCCTGCGATTCGTATAATCTCTGTTGAATCTCTGAATCTGTGCCTGTTCTGAGCCCTGGAGGAATTCCGTCCCTAGACTTTAATTAGCCTGAATTTCAGCTATCCCAGAGCTGAGGGACTAAACGGGAAATCCTTACAGAAACAATCCCTAGAGGAGAATCTATTTGAATTTCAGCTATGGCCTCAGAGAAAGAGCATGGGACCTGAAGTCAGGAGATTTGGGTTCTAGTCTGGAAGCTCGCTGTGACCAGGGAACATGTTTACCAACTCTGTTGTACTGAACTCTCCCAAATGTTTAGTGAAGTGTTCAGTACGGGTCACACAGCCAACGAGTGGTGGAGGTGGAATTAGAACCCAGGTTAATCAATCTACCAATCAATCATATTTCAATCACACTTATTGAGTGCTTACTGTGTGCAGAGCACTGCACTAAGCGGTTGGGTGAGTACCATGTAATCAGGTTTGTAGACACGTTTCCTGCCCACAATGAGATTGTAATCTAGAGGTCCTCTGATTCAAGCCCCCGCTCTTTCCACTGGGCCACACTGCTTTCCTATGTGTTCATCTTTACCTTCTGTGTGGTTCTATCATTGCAAGAAGAGAAGAATGAGAAGTTTCAGAACGAGTTTGGGATGGATTGTGCATGTGTGTATGTGTTGGAGTTGGGAGGATGAGGGGATTCAGTCAAATCTATCCTGTTGGGAGAAAGATGGAGAAGTTGGCCACCACGGTTTTGGGGGTGGAGAGGGGGCTAAAACATATTGGAGATCAACTTGTAGAGGACTCTTTCCATTCATCTGAAAAACCTCTTGCTCAGAGCTGTAGGAATTCGTACTTTATGAGGCAAAGCAAAGACGATCAGCATTCTCCCCTCTTAAACGCTACCACATATGAGGTCTAGAAGGGTTGTGAGGTAACAGAAGCTTCAATCAGTGTCCTTGAGGTTTCAAGCATTCCCAAACAAATGTTCTGAATGGTATTTGTTTAGCACTTACTACGTCGCGATCGACACAAGCTCATCAGATTGGACGCAGTCCATATCCCACGCGGGACTCACAGTCTTAATCCCCATTTTACAGATGAGGGAACTGAACCGAGGCACAGAGATGTGAAACAGCTTGCCCAAGGTCACACAGCTGACAAGTGGCGGAGCTAGACTTGGAATCCAGCTCCTTCTGATTCCCAGGCCTGTGCTCTATTTATTTAAGATCGATCAATCATATTTACTGAGCACTTACGGTATGCAGAGCACTGTACTTAGAGATTGGGAGAGTACAATACAACAGAGTGGAAAGACACGATCCCTGGCCATAATGAGCTTGTATTCTAGATGGGGAGAGAAACATTAATTAAACAATCAATGCATATATTGAAGACTTACCATTGAACAGACCATTGTACTATGTGTTTGGGTGAGTACAATACTAGAAAGTTGATAGACACAGTCCTTGCCCACAACAAGTATACCGTCTATCAATCGATCAATCAATCAGTGGTATTTATTGAGCACTTATTATGTTCAGAGCTCTGTACTAAGCGCTCGGGAGAGTCCAGTACAACAGAGTTGATCATCACCTTCTCTGCCCATGGTGAGCTTACAGTCTAGAATGGGAAGTTAAAACTTACAGCTCACACTTAAAACAGAGTGATACAAGATCCCGGGGGGACAGGATCTATTTTTGTACGATCTCTTCCCTGTACACATGGAGATCATGAAACTCTGGGAAGGTAAATGAGTCACACAGGAAGCAAGTGATTATTTTAGTAGAATTCTTAATAATAATAATAAGAATGGCATTTATTAAGCACTTACTATGTGCAAAGCACTGTTCTAAGCGCTGGGGGTGGTTACAAGGTGATCAGGTTGCCCCACGGGGGGCTCACAGTCTTCATCCCCATTTGGCAGATGAGGTCACTGAGGCCCAGAGAAGTGAAGTGACTTGCCCAAAGTCACACAGCTGACAATTGGTGGAGCCGGGATTTGAACCCATGACCTCTGACTCCAAAGCCCGGGCTCTTTCCACCAAACTCTTTAGTAGAGTTTAGTAGAGAAGCAGTGTAGTCCGGGCCCGGGAGTCAGAGGACCTGGGTTCTAATCCCTTTTCCTCCACGTGCCAGCTGTATGACCTTGGATAAGTCATTTCACTTCTCTGTGCCTCAGTTTCCTCAACCCTCCCTCCTGCTTTGACTGTGAGCACCACGTGTGGGATAGGGACTGTGTCCTACCTGATGACACTGAATCAACCCCAGTGCTTATAGCAGTGCCTGATCTCTCTCCCTCTCCCGTAGTTTCACATTTTCTCCTGCCTTCAGGACATCTCTACTTGGATGTCAGTCAGTCAGTCAATCGTATTTATTGAGTGCTTACTGTGTGCAGAGCGCTGTACTAAGCATTTGGGTGAGTACGGTATAACAAAGAACAAACACATTCCCTTCCCACAAGGAGCCTACAGTCTAGAGAGGGAGACAGACATTAATATAAATAAACTGACACTTCACATGTCCAAAACAGAAATCCTTATCTTCCCACCCAAAACTTGTTCCCCCCAGTGTAGACAGCACCACCTTCCTTCCTGTCTCACAATATTTACTAGTCTATTTACTTTGTTAATGACGTGCATATAGCTTTAATTCTATTTGTTCTGACGACTTTGACACCTGTCTACATGTTTTGTTTTGTCGTCTGTCCCCCCCCTTCTAGACCATGAGCCCGTTGTCGGGTAGGGACCGTCTCTATATGTTGCCGACTTGGACTTCCCAAGCGCTTAGTACAGTGCTCTGCACATAGTAAGCGCTCAATAAATACAATTGAATGAATGAATGAATGCTTGACACATGCTAAGCGTTTAACAAATACCCCAACACCTCTACCCTAGTGAATCTCAGCGCAGCCATTCACGGGAGTTCAGAAGACGAAGGCCCTTTGTCCTCCTGTTCCACTGGGAGAAAAGACCCCTGATTAGGACCCTCCTCAGGGCTCCCAACACCTCTTTGTTCCTAAGGCTGTAGATGAGGGGGTTCAGCAGCGGGGTGAGGATGGTGCAGAAAACGGACACGGCCTGGTCCTGTTCGGGGCTATGGGAGTCGCCGGGTGTCATGTAGATGAAAATGTTTGGAGCAAAGTAGAGGGCCACCACGGTGAGGTGGGAGGAGCAGGTGGCCAGAGCTTTCTTCCGGCCCTCCCGGGAGTCCATCCGCAGAACGGAGAGGAAGATGAGGGCGTAGGAGACTAGGATGAGGCCAAAGGGGACGAGCAGAAACACGACTCCCATGGAAAACACCGCTAACTCGTAGGCCGAGGTGTCCTCGCAGGACAGCTTCAGGACGGCCGAGATCTCGCAGAAGAAATGGTGGATCTCCCTGGGGCCGCACAAGGGGACAACCATGGTGTAGGTAGTGTGGGCTAGGGAGTTCACCACACACCCCAGCCAGGTCCCAGCAGCCATCTGCAGACAGACCCCGTGGTTCATGAGGACCGGGTAACGCAGCGGGTGACAGACAGCCACGTAGCGGTCATAGGACATGAGCGTCAGGAGGAGACACTCCGTGCCCGCGAGGGTGAAGAAGAAAAAGATTTGGGCTCCGCAGCTGACGAACGAGATGTTCCTCTTCCCCGAGAAGAAGTCCTCAGCCATCTTGGGGACGGTGGTGGAGATGTAGGCCAAGTCCATGAGGGACAGCTGGCTGAGGAGGAAGTACATGGGGGTGTGGAGCCTGAGGTCCGCCCAGATCAGGAGGATCAGGACCGCGTTTCCCCCGAGGGCCATGATGTAGATCAGGAGGGTAACGGAGATGAGAAAGGTTCGGTGTCTGAACTCAGGGAAAAGCCCCAGGAGAATGAATTCATCCGCTGATGTTTCATTTCCTCTCTCCATGATGCAGCCTCAGTGGTTTCCAGCGAAGAGTGCTGAGTAGAGAAAGTACCATAGGGTAAACTTCACAGCGCGGCTTAGTGGCAAGAGCACGGGCTTTGGAGTCAGAGGTCATGAGTTCGAATTCTGCCACTTAGCTGTGTGACTTTGGGTGAGTCACTTCACTTCTCTGGGCCTCTGGTACCTCATCTGGAAAATGGGGATTAAGGCTGTGAGGCCCCCATGGGACAACCCGGCAACCTTGTAATAATAATGGTGTTTGTTAAGCACTTACTATGTGCTAAGCGCTGGGGAGGTTACAAGGTGATCAGGTTGTCCCACGGGGGGCTCCCAGTTTTAATCCCCATTTTCCAGATGAGGGAACTGAGGCACAGAGAAGCGAAGTGACTTGCCCAAAGTCACACAGCTGACAGTTGGCGGAGCGGGGCTTTGAACCCATGACCTCTGATTCCAAAGCCCGTGATCTTTCCATTGAGCCACGCTGCTTCTCCACCGGTGCTTAGAACAGCGCTTTGCACGTAGTAAGCGCTTAACAAATACCAACATTATTATTGTTATTATCATTAATGGTGAAGGGATTATTTCAAACAAGTAAGTAGCTAGAAGAAAACATTGGAGTCTATTCTTACCAATTCCTAAGTCCATTCTGAGTAGTAAGTCACCTATTTAGTGGGGGCTCATTAAAGCTCCTAAACTGCCTATACCAACCTTACATGCTTTGACCTTTTAATCAAATCATCCGTCTTGTACTGAACAACTGTCGTCCATCTGTTGCCCTTCCTTTCCCCACACGACTATTACGGACAGTTTGATACATCAGCTAGAAAAAGTCCAACCAAACACGCACAGTCCGGCATTACCAAAGGGGAATGTGCGAGTAAGAGATCTGGAAGCTGACTGTGAAGAGTTTTGCTTGATGCTTCGGACGCTGCCCTGACACTTTAAAGTTCCGCCCTTCATCATCTTCATCATCATCATCATCATCATCATCAGTATTCATGCGTACCATCCTTCCTGTCTCACGAGCCTATAACCTTGGCATTATGATCGATTCATCTCTCTCACTCAACCGACATATTCAATCGATTACTAAATGCTGTCAGCTCAACCTTCAAAACGTCGCTAAAATCCACCCTTTCCCTTCCATTCAGACTGCTACCATATTCATTAGAAAAGCAGCGTGGCTCAATCAATCAACCAATCAATCGTATTTATTGAGTGCTTACTGTGTGCAGAGCACTGTACTAAGCACTTGGGAAGTACAAGCTGGCAACATATAGAGACAGTCCCTACCCAACAGTGGGCTCACAGTCTAGAAGGGGGAGACAGAGAACAAAACCAAACATACTAACAAAATAAAATAAATGGAATAGATAGGTACAAGTAAAATGAATAAATAAATAAATATTATTCAGTGGAAAGAGGCCGGGCTTGGGAGCCAGAGATCATAGGTTCTAATACCGGCTCTGCCACTTCAGCTGTGTGACTTTGGGCGAGTCACTTAACTTCTCTGTGCCTCAGTTACCTCATCTGGAAAAAGGGGATTAAGATTGTGAGCCCCTTATGGGACAACCTAATTACCCTGTATATCCCCCAGTGCTTATAACAGTGCTTGGCACATAGTAAGCACTTAACAAATACCAAAGTTATTATTACTATTATTAATCCTGGTACTTATCCTATCCTGTCTTGAATACTGTATCACTCTTCTTGCTGACCTCCCAGTCTCCCGTCTCTCCCCACTCCAGTCCGTGCCAGGATCATTTTTCTACAAAAACGTTCAGTCCGTGTTTCCTCACTCCTCAAGACCCTTCAGTCCATCCACCTCCCAACAGAAACTTTTTACCGTCGGCTTTAAAGCCCTCAATCGCCTTGCCCTCTCCTACCTTACTTCCCTATTATAATCCATCCCACACAGTTTGATCTCCTAATGCCAATCCACTCACTGAAACTCGATTTTATCTATCTTACCACTGACCTCTCGCCCACATCCTGCTTTGGCCTGGGACATCCTCCCTCTTCCGATCCGACAGACAATTACTCTCCCCACTTTCAAAGTCTTATTGAAGGCATAACTCCTCCAAGGGGCCTTCCCTAAGTCCTCATTGCTTCTTTTCCCATTGCTATGCCTTTATTAGCCCCTCTCTCAGCCCCAGAGCACTTATGTATGTATCTATAATTTACTGATTTATATTAAAGTCTGTCTCCCCCTCTAGATTGTCAGTTTGCTGTGGCCAGGAAGTGTATTTACCGACTCTGTTGTACTGTAATCAATCAGTCAATCAATCAATCAATCGTATTTATTGAGAGTACGATTGAGAGCTTACTGTGTGCAGAGCACTGTACTAAGTGCTTGGGAAGTACAAGTTGGCAACATATAGAGACAGTCCCTACCCAACAGTGGGCTCACAGTCTAGAAGGGGGAGGCAGAGAACAAAACCAAACATATTAACAAAATAAAATAAATAGAATAGGTATGTACAAGTAAAATAAATAGAGTAATAAATATGTACAAACATATATACATATATACCGGTGCTGTGGGGAAGGGAAGGAGGTAAGATGGGGGGATGGTGAGTGCTCTGCACACAGTAAGCACTCGATAAATACAACTGATTTATGGATCGATTAATTCAGTGATTCTCTGGATAAAGGCTGACATTTTACTCGATACGCTGCCTAGAGTGTCAAAGACCTCAGGATTTCCCACCCTCTCTGGAACATGCATGATAAAAGGGAGAGGAGGAGGCAGAAATATGTTTTGGAGAATTTCACAACTTAGTATTCCTCTCAGCTCATCCTCATTTTGAAGGATTCAGGAGGCCAGGTCAGAGGAGCTATAGGACACAAAAATGTAGTCCACCAGAATATCACAGGATTTTTGAGTGTGGGATTTCTTTAGCCCCAGGAAATCCCAGATGGTTGAACTCAGGTGTCACCAAGAATAGAGGAGATTCAAGATTTGATTGTAATTATGGTATTTGTCAAGTGCTATGTGTTACACACTGTTCTAAGCACTGGTGTAGATACAATACAATCAGATCGGATACATTCCCTGTCCCATATGGGGTTCACAGTCTAAGTGGTTGGATCGTAATAATACGAGGCCTTCCCTGAATAAGCCCTCTTTCCCCTGACTCGTCCTTCCTGCATTTTTTCAGTCATCAATTGTATTTATTGAGCGCTTACTGTGTGCAGAGCACTGTACTAAGCTCTTGACCTGCACTTTTCTCATCTGCACTTGGATCTGTACCCATTAAAAAACTATTCACTTCATCCTCAGCCCACAGTACTTATGAACATATCCATAATTTATTTTTTTATATTAATGCCTGTCTTCCTCTCTAAACTGTGAGGTCCTTCTGGTCTGTTGAATTGTACCCTCCCAAGCATTTAATACAGTGCTCTGCAAACTGTAAGTGCTCAATAAATACCACTGATTGATTGATTAATTCATAATAATTGATAACCATGAGAAGCAGCATGGTCTATCGGAAAGAGCACGGGCCTGGGAACCAGAGGATCTGGGTTCTAATCCTGGCTTTTCCACTTCTCTGCTGCGTGATCTTGGGCAAGTCATCTAGCTTCTCTGTGCCTCGGTTCCTCATCTGTAAAATAGGAATTTAATTCTACTCCCTCCTACCTAGACTGTGAGCCCCATGTGGGACAGGGACTGTGTCCAATATAATTATTTTCTGTCTACCTTGGTGCTTTGTACGGTGATTGGCACATAGTAAGCATTTAACAAATGCCATAATATGTGCCACGAATGGTTCAAAGCACTGGGGTAGATACAAGTTAATAAATTGTACTTACCTCTGTGCTTTGTACAGTGCTTGCCACATAGTAAACATCCAACAAATATCACAGTTACCATTACAATCAGATTCAGGCATTACCATCAACCAAGCTACCTCATGCCATGTCTATGATCCAACGACTATCTTCTCACCTTCCTCAGATCAGATCATCTCTGTTTCTTGGAAACGGGGGAAATTTCTGCATTTTTTCTTTTACGTTTTCTCTTTTGAATCAAAGGTAAGCAGTTTTTCTTCCTCTAAGAAACTTTAACCTGGGAATCTGATTTTGGAGTCGGTGGTCATCCTTGGTAACAGAGTTTGGTGTGTTTATAGGTCTCGAGTACCATGGGGATAAAATCCAGGAGGGTGATTCAAGCTGAAATTTGCAAGCGGGAGTCCTTGCTTGTTTTTCCTCTGGGGCCTGTGAGCTCTCATGAGATTGCCCTGGAAGAATTCTGTGTCAGAACTTTAATTAACCCCCACTTCGAGCATCAGAGCTGGGATTTCAAAAGAGGAAACTCTCTAAAGAAAAGTCCAGTTAAACTTTGGATTTCTCTATTGGACTTTTCAAGCCGAGGTATTAAAGGAAAAATATCATTTATGCCCTCTTCTCCTTCTACAGTGGTCTTGGAACACACGCTTTCTCTGGGAAGCAGCATGGCTTAGTGGAAAGAGCACTGGCTTTGGAGTCAGAGGTCATGGGTTCGAATCCCGGTTTAGCCATTTGTCAGCTGTGTGACTTCAGGCGAGTCACTTAAATTCTCTGTGCCTCAGTTATCTGTAAAATGGGGATTAAGACTGTGAGCCCCACGTGGGACAACCTGATCACTTTGTATCTACCCCAGTGCTTGGCGCATAGTAATCACTTAACAAATACCATTATTATTATTATTATTATTCACTGGGATTAGATCCTGAAGCCAGTTTGATTCACACAAATGTGACCGAACTAGACGAAAGTGCTAGGATAATTCTTAAATGGATCATTGAGGGTAGGCAATGATTGTTTCAGAAGGCTCTTGGGGGTGGGACCTGAAGGTAACTGACAAGAAAGAGGCAATGCACGATGGCTTGCGAAGAGTTCTCATTGGGCAGACATTAATTTATATTAGTGCTCTCTCCTCTTCTGGACCATATGCAGAGACTGTGTCTACCAACTCTGTTGTATTATACAATCCCAAGTGCTTAATAAAGAGCTCTGCACACAGCAAGTGCTCAATAAATACCACTTCATAGCGCTCAAAAGAGCTTAAAATGGGGGAAAATATATAGTGGATTTCTCTTCCCATTCTAGATAGGATGGAGTTGAGAGGGAAGGCATTCTGGGGGCTTGGGAAAAGATGGGGCTTGGAGGGAGTTGGAAGGTCCCATGTCGGACAGGCCTCTTTCACAGCCGCCTTCAACGACAGTTCTCATCGTCACTGGTGAGCGGGGCTTTGGGATCTGAGAGGCATCTTGGAAATAGCCAGCTGCTTGGGATCTGCTGCCTCTGATCACCACATAGTACCAACAGCAGTGATAGTAATAATAATAATAATAATAATAATAATAATTTTGGTATTTGTTAAGCGCTTACTATGTGCAAAGCAAGAGCTGGGGAGGATAAAAGGTGATCAGGTTGTCCCAAGTGGGGCTCACAATCTTAATCCTCATTTTACAGATGAGGTAACTGAGGCCCAGAGAAGTGAAGTGACTTGCCCAAAGTCACACAGCTGACAAGCGGTGGAGTCAGGATTTGAACCCATGACCTCTGACTCCCAAGCCCACGCTCTTTTCCATTGAGCCATGCTGCTTCTCAAAAAAATATAAGGGCATTTGTTAAGCACTTACTATGTGCCAAGCACTGTTCTAAGTGCTGGGGTAGATACAAGGTAATCAGGTTGTCCCACACGGGGTTCACAGTCTTCACCCCCATTTTACAGATGAGGGAACTGAGGCCCGGAGAAGTGAAGTGACTTGCCCAGAGTCACACAGAGGACAAGCGGCAGAGCTGGGATTTGAACCCACGTCCTCTGATTCCCAAGCCCAGGCTCTTTCAGCATCACTCCTACTACTATCAATCAATCGTATTTATTGAGCGCTTACTGTGTGCAGAGCACTGTACTAAGCGCTTGGGAAGTACAAGTTGGCAACATATAGAGACAGTCCCTACCCAACAGTGGGCTTACAGTCTAAAAGGAAAATTAGTAAGCAAGAAACGGAAGACGCATACCTGCTAGTAGTAACAGTACTAATAGTAGTAGCAGTTGCAGCAGCAGAAATGGTAGGAGCAGTAATAGTGAATAGTAGCAGTAGTAATAGTAGCAGCAATATTAGTAATGACAGTAATAGTGATAGTAGAAGTAGCATTAATAATCTTGTTTTATGCCGTCGAGTCGTTTCCCACCCACAGAGACACCACGGACTCGACTCTCCCAGAACGCCCCGCTCGCCATCTGCAATCGTTCTGGTAGTGTGTCCATAGAGTTTTCTTGGAAAAATATGGAAGTTTTTCCATGCGGTAAACTCGAGTCTCCGCCCTCGACTCTCTCCCACGTCGCTGCTGCCCAGCATGGGCGAGTTTTGATTTGTAGCAGATGGCCTTCCACTCGCTAGCCACTGGCCAAGCTAGGAATGGAATGGGTAGACGTCTGCTCGACTCTCCCTCCTGTAGCCGAGACTGGTAGAGGACTGGAAACTCTCCAGGTGTATTACTCTATTTATTATTTATTTATTTTATTTGTACATATTTATTCTATTTATTTTTTTGTTAATATGTTTTGTTTTGTTCTCTACCTCCCCCTTCTAGACTGTGAGCCCACTGTTGGGTAGGGACCGTCTCTATATGTTGCCAACTTGTACTTCCCAAGTGCTTAGTACAGTGCTCTGCACACAGTAAGCGCTCAATCAATACGATTGAATGAATGAATGAATGACCCTGAGAGGGGAGCAATAATAGTAGTAGTAATAATTGTCATAGCAGTAGGTGTTTTAGTATTAGTAGTAAGTGCTCAATAAATACTACTGATTGATTAATGTCTATCTTCCTCTCTAGACTGTCAGCTTCTCGTGGACAGGGAACGTATCTACCGACTCTGTTTTACTGAACTCTCCCAAGTGTTTAGTACAGTGCTCTGCACACAATAAGCGCTCAATAAATACCACAGAATGAGAGCAGAGAATATCTGTCCCATGGTTGGAGTCCTGTGAAAGGCTCTTCAGGACGGCAGGTTGGTGATTGAGAGGAGGCAGTCTTGCAGTGGACAAGCAGTGGAAACCCAGTGGGAATGCAAAACCCTGGGCCTGCTTGGGAGTCTGGATGTTGGGCAAATTTGGGATGGGCTGGAGTGGCAGAAGGCATTTATGGGGTCTGGATTTACCTGCAGGCACCTGGGTCACAGAAAAAGAGCCCAAAAGAAGGAGGGGTTATAATATATATAATATATATAGTGCTCTGCAAAGCTAAGAGCTCAATAAATGTCACTGTTGATGATGATGATGATGCAGATTCCCTTCTATTTGGAGACTGGATGCTGCCCCAGTACCTTCTTGAGGGCTCCCCCAACCTCCTTGTTCCTCAGGCTGTAGATGAGGGGGTTCAGCAGCGGAGTGAGGATGGTGCAGAAAACAGACATGGCCTGGTCCTGATCGGGGCTATGGGAAGAGCCCGGTGTCATGTAGATGAAGATGTTCGGACCAAAGTAGAGGGTGACCACGGTGAGATGGGAGGAGCAGGTGGTCAGGGCTTTCTTTCGTCCCTCCCTGGAGTCCATGCGCAGGACGGAGAGGAAGATGAGGGCGTAGGATGCCACGATGAGGGAGAAGGGGATGAGCAGGAACACGACGCACGTCACAAATACTGACATCTCGTAGGCCGAGGTGTCCTCGCAGGACAGCTTCAAGACGGCCGGAACTTCGCAGAAGAAATGGTGGATCTCCCTGGAGCCACAGAAGGGAAGATTCATGGTGTAGACAGTTTGGACTAGGGAGCTTAAGGCCCCCCCAACCCACGATCCAACCGCCATCTGCACGCAGACTCTGGGGTTCACGAGGACCGGGTAACGCAGGGGGTGGCAGACTGCCGCGTAACGGTCATAGGACATGAAGGTCAGGAGGAGGCATTCGGCTCCCCCCAGGGTGAAGTAGAAGAAAATCTGGGTTCCACACGCGATGACTGAGATGTTTCGCTTTCCAGAGAAGAAGTCAACCTCCATCTTGGGGACGGTGGTGGAGATGAAGGCCAGGTCGACGAGGGAGAGCTGGCTGAGCAGGAAGTACATGGGGGTGTGGAGCCGGACGTCCGCCCAGATAAGGAGGATCAGGACCGCGTTTCCGGCGAATGCGGTGGTGTAGACCAGGAGGATGAAGGAGATGATGACGTTGGGATGTCGAAACTCAGGGAAGAGTCCCAGGAGGATGAAATCGGTGACTGTCGTCTCATTCTCCCTCTCCATAGGTCAGTGGAGCCAGTGCAGCTGAAGGCTAGTGAAGGACGAAGCAGCCAGAATGTGAAACCTGATGAATTTCTTCCAGATCTTTGTTGCTAACTGGTGGCCCCTGACTCTGAGAAACTATTGAAGATAGCTCAGCGTCCAGTGGCATTGTCCCCTCAATCAATCAATCAATCAATGGCATTTATTGAGTGCTTACTGTGCACTAAGCACTTGAAAGAGTGCAATATAACAGAGTTGTTAGACACGTTCCCTGTCCACAATGAGCCTACAGTCTGTAGGGAGGGACAGACATTAAAAGACATTATTATAAATAAATAGATTAAATTACGGAAATGCAAGACTGCAGATAAGGAGAGAGATCAAGGCTGGAGAGGTTGATTTGGGATTCATCTGTATAGAGATGGTAATTGAAGCCATGGGAGAGGATGAGTTCTCCGAAGAAGTTTGGTGTAACCGGAGAATAGAAAGAGACCCAGAACAGGGCCTTGAGAGAGTCCCATAGTTAATGGGTGGGGGAAGCGGAAGAGAAGCCCAAGAAACAGAAGACCCAAGGGAGAATCCATCTGATTGCAGCAATAATTGCATTTTCGTATGACTACAGTCAGCCTGTTTGTTCACAGCCCCCCCGAAACTAATATAAATTCACTTGATTGCAGGTTAAGGAAAACACTGCGGCTGGGACAGTGCATTGCACTCTGTGACAGCAGGGTCATGCCTGCTGTCTCGTGAACTTTCTTAAGTGCTTAGAATAATGCTTCCCTCCTCCCTCTTCCTTCCCTTATTCCCTCTCCCTTCCCCTACTCCTCCTTTCTGCAATGTCGAGGCACTCGGATCTATCCTCTTTGAGCAATTGATATCCACCCCTCCCTCAGCCCCACAACACTCAACATACATACATAAATACAGGAGAAGCAGGGTGGCTCAATGGCAAGAGTCTTGGGAGTCAGAGGTGGTGGGTTCTAATCCCTGCTCCGCCACTTGTCAGCTGGGTGACTTCGGACGAGTCACTTCACTTCTCTGTGCCTCAGTTCCCTCATCTGTAAAATGGCGATTAAGACGGTGAGCCCCACGTAGTACAACTTGATTACCTTGTATCCCCCCAGGGCTTAGAACAATGCTTTGCACATAGTAAGCGCTTAACAAATACCATTGTTATTATTATTATTATCTGTAAAATGGCGATTAAGACTGCGAGCCCCACGTAGGACAACCTGATTACCTTGTATCCCCCCCAGCGCTTAGAACAGTGCTTGGCACATAGTAAGCGCTTAACAAATACCATCATTATTATATCCAAGTCTCTCCCCCTAGACTTGGGCTCATTTTGGGTAGGGAACATGGTTACCAATTCTGCTGTACTCTCCCAAGTGCTTAGTACAGTGCTCTCCAACTGAATAAAAACTATTGCTTGATTGACTTCTTAGTACATACAGCTCCCCACACAGAAAGAGCTCAATAAATGCCACTGATTGATTTATTGCTCTGCTCTGCCCAGAATAAGTTCTCAGTAAATACTAACGATTGATTGAATCTTAGCAGTCCAGCCGTGATTTCCATTATTATTCCATAAGTATTTCTCAGATAAGTCTGAGGTTTCATATCGTAACGGTTACAAGGATTAATCAGGTGTGTGAATGAGATGAGGTTTTCCAAAAACAAAATCTCCTGGCTATGTGATTAACCTTTCAACAAGGACAAATACAGATTCTAGCAACAATAATCACAATGCAAATATTAAAACTAGTAATCAACTGTACTTGGTTCTGTATCTTCTAAGCTCTTGATAGTCACCCCACCTTCAGCCCCACAGCACTTATGTACATTTTCAAAATTTACTTATTTATATTGATATCTGCCTCCCCTCTAGACTGTATGCTACTAGTGGGCAGGGAACATGCCTACCAACTCTGTTGCATTGTGCTCTGCCAAGTGTTTAGTACAGTGCTCTGCACATGGTAAGTGCTCAATAAATACCATCGATTGATTGATCCATAATTTATTTATATTAATATCTGTCTCCCCCTCTAGGCTTTAGGCTTCTTGCAACAAATGTGTCTATCAACTCAGCTGCATTGTACTCAGTGCTTAGAACAGTGCTTGATGCATAGTAAGCGCTTAACAAATACATTCTTATTATTATTGTTATTACTCCCAAGCTTTGCTCTGCACACAGTGAGTGTTAGATAAATATCATTAATTGATTAATTTCCCCTGAAAGGGAGGACGGCTACTTTCTTATCTGAAGGACTGAATTGGAAAGAAATCTTGGACATACACACCCATCAGTGCTTTGCACATAGTAAGAGCTTAACAAATGCCATTATTATTATTATTATTATCTTTGCCTCCCACACTCTCGCATGGCACTGACCAAACCCACACTTTTCTCACAAGGCATTTTTGTTTATACGGTATTTGTTAAGCGCTTACTATGTGCCAGGCACCGTACTAAGCGCTGGGGTAGATAGAAGCTAATCAGGTTGGACACAGTCCATGTCCCACATGGTGCGCACAATCTTAATCCTCATTTTACGGATGAGGTGACCGAGGTACAGAGAAGTTAAGTCACTCACCTAAATGGTGCAGTTGGCATTAGAACGCAGGTCCTTCTGACTCGAAATAGAGGAGAATTGAGCTTACTGGAATTCCAGAAATCCCACACGTAGACACACATATTTACTATACACAACTTATTTATACAAATTAATTTTTTTCTCCCCCTCCAGACTGCAAGCTCATTATGGACATGGAATGTGTCTGCTAATTCTGTTGTACTGTACTCTCCCAAGTGCTCAGTACAGTGCTAACCACACAGTAAATGCTCAATAAATACCATTGATTGTTTGATAGATACTCTTTGGCCTTTATTGCCTGATCAGAGAGCCACTTTGTCAACTTACTCAACTCGAGTTCCCTGCCTCTTGGATTCACTGTTTCCAGCACACTTCTTTCTTTGCCTGTCAGTGTCTTCTCTCACCCCGTTTCTGTCTCAGTTTCTTGACTGTCTTCTCAACCCCCACATCGCAGTTGTTTCCAGTCTGGACTCACGGTCCCTGAGATTCTCCAGCGTCATGGGAAATAGATACCCATCAGGGGAATCGAGCTGAGAAATTACATCATTGGGAAACCCTCATGGGAGGGGGCCAGGGGACTCCTCTCCCAAGACTTCAATTAATTTGAATTTTGGGTGTTGCTAGCTGAACGTTCCAAAAGAAGAGATTCGGTGGAAAAGTGGGAAAAAAAAAATCTTCTCCCATAGGGCTGACTTGAGAAGAGCCTCTCCTTCCCTAATTCCAGCACCAAATTTAGTCCATTTACAATTCCCTCTGAAATAGTTGGGAGCCACAGCACTTAGGCATGTATATGGAATGCATCATATTATTGTATCTATAATATTGTGTTCTCCCAAGGGCTTAGTACAATCAATCAATCATATTTATTGAGCGCTTACTGGATGTGGAGCACTGTATTAAGTGCTTGGGAAAGTACAATAGAACAGAGGAATTGGTAGACATGTTCCCCAACCAAAATGAGCTTAGAGTCTAGAAGAGGAGCTTACAGTGTGGAGGAGGAGCTCACAGTCTAGTAGTACAGTGCCACATGAAAAGCTCTGATAAATATCTTTGATTGTTGCTTGACTGAGCCATGGCATTGCTTTTCTTCCCTTGGGAATTGTCTTATTAGCTCTCTAAATCCTGTTTCCCCCTATCCCCTGCTCCTCCTTCCCCCAATACCCCTTCCTACTTATGTTGAAAATCTTTATGAGGCCTGGGAGTGGGGTGAAGTGAGATAGGGGGGCTCGGAGTTCACACCCAACAGAAGGCACTTTTTGCGTCCATTTTGCCTCAGTTTCCTCACCTGCAAAATGGAGGCACTTTTGGTGCAGGCAGCAGTGAACTAGCCCTGAGGACCTCTCCCTTTCACTCCCACCCCCACCGCCCCCACCTCAGTTTTCTAGGATTTCTTGCTTTACCCAGAGGGAGCCTGAAACCACAGGCTCTAAACTGCTACTCTGTAGTGTGCGGCACCAACTGCAGTACAAACTTGGTCTTTCACTTGCTTTACCATTAGATGAATGGGGTTGGGGGGAGAAGGGGAGAGGGGTGAAAATATTTACTCCCTACATTCTTGCACCAGGGTTCACCTCTTCAACTCCCTTTCCCTCCTCCCACGGATCAGTAGACGTTTACAGTTGTGTCATGAACTACAGATTACTGGACTGAAGCTGGAAGCCTATACTTTCACTTTCATTCTTCTAAAATGGTGACGAGAGGAAGGAGGAAGAAAAGACGGCCTGTTTAGATGACTCAGTGTGGTTTATCTGGAGGTCCATCCCATCCTGGGGTCCACCCCTGAGCTGCCCTGGAGCTCTACCCCTCTTCTCAACCCTCCAGGACCGAGGTGGGTGACAAGCAGAGGGGCTGGTGGAAGAGGCCGTGGGGATGACAGAAGGAAGGCAGGCCTGAGCGGGATGAGGAGGGGGAACCAGTGGGAGCCGAAAGCTCGCGGGGGTCTGAATGCAGTGTGAATGGAGCAGATCCAGTTCTGGGGGAGCCTTAAACCGCCTGCAACCCAGAGTGAAGTCCTGGACCAGACTGTGAGTGAGTCAGTGGGTGTTTATGGGGTGAACCTGGGGTTAGAGCCCTCAGCAGCCATGTTAGAAGACAGATGTGGCCCTCAGCACCCTCGTTAGAAGACAGATATGACCCTGAGCAGCCGTCTTAGAAGACAGATGTGGCCCCCGGCTGTTTTTAGCTGAGGGACGGGGACCGACACCACAGGGGAGGGGACCAGCAGGATGATTTTGGAAAGATTCCAATTCCTTTCTGCCAGTCCAGAGGGGCTGAGCCGGAGAGGAAATCTGGGGAGGGGGAAATGAGGGAGGATGAGGGGGACTGTGAGACACTGGGTCCGGCATGAGAGGGGAGTAAGGAGGATAAAGATAGGAGGCATTGCCTGGGCTGGCTGGGTGGAGGTTCTTGGAAGAGAGACCATCTAAGTATTGATCCGCCGCGCTGGGGGATGCGACTGTGAGATCTTTAGAGAGAGTTGGAATATGAGGTCACAGGGTCAGAGTATGCAGGACTTCGGGGTTTAGCCCTCATTCGTTCATTCAATCATATTTACTGAGCACTTACCGTGTGCAGAGCACCGTACTAAGCGCTTGGGAAGTACAAATCGGCAACACAGCCAACAGATCAGCAGCTGATTAAGACTTCCAGTGGATTAAAGGGGAAAAAGAAGCAGCATGGCACAATAGAAAGAGCACGGACCTGGGTTCTAATCCTGCTCTGCCACTTGTCTGGGTCGCTAAGTTGTTGGGAATTCTGCATTTCTGTACCTCCATTCCCTTGATATGGAGTCACAGCCATCTTAACCCTTCGGATTCAGGAGTTAGTAGCGAGAGATCGCTCTCAGTTTCTGTCCTTAGCGAACAACAGATCTCACTCCCCAACCCTCCCTGCCCACTCCTGCTGTTTAGGGTGAATGGGTGAAGAGCTGGTTTAGGAAACAAAGTCTTTCTGAACCCGTATTTCCCATGAATTTCTTCCTTACTGCCAGTGGATGGGGGAAATGCTGATTTCTCAGGAGTAGATTTCCCACCTGCTCAATAATTGTACCCTCCACCTGCACCTCCGACCTTATCCCCTTTCTCTCCTTTTAAGCACTTACTACCACCCTCTCCCCTCCTTTATCAGTCAATGGTATTTATTGAGCGCTTACATGTACAATACAACAGAATTAGCAGAAATGCTCTCTGCACATAATGAGCTTAAGGTCTACCACTGTCTCCAATCTCTCCCGCTTGGATAACTTCTTCCCATCCATGTTCAAATGCACTCCAGTCTCCCCTATTCAAACTAAGCTTCCTCCCTCATCTGTCTGCTCCCATTCCTGTCCAAATTCCTTGAATCAGATTTCTACACCTGAGCTTTAACTTCCTCTCCAACCTCTTCCCTTTCTCCATTTCCATTCAACAGATGGATTGGGGACGGAGGATTGTCACTCGTTTATGTTTTGGGCTCCCCTCTTTAAACTGTAAGCTCCTTATGGAAAGGAAATGTGTGTTTTCATTCCACTGTGCTTTACCAAATGCTTAGTTCAATGCTCAGCACACAGTAGGTGCTTCATATATACCATGGGTTGACTGATTGATTGCAAATTAAGGCATATCGTTAGGGCCAGGCTGATCTTTGATGAAATGGGAGGGTTTGGGGGTGAGGCTGTGTCCCATGGCGCCTCTTTACTGGACTTCAGTCTGTTATCCCAATTTTATCTGCTTAGGCTAGCTCTCCAGGCGGTGATGGCTGTCTCACCATCTTCTCTGCCAATATGGGCCTTGTCCCTCCTCATCCTCTTCCAGATGCCCTCTCAGGGCTCAGGTAAGGAATCTGACCCCTCGTTGCTCCCCAAAACCCTTGATGATGGGGATTTTTTTTTCATGGTATTTGTTAAGCACTTACTAGGTTCCAGGCACTGGGTAGATACAAGCAATGATAGATAGATACAGCAATGGGTAGATACAAGCTAATCAGGTTGGATGCAGTACCTGTCCCATATAGGGGTCAGAGTCTTAATCCCCGTTTTACAGATGAAAAAACTGAGGCACGGAGAAGTGAAGAGACTTGCCAAAGGTGGCACAGCAGAGACATGGCAGAGCCTGGACTAGAACCCAGGTCCTTATAACTCCCAGGGCTGTGCTCTACCCACTAGACAATGCTACTTCTCTGAAGTGAGAACATCAGGTTTACTGGATCTGTACTGAACCTTCCATTTAGTTTATTGGCTTAGATGACAGAACTCACCTGCAACCTGAGAGAAGGGAGACCGAACAGTCTTCTCATCTGAACCCTGAAGAGCTCGTGGCCTTCCCCAGGCACTGAGGCAGGCTGGAATGACTAGCGGGACTTGTTCTTCAGCTGGGTAGGTGGGCATCACTGATGGTCTGTAATTTTTTGTTGTGTATTGTGCAGCAAAGTTCACCGTGAAAGGACCGGATGAGCCTGTGGTTGCTATGCTGGGGGCGGAAGTTGAGTTACCCTGTCACCTGGACCCCCAGATGAAGGCTGAGCACATGGAAGTGAGATGGTACCGGGATGATGTCTCCAACGTGGTTCATCTCTATCGGGAGGGGAAGGATCTGGATGAGGAACAAATTCCGGAATATGCAGGAAGAACAGAGCTACTGAAAGAGGGCCTAACCGATGGAACGGTGACTTTAAGACTCCATAACGTCTTGATCTTGGATGACGGGAATTATGTTTGTTACGTTCAAGATGGTGAATTCTATGAACAAGCTATAATTCACCTAAGTGTAACAGGTGAGGTACTCGTCAGATATTTTGGCATTTTCTCAGGGCAAGGCTTGAGGTTGGGCGTCTCAAGAGATCATTCAACACTGCACGTTACCCAGCACTGCCCATCCTGACATTTGTTGGTTCCAGTCAATTCAGTCGAATGAGGTTTTGGTCCTAGATTTAATTGGATCCTCAGTCCTATTCTTGAGTTGGTCCGACATGCAGGGAAAATTCCCCACCCCACCCAGCCTCTCACCCAGCCACAGACTCTCTCTAGGCCCTTGGTCTTATTCTTACATCCCTGTCCTTCTCCATCAGCCAGCCTCTTTCCCTCAAGGGCTTGCTGTTCCCCTGGCTACCTCTGCCCCCTTTATTCCATCAGCTCCCTGTAAGGCAGGCTAGGTCATAGCATCTTTGCCAGAGCTCTTTACCTCTGGGACATGACAAGAGGTAACAAGCAGCAAGCCTGGAGGGTATCAGGTCACTCGTCCACTCCCTCGCAGATCCCTGGTCACTAAATCCAACTATCCGGACTACCCGGGGCTACTTTGGGGCATCCATGTTGCTTTCAGCCGGCCTTCAGGACTGGTCCGTGCTGAAAGTCCCAAATGGGTTGGGGCAGTGTTCACAGACCTGATCCCTTAAGGAGATTCTCACCCTTGACATTTTCAGGATGACCAGGGTCTTCCAAATCCTCTGGAGCCTGGAGTCATCTCTGCTTCTCAGGCCACGTCCTCCCTGTCAAAGGGCAGCTTGGACTCCTGGAAAGAGCATCGGATGAGAGTTAGGAGACCAGGCTTCTAGTCCCAGCTCTGCCACTGGTCTGCTTTATGAAATTGGGCCAGTAATTTAACCACTCTGAGCCTCTGTTTCCTCTTCTGTAAAATGGAGTTAAGACATCTGTACTCTGTCCCTCTTGGACTGTGCCACCCTGTGGAACAGGGACTACGATTATTGGTGTAATTAACTTATACCTAACATAGTTCTTGGTACATCAATCAATTGCATTTTTGAGTGCAAACTGTTTTCAGGGCACTGTACTAAACATTTGGGAGGGTACAATACACCAGAATTGGTAGACATGATCCTTGCCCTCAAGGATCTTTGAGTCAAGGTGGGGGGAAACAGACATGGAGATAAGTTACAGACAGCAGGATATAACAGGACATGGACATTAAGTGCCGTGGAGCTGCGGGGGGAGGGGAGAAGTGAGTTTCAAAGTGCTTATGGGGTCATGGCTCCGACTGCAAAGGTGATACAGAAGCGGGCAATGAATAGGGTGGAGAAATGAGGGGTTAGTCAGGGAAGGCTTCTTGGAGAAGATATGATTTTAGTAGCATTTTGAAAATGGGGAGAATGGTAGTCTGTTGAATATGAAGGGAGAAGGAATTCCAGGCCCAAGAGAAAATGTGGGCAAGGGGTTGGTGGTGGGATAGATGAGATTGAAGTATGGCAGGTTGCCATTAGAGGAGCAAAGCTTGCAGGCTGGGTTTTAATAGGCGATCAGTGAGGTAAAGATAGAAGGTGAGGAGCTGACTGAGTGATTTAAAGCCTACTGTAAGGAGTTTCTGTTTGATAAAGAGGCGGATGGCATCCACTGGAGGTTCTTGAGGACTGGGGAAATAGGGACTGAACAGTTTTCAGCAAAAAGATCTGGGCAGCAGAGTAAAGTATAGGCTGGCAAGGGGGGAAGACAGGAGGCCGCGAGGTCAGCGAGGAGGCCGATGCAGTAATCAACGTGGGCAGTGATAAGTGTGTGAGTCAGCATAGTAGCAGTTTGGCTAGAGAGGAATGGGCCAGTTCTAGGGATGCTGTGAAGGTGGGACTGGCAGGATTCTGTGATAGCTTGAATGTGTGGGTTGAATGAGATTGATAAGTCAAGGAAAATACCAAGGTTACAGGCTTGTGATATAGGGAGGATGGTACGCTGTCTACAGCGATAGGAAAGTCAGGGAGGACAGGGTTTGGGTGGGGAGATGAGGAGGTCTGTTTTGAATATGATAAGTGTGAGCTGTTGCTACAATTTTGCAATGTTGGGATAGTTACGGGGTGGAGGGAGCTCGGGTGGGAAGACACCGAGTTCTGTTGTGGACACGAGTGAAGTATCAATAGGACATCCAGGTAAAGATGTTCTTGAAGGCAGGAACAAATGCAAGATTGCAGGGAAGGAGAGAGGTCAGGGCTGGAGGGGTAGATTTGGGAATCATCCACATAGATATGGTAGTTGAAACAGTGGGAGCCAATGAGTTCTCCAAGAGAGCCGTTGCAGATGGAGAATAGACTGGGACCCAGAACTGAGCCGTGAGGGTCTCCCACACTTAGAGGGTGGGAGGCAGAGGAGGATCCGGTGAAAGAGACTGAGAAGGAGTGGCCAGAGAGACAGAAGGAGAACCAGGAGAGGACCATGTTAGTGAAGCCAAGGTTGCATAATGTTTCCAGCGTAAGGAGGTGGTCCATAGTGCTGCAGGCAGCTGAGTGGTCTAGAAGGATTAGGAAGGAGCAGAGGATGTTGGATTTGGCAAAAAGGCGGTCACTGGTGACCTAGAATCTGCTACATAGTAATTAAAAATATTAACGTCATTATCTCAACAACCACTCTCTCTGACCTAGGTCGTGTGAAGGATTTGACCCCAGGCCAAACCAAGTACTCAGATTGTTTTCTCACTGTTTTGCAGCCCTGGGCTCTCAACTTCAGATCCGCATGGCCGGGCAGGAGGGCGACGGGATCCGGCTGGTGTGCAGCTCCTCTGGTTGGTTCCCCGAGCCCCGGCTGCGGTGGACGGACCACCGAGGACAGGAGCGTCCCTTGATGGCGGAGTCACAGTCTCGGGACCGAGCCGGCCTGTTCCGAACGGAAGGGTCTCTGCTGGTCACAGACAGATCCACATCCACCGTCTTCTGCTCTGTCTGGAATCCCGTCCTTGACCAGGGGAAGGTGACAGAGGTTTCCATAGCAGGTTAGTTGTCCTTTAATTGATCAGTCAATCAATTCAATCAGTGGTATTTCTAGAACACTTACTATGTGCAGAGCACTGTACAAGGAGACAGGTGTCAAAATCGTCAGAACAGATAGAATTATAGCTATATGTACACAATTAACAAAATGAATAGAATAGTAATTATGTACAAGTAAAATAAATAGAGTACTAAATCTGTACAAATATATACAAGTGCTGTGGGGAGGGGAAGGAGATAAGGTGGGGGGGGAACAGTCAGTGCAGAGTGCCCCCCCCCCCCGCCCCCACACCTCTCACCCACCATCCTCCATGGGGACAGTGTCAATGATGGCTGAGTAGCTTCACCTCGCCCCCTCCGATCCCCTCGCCCCCTCCTACCTCACCTCCCTTCTCTCCTTCTCCAGCCCAGCCCGCATCCTCCACTCCTCTGCCGCTAATCTCCTCCCCGTGCCTCGTTCTCGCCCGTCCCGCCATCGACCCCCGGCCCACATCCTCCCCCGGCCTGGAATGCCCTCCCTCCGCACATCTGCCAAGCTAGCTCTCTTCCTCCCTTCAAAGCCCTACTGAGAGCTCACCTCCTCCAGGAGGCCTTCCCAGATTGAACCCCCTCCTTCCTCTCCCCTTCCTCCCCATCCCCCACCGCCTTACCTCCTTCCGCTCCCCACAGCACCTGTATATATGTATATATGTTTGTACATATTTATTACTCTATTTATTTTACTTGTACATGCTTATTCTATTTATTTTATTTGGTTTATATGTTTTGTTTTGCTGTCTGTCTCCCCCTTCTAGACTGTGAGCCCGCTGTTGGGTAGGGACCGTCTCTATAGGTTGCCAACTTGTACTTCCCAAGAGCTTAGTACAGTGCTCTGCACACAGTAAGCGCCCAATAAATACGACTGAATGAATGAATGACTTTCTGAAGACAGCCGCTGAGAGTCTCCTCAGAGAATGAAGGACAGGTTGGGGTGGGAATGAGGGGGAAAGATGTGGGAATGAGGGAGAAAGATGTGGGAATGAGGGGAAAAGATGTTTCTCCCAATGCTGGTCCCCTAACCTTAGCCTGAACCCCAGCTCAGCTTTAGATGGAGAATGGATTCCTTCTCGATGGTTCAGCTCTGGATCCCTAACCGCACCTGCCCATTTCAGAGTCCTTTTTCCCGAGGGTTTCTCCGGTGCTGGTGGCTCTGGCTGTGATCCTTTCTCTTCTGGGCCTTCTTCTCATTGGAACCACCTACATCATCTGGGTCCAACGCCGGGAAAAAAGTAAGAAATTAAGGGAAATGGGTAGGCGAGTATTGAGGCCACGCAAGGGTGGGGATTGTGATTGCTGCAACACAAAAGGCCTGTTTGGGGTGAAGAGGGAGCATGACCGCCCATCCTCAGAAGGTTCAAAGGTCACAGTATCAGCCATTGTGTTTTCACCTTTTATAAGATTGAAACTTCCTTCTAGTTAAAGGCGAGGCAGCTTCCACTCTAGATCAACCTCACACGTCAAGGAGATCCGTTAGAAGTTCACAGAGTAAAAGAAAACCCATCCCTTCTCCGAAAAACGAGAATGTACCACACCCCGTTCTTAGTCTTCCCTGTATCAAAGCTCCACAGACACATCCACACGGAGAAGAACCATGAGGCTGCAGAGATGAGGCTGAACTGTTAACTGCTTCTCCCCTTTACCTTGTCTTCAGAACTGCTTTCGGTAGAAAATAATATTAATCATAACAATAATAACGGCTATTATTATTATGGTATTTGTTAAGAGCTTACTACGAGCCAAGCACCGTTCTAAACTGCCTAAGTAGATACAAGATAATCAGTTTGGACATAGTCCCCGTCATGTATGGGGCTCACAATCTAGATAATGAACTCATTATTTCCCTACAGAGAAAGGCAGGTGATTTCAACTCTGCAAGAATATTGGTGGACAAGGAGACTGGAAGTAACCCCCCAAACATACATGCACATGCACACACATCTCCACATCTCCACTGTATTCTAAAGAATGAGCCTTGTTCCCTGCAGTCCTGAGGATCTGAACTCCTATGTCCTTGTAAATTAATGGGAGAATTGATTTGAGAGAAAGGCTTTGTGGGGCAGAAGATGGAGAACGTTAATCATTTCTGCTAGGTGCATCAGGGAGGTGGTTTAGGCAGGGCCCGCAGGAAGTTTTCCAATTTTCCAACGTGAGTCCCACCAATCACTTGCAAACACTCACACGGAGACTGGATCACATCTGACAGGCTGGAATCTCTTCCTTTTGGCAAACCCCTTGCAGAGAAAGAAAGGTCAAACAATGGTCAGGCCGGGAAGAGAAATGTTTGGAGTTCTGTTATTTATTCAGCAGAGAGCAATGGGAATGTACCTACTATGTGTGTTGTTCATGTTGCCCTTGTGGATTAGGATAGAAATGAACAAGAGTTCTTAATTTCTCTTCTAGATAAACTAGTTTCAGAACACAGAGAACAAACAGGTAACTCTCAGGGGTGGTGGGGCAGGGAAATGGGGATGTGCGTGCTAGTAATAGTCCTTTTCCTTCAGAATATCTCCCCGTTACCCCCAGCAGCTGCATCCCTGGCTACCCTGAGATGGGAAAGAGCTCAGCTAGTGCTAAGCACTTAGTACAGTGCTCTGCACACAGTAAGCGCTCAATAAATACGATTGATGATGCTCGGGGCCAGGATGATGTCACTGGAGAGCCTGGGATACTGGGCAGCTTCATTGTGCCACTCTCAGAGAAACATGAGCCCCAGCTTTGGCTCACCCTGATCTCTGGCAGAGGATCAATCAATCAATCAATCAATCGTATTTATTGAGCGCTTACTATGTGCAGAGCACTGTACTAAGCGCTTGGGAAGTACAAATTGGCAACACATAGAGACAGTCCCTACCCAACAGTGGGCTCACAGTCTAAAAGGGGGGATATGGCTCTGGGGTTGGAGACAGGCTGGACCGGGTGAGCCCCGAGGATATGCCCCACATTCACTTCTGCCTTTGTGTCTGTTTGTGTTTCAGATTACCTAAAAGGAAGGCTCGGTAAGTTCCATCCTTCTTTAGAGAACAGATTGTCCTGGTGAAATCTCTCCTCAGAGTTTATTCCACGTGAGGAGTGAGTGCTCTGCGCACTGGCCAAGTGCTTAGTACAGTGCTCTGCACATAGTAAGCGCTCAATAAATACGATTGAAGACTGGATGGGATGAACAATTGTTATTGCTAATGATTGGCTGAAGGGCAGTTCATCCATCCCAAATAAGAATTTCTTCTGTATCTGACATACTGAGCCGGCCCTCTACCACCCAAGGCCCAGAGCCTAATACCTTTCCTTGTTCCTTGTCATTGCAGATCGCTTTTACCTGTCATACTGATTATAAATGGGTGAGTTTCCCCAGTTCCAAGTGCCCGTGTCCAGCCATGTTCCTATCTCCCCTTTTCTCCCATTGTTGGTTGTGTCCCAGGCGACCCCAGGGGAAGGACCTGAAATCCCCCTTTCCTGGACCCTCCTGACTTAATCAATCAATCAATCAATCAATCAATCGTATTTATTGAGCGCTTACTATGTGCAGAGCACTGTACTAAGCGCTTGGGAAGTACAAATTGGCAACACATAGAGACAGTCCCTACCCAACAGTGGGCTCACAGTCTAAAAAGACTTAAGCTCTGAAACCCTGTTCGCCCGCTTCCATGCCCTGAAGATCTCTCCGGTGAACTCCGATTTCCCAAGGGGGCTGATGTCCAGGGGAATCTGTCCTGGGCCCTGGTTCACCTGGGAGAGGGGGGGAAGTGGGCAGAGTTGGCTGGGGGCTGAGGCTCTCCTGATTGCATCGAAGCAGCAGTCTCCCCCTTCTAGACTGTGAGCCCGCTGTTGGGTAGGGACTGTCTCTATATGTTGCCGACTTGTACTTCCCAAGCGCTTAGTGCAGTGCTCTGCACACAGTAAGCGCTCAATAAATACTATTGATTGATCGATTGATCATGGGGGCTGCTGTCTATGGCTGTGAGGGCTTCTTAAATGTGCATGAGATTTGGGGGAGGGAAGACTCGGGGAAACATGGGAGTGACTGGTACCAAGTCACCAATCAGTTGGGAACTTTTGCAGACCTGCCTTCCTGGGGTAGAGGTGTCAACAGTGGGCCCTGACTAATTCCCGTTGTTGTCCTTATGTGACCAACCAGAGAGTGGCAGGTGGAGGCTGGATGACCAGCCATAGCCCCTTGTACCCATCCTGGGACTGTCCTGTATCTCTCCCTACAGAAGATGCAACTCTGGATTCGGACAAGACCCATCACACAACGCACCGGGCGAAGAGGAGCAGGGTCGGCATCCCCTTCGCCCTCGTCACATGGGATCACATCCGGCCTCATCCCTTCTCCTCCTGCCTAGGGTCAGTGGGGCTGGACCGGTCTCCACGGAGTTAAGGGTAACGGCTGCCGTGATCACCTGGAGTTCTGCCAGAGACCTGTCCAGACCCCAGTGAGGTCAGCCCGCGGAGTCAAGACGATCCAACTACTGCTTGGGTGCCAGGCCCTGGATGGGATGGGGTGCTGCGGAGTTGGAAGGGGGAAACACACACTCAAGTAGCACAGTGCAGAAGCTTTGATAATACCAATCCTAATGATGGTATTGGTTCAGCACTTACTATGTGCAAAGCACTGTTCTAAGCGCCGTCACAGGGCAGACAAGTGGCGGAGACAGGATTCGAACCCGTGACCTCAGACTCCCAAGCCCGTACTCTTTCCACCGAGCCACGCTGCTTCTCTGATCCGCTTCTTTGATCTTTCCCAGGGCTTTATGATCAATGAAAGGTAGCACCGTCTTGGTGGAAAGAGCACTGGATCATGAGCCAGGAGAGAGGAGTTCTAATTCTGGCTCTGCCATTTGCCCGCAGTGTGACCTTGGGCTAGTCACCTCCGTATGCCTCAGTTTGCTCATGTCTAAAATGGGGATTCAATACCTGCCTCCCTCCCTCTTAGACTGTGAGTCCCATGTGGGACAGGGACTGTGCATTATCTGATTATGTCACACCTACCCCAGTGCTTACTGTAATAATAACAAGAATAATAACAATAATGACATTTCTCAAGCACTGTCCTAAGTGCTGGGGTAGATACAAGCTAAACAGGCTGGACACAGCCCTTTCCCACATGGGGCTGACAGTCTTGATCCCCATTTTACAGATGAGGTAACTGAGGCACAGAGAAGTTAAGTGACTTGCCCAAGGTCACACAGCAGGCAAATGGCAGAGCCGAGATTGGAACCCAGGTCTTTCTGACCTATTCACTAGGTCATGCTGCTTCCACATAACTGGCAATAAATAAAAGTCTTCATTGGAAGGTGTAAAGTGTAAAACCAATGAGTCATGTCCTTTTTACTTTTCCTGCGGCCCTGGAGTGGGAGGGCTTGGAGGTGCATGGAGCGCTGTAGGGATGGGGACGGGAGAGGTTCGAGTATGGGCTCCTTGGACTGAGGCCCAAGGTCTGGAGGCACCAGAGGAGAAAGGAGACAAACCCAAGACCACAAGTGCATTAATGCACAACGAGGTTGGAAAACTGAGCCTGGACTCTCCCATTTCCCTCCAACTTCTTCCTCATCCAGGATGGAAACATCCTTCTTCGGGTCTCCTGCTGACTCGCAGGAGAAACAATAAACAAACCCTCCAGATTCCTGAAGGAAGAGGAGGAGCAGAGGATGGGGAAGCAATAAACAAAACCTCCAGATTCCTGAAGGAAGAGGAGGAGCAGAGGATGGGGAGGAGATTAGAGGTGTGGGGTGGAAGCAGGGGTGGGGACAGTCAGAGCTGTGTGCTATGGAGAAAGGATTCTAGACTCCCAAGGTCTCTACATTCCCATCCTCTGATCAATCTTCTTCCAGCCCGGAACAGCTTCCACTTCCCTCCCAAACTGCTCCCTCCCCTCACACAGGACTCTCCTCAATTAAGGAATCTATACTACTTAGTGAGTGCTTGCTATGTATGCAGAACATTAAACACATGAGAGTACACAGAATTAAAGACCCAAATGGTATTCTCTGCTCCCGAGGATCTTACGAATTGGAGAAACAGGCACACACACCAATAATCTACGAATATGAGGTACAAGAAGAAGAGCATAGATGCCATAGGTAAGATGATCCACGAAAATATGAATATGTAAATAAATACATGGAGGTTGAAAATTGTTATATACAGAATTGCAAAAGGTTAATTCTTGTGATGACATAATCTGGGGAGGCAGACGTGAATCAGGGAATTCATCTGGGGAAAGGTGGGATGGATTGGAAGATGGGAGAGGGGCAGCCTCCTGGATTCAAGGAGGGGAAGAGTTTCAGGCAAATCAAGGGGTGTGAGGAGGAAGCTGGGGACGGGAGAGTTAAGAACAAGATGTGGTGGTAATAAGGTGAGTATGAGAGGAAGCAGGGAGTGTAAGCTGGGATGTAGTGGAAGAATAATAATAATGGCATTTATTAAGTGCTTACTATGTGCAAAGCACTGTTTTAAGTGCTGGGGAGGTTACAAAGTGATCCGGTTGTATCACGGGGGGGCTCACAGTCTTAATCCCCATTATACAGATGAGGGAACTGAGGCCCAGAGAAGTGAAGTGACTTACCCAAAGTCACATAGCTGACAATTGGCAGAGCTGGGATTTGAACCCATGACTTCTGATTCCAAAGCCCACGCTCTTTCCACTGAGCCACGCTGCTTCATAGGGGACCCGCTAGGTCATGCTGCTTTCACATAACTGGCAATAAATAAACGTCTTCATTGGAAGGTGTAAAATGTAAAACCAATGAATCGTGAGTCGTGAGGTACGAGTCGTGCCCTTTATATTTTTCCCGCGGCCCTGGAGTGGGAGGGCCTCGTGGTGCATGGAGCGCTGTAGGGATGGGGACAGGAGAGGCTCAAGTATGGGCTCCTTGGACTGAGGTCCAGGGTCTGGTGGCACCAGAGGAGAAAGGAGACAAATCCAAGTCCACAAGTGCATTAATGCACATCAAGGTTGGAAAACTGAGCCTGGACTCTCCCATTTCCCTCCAACTTCTAAGGGAAAAGGGATCTGGGAATGAACCTGGAAGCCAGTGGTCAGGAGTATTTTGTTGTGGGCAGGGAATGTGCAATCACCCTAAAATCTATGGTTTCCTCTCCATCCAAACTGCTACCACATTAACCCAAGCACTTATCCTATTCCACCTTGATGACAGCATCAGCCTCCTTGCTGACCTCCCTGCCTCTTGTCTCTCTCCACTCCAGCCCATAGAGAAGCAGCGTGGCTCAGTGGAAAGAGCCCGGGCTTTGGAGTCAGAGGTCATGGGTTCGAATCCTGACTCCACCACATGTCTGCTGTGTGATCTTGGGCAAGTCACTTAACTTCTCTGGGCCTGTTACCTCATCTGTAAAATGGGGATTAAGACTGTGAGCTCCCCCGTGGGACAACTTGATCACCTTGTACACCCCCCCAGCACTTAGAACAGTGCTTTGCACATAGTAAGCGCTTAACAAATGCCAATTATTATTATTATTATTACTTCACTCTGCTGCCCAGAAGTAGTTTTCTACAAAACCGTTCAGTGCATGCTTCCCCACTCCTCAATAACCTCCAGTGGCTGCCCATCCATCTCCGCATCAAACAGAAACTCCTTACCATCAGTTTTAAAGCATTCAATCTCCTTGTCCGCTCCTACAACAACGCAACCCGCTCACTTGGCATCTCTAATCCCAATCCGCTCACTGAATCTCCATCTCTCCTCTCTCGCCTCCAACTTCTTGACCATGTCCCGTCGCTGGCCTGGAATCCCCTCCCTCTTCTTAGCCACCAGACCTTTAAAAGTACATCATCATCATCATCATCAATCGTATTTATTGAGCGCTTACTATGTGCAGAGCACTGTACTAAGCGCTTGGGAAGTACAAATTGGCAACATATAGAGACAGTCCCTACCCAACAGTGGGCTCACAGTCTAAAAGGGGGGAGACAGAGAACAAAACCAAACATACTAACAAAATAAAATAAATAGAATAGATATGTACAAATAAAATAAATAAATAAATAGAATAAATAAATAAATAAGTAAATAGATAAATAATAAATAAATCTCCTCCGAGAGGCCTTCACCGACTAAGCCCTCATTTCCTCTTCTCTCACTCCCTTTTGTGGTATCTTTGAATTTGGATTTGCATCCTTTACTCACCCTTCCCTCAGCCCCACGGCACTTATGTATACATTTGTAATTTATCTATGTTAATGTCTCTCTCCCCCTTAACCCTGTAAGGTGGTTGGGAGGAGAGAACTCCAATCAATCAATCCCTTAAGTGCAGGTCATAAAAGGAGGAATTCCCAGTAAGTGCAGGACAAGGCCTTATCATGGCTGGAGAGACTGAAAGTCTGATCCTTCCCCCTTCTAGATTGTGAGCCCGCTGTTGGGTAGGGACTGTCTCTATGTGTTGCCGACTTGTACTTCCCAAGCGCTTAGTACAGTGCTCTGCACACAGTAAGCGCTCAATAAATATAATTGATTGATTGATTGATTGATTGGGAGGAGGCCTTCCCAAACTGAGCGCCCGCAGTGCCCACGCTAAAGCTCCTCCCAGCCCCTCCCTGACAATGCACTCTGCCCTCTCCCCTGTCCCACACCAGAGCCACAGGAGGAAAAGACTCATGGACCTTACATTTTATTCTTTTTAATGCAGAATTCCCCTCTCAGGATCACACCTGGAGAGTTTCCAGTACTCTGCCAGTCTTGGCTATGGGAGGGAGAGTCAAGCAGAAGCATAACCATTCCGTTCCCAGCTTGGACAGTGGCTAGTGAGTGGAAAGCAATCTGCTACAAGTCAAAACTCACCTGT
Source organism: Tachyglossus aculeatus (assembly GCF_015852505.1). Classification (NCBI taxonomy): domain Eukaryota; kingdom Metazoa; phylum Chordata; class Mammalia; order Monotremata; family Tachyglossidae; genus Tachyglossus; species Tachyglossus aculeatus. The sequence goes on from NC_052099.1 coordinate 5,257,178, forward strand.
GCGGGCCGCAGCGGCAAGGAAGAGGGTTGAGGGTGGAGACTCAACCTATCTATGTGGAAGAAGACAATGATAAACCACTTCCATATTTTTACCAAGAAAACTCTTTGGATACACTACCAGAACGACTGCAGATGGAGATGGGGCTTTCTGGGAGAGATGTGTCCATGAAGTTGTTATGGGTCTCGTGGCTCAGTGGAAAGAGCCCGGGCTTTGGAGTCAGAGGTCATGGGTTCAAGTCTGTCGATGTCTCTGGGCTTCGGTCTACTCACCTGTAAAACGGGGATTTGATGCCCACCTACTTAGACCGTAAGCCCCAAGTGGGACAGGAACCCTGTCTGACCTGATTATTTTAGAACAGCGCTCGGCATATAGTAAGCACTTAGCCCGGCCTATTAGCTGCAGAGGGGCTTCCTTTTCTCAACAGGCCCGGGCAGCGTTAGTTTTCCCCCCATCTTACCTCCTTCCCTTCCCCACAGCACCTGTATATATGTATATATGGTTGCACATATTTATTACTCTATTTATTTATTTATTTATTTTACTTGTACATTTCTATCCTATTTATTTTATTTTGTTGGTATGTTTGGTTTTGTTCTCTGTCTCCCCCTTTTAGACTGTGAGCCCACTGTTGGGTAGGGACTGTCTCTATGTGTTGCCAGTTTGTACTTCCCAAGCGCTTAGTACAGTGCTCTGCACATAGTAAGCGCTCAATAAATACGATTGATTGATTGATTGATTGATTCAAATCCCGGCTCCGCCAATTGCCAACTGTGTGACTTTGGGCAAGTCACTTCAGTTCTCTGGGCCTTAGTTACCTCATCTGTAAAATGGGGATTAAGACTGTGAGCCCCCCCGTGGGACAACCCGATCACCTTGTAACCTCCCCAGCGCTTAGAACAGTGCTTTGCACTATTAAGCGCTTAATAAATGCCATCATTATTATTATTATTAAGTGACTCGACAGCAGAAGACAAGGCAACGAAGGCGTTTATTTTGTGCCCGTTATGTGCTAAGCATTGTATTAAGTGTTGGGGTAGATGTGACAAATCAGATTGGACACAGTCTCTGTCCCACATGGGGCTCGCAATCTAAGAGGGAGAGAGAAAGGTATCGTATCCCCATTTTACAGATGAGGAACTGAGGCACAGAGAAGATAAGTGATTTGCCCAAGTTCAGCGAGCAGGTGGAGCCGGGATTAGAATCCAGGTCTTCAGACTCCCAATCCAGTGTTCTGTATGTAGCCTCCCGCAAGAAGATCGACTGTAAGCTCGTTCTGAGCAGGGAATGTGTCTGTTTATTGTTATTTATAGTCTTCCAATCTCTTAGTACCATGCTCTGCACACAGTAAGCGCTCCATAAATACGATTGATTGAATGAATGAATGAACATTGTACTCAAGGAGGAAAATATAGGGTTAAGTGTAACCCTTAACCCTTAGGGTTGCGCCTAAATACTGACTACACATCTTAAGAGGCCCAACACCCAGTTTACAGAACACTTCGATTCTGTGGCCTTACACAGAAGCACTTAGCAGGGTGAAAGCAGAAAGTCCGCTTGAGATCCCACGGACCCTTCAGGGCAGAAGGACACCACAGTGGTATTATTCCTCCTTTATTCCTGGTTCTCTGTGACCCCTTCTCCTAATTATATGCATATGGACTGACTATAATTATTCTAACAAATCACTCTTGCATCCCAGATGCTTGCATAACCATGTTGTGTGTATTACGCTCCTAACATCTCATCTCACACGTACGGTACTTCAGAATCCAAGTAACCCAGGGTCTTACGACCCTTACTTGAAGACATACTCTTTTTCCAAAACCATGCTGCCTCTCATTGACCTAAGGGTCCCGGCAAAGAGTAAAGTTTCTACATTGTGCACCTGGAGTAGGTGCACCCGCCCCGCACACAGAAGCGCTCAGTAAATACGGCAATGAACGAATGACTCCAGGTGATCACAGTAGCCATTCATTCAATCGTATTTACTGAGGGCTTCCCGAGTGCAGAGCACTGTACTAAGTGCTTAACAATAATAATGCCATTTCCCTTAGTTCCGCTGACCCAGTCCGGCCGATCCCAGCTACAGCCTCGTCCATTCTCCATCTGCCTGGGATCGGCAGGTGTCAACGGTGGGCCCTAATTCCTGTTGTCTTCCCCAGGTGACCGATCATCCATGATTCTGCTGCCCTTCGCCCCGTTCATTCTGGGATAGGTCTTGTCTGGATCCCGAGTCGCATCTCCTGCAGAGAGAGACACAGGGTCAGTGCCAGGGGACATGGCTGACCAACCAGCCTCCCACCTGCCCCTCTCTGATTGATCACCTGGGGAAGACAACAGGAATTAGTCAGGGCCCACCGTTGACACCTCCGACACAGAAGCTCCCTGATGATCGGACGGGACGCAGTTTGCCTCATACCTATAACCTGGCACCAGTTACCCCCACATTTTCCCCAGTCTCCTCACCCCCAAAATCTCACACACGTTTGTGAAGCCCATCACAGTCACATATAGCAGCTCCTATCACACCTGCTGCCTCGATACAATCAGGAGAGCCTCAGCCCCCAGACAACTCTTCCCATGCCTCCCCTTTCCCAGACAAACCAGGGCTCAGGACAGATTCCGTCCTTGGACAACATCAGCCCCCTTGGGAAATGGGAGCTCACCCAAGAGTTTTTTGGAGCATGGAAGGGGGAGATCAGAGACAGGAGGGTCCAGGAAAGGGGGACATCAAGTCCCTCCTCTGAGGCTGCCTGAGACACAACCAGCAGTAGGAGTACAGGGGAAGGTACAAAGAGAGCTGGACAGGGCGGTGCACTTGGGGCAGGGGAAACATTCCCATTTGTAATCGGCCTTGTGACTTCTACATTGCCTCTGTAAGAACAAGGAGAGCTATCAGGCTATGTTCGGGGGTTGACGGTAGGCTCCAGGGATGGGAGAGTTGATGACAAACACTGAAGAGAGTCTCATTTTTTCTGTGATCAACTGCTGTGGCCCCACCTGGATTCTGGGGCGGATATATAAGGTGTCCCTCAATCAATCACCAGCAAAACCATTCGTGGGTCACAACCAGCATTAACCTGTCCCTCAACTAGTCAGAGACAGGGGTTCTGTTACGAGGGCGGGGAGAGTGGGAGAGGGTTTCTGAAGGACTCCAGGAGACGGGGACCATGGGAAAAATGGAGCATCTGGGGCTCTTCTCCAACAGAAGACGTGAGTCAGTGTGGGCAAGGGGCTACAGTTACAGTCAAACTTTTGAGCAAAACAAAATACGTACTATTCTTCCAGATCAGTGCACCTACAACAAAAACAGAAACAGAGGCAGAATTGAGTGTGGGGTCTCTGATGAGGAGTACCCAGCCCAGATCAGAAGCCATCATACCAGCCCCAGTTCCTGGGGTTCCCCAGTCCAGTTGGTCAGAGGAGGGGTCCTGTGTCTACAGTGGAAGCAGGGAAAGAAGTTTTCTGAAGGACAGGAAGTGTCTCCTGGAGGCGGGAACTATGGGAGCAGTGGAGCCCTTGCTAGGACACCCGGGATACTTCTCCACCAGGAGCCCAAGATGGGGACAGGAGACATGAGTCAGTGTCACACAGTTACACTCAAGGGTTTGAGCAAAACACGCACTTCCCATTGGAGATACGAACAGAAGCAAAGGCAGAATTGAGTATGGGGAACACCCAGACCAGGTAGAGACCCTCCAGACCAGCCCCAATCCCTGGGGTTTTCCAGTCCAAAATTAACCTGACCCAAACTGGTCAGAGACAGGGGTTCTGTCCTCGCTACGACATCGGGGGCTCTTCTCCATCAGAAGACGTGAGTCAGTGTGGGCAAGGGGATACGGTTACAGTCAAACGTTTGAGCAAAACAAAATACTTACTGTTGTTCCTGATCAGTGCATCTACAACGAAAACAGAAACAGAGGCAGAATTGAGTGTGGGGTCTCTGATGAGGAGTACCCAGCCCAGATCAGAATCAATCAATCAATCAATCAATCGTATTTATTGAGCGCTTACTATGTGCAGAGCACTGCACCAAGCGCTTGGAAAGTACAAATTGGCAACACATAGAGACAGTCCCTACCCAACAGTGGGCTCACAGTCTAAAAGGGGGAGACAGAGAACGGAACCAAACATACCAACAAAATAAAATAAATAGGATAGAAATGTACAAGTACAATAAATAAATAAATAAATAGAGTAATAAATATGTACAACCATATATACATATATACAGGTGCTGTGGGGAAGGGAAGGAGGTAAGATGGGGGGATGGAGAGGGGGACGAGGGGGAGAGGAAGGAAGGGGCTCAGTCTGGGAAGGCCTCCTGGAGGAGGTGAGCTCTCAGCAGGGCCTTGAAGGGAGGAAATAAAATAAATATTTATTTTATTTGTACATATTTATTCTATTTATTTTATTTTGTTAATATGTTTTGTTCTCTGTCGCCCCCTTCTAGGCTGTGAGCCCACTGTTGGGTGGGGACCGTCTCTAGATGTTGCCAACTTGTACTTCCCAAGCGCTTAGTACAGTGCTCTGCACACAGTAAGCGCTCGATAAATACGATTGAATGAATGAATGAATGAATGAATGAATGAATGAATGAATGGGGCCCTTGCTAGGACACCCGGGATACTTCTCCACCAGGAGCCCAAGACAGGGACAGGAGACATGAGTCAGTGTGGGCACGTACACAGTTACACTCAAGGGTTTGAGCAAAACACGCACTTCCCATTGGCGATACCAACAGAAACGAAGGCAGAATTGAGTATGGGGAACACCCAGACCAGGTGAAGACCCTCCAGACCAGCCCCAATCCCTGGGGTTTCCCAGTCCAAAATTAACCTGACCCAAACTGGTCAGGGACAGGGGTTCTGTGTACAGGGTGCACACAGGGTACAGGGTACAGTGCAGTGCAGGAGGGTTTCTGAAGGTCAGGAAGTGTCTCCTGGAAAGGGGGACCATGGGCACAGCGGAGCCCTCACTCGCTATGGCACCCGGGGCGTTTCTCCACCAGGAGCCCAAGATAGTGACAGGAGATTTGAGTCAGTGTGGGCAGGGGATAGAGTTACATTCAAGGTTTTGAGCAACACATAGCACTTACTATTCTCAGTTCTCAGTGTCCCTACAACAAAAAGAGAAACAAAGGCAGATTTTAGTGTGGGGTCTCTGACGGGGAACACCCAGCCCAGGTCAGGACCCTCCAGACGAGCCCCAGGCCCTACGGTTTCCCAGTCCAAAATTAACCTATCCCCCAACTGGCTAGAGACGGGCATTCTGTGTCCAGGGTGGGAGAAGTAGGGGAGAGTTTCTTAAGGACAGGAAATGTCTCCTGGAGAAGGGGACCACGGGAACAGTAGAGCCCTCACTATGACACCTGGGGCTCTTCTCCACCAGGAGTTTGAGACAGGGAAAGAGATGCGATGTTGGTGTGGGCAGGGGACACAGTTACCTCTAAGGGTTTGAGCAAAACACTGCCCTTACTAATCTCCCTCCGCAGTTCATCAACAACACAAACAGAAACGAATGCACAATTGAGTATGGGGGTCTCTGATGGGGAACGCTCAGGACCCTTCAGATCAGTTCCAGTTTCCAAGAAACTGGGGTTCCCTATTCCAATATTAACCTGTCCTCCGGCTGGTCAGAGACAGGGTTTCCGTGTTCAGGGTGGGGGCACCGTGGAAGGGCTTCAGAAGGACACGAAGTGTCTCCTGGAGAGGGGAACCACGGGAACAGGGGAGCCCTGCTATGACACCTGGGGCTCTTCTCCATCTGGAGCCCGAGACAGGAACAGGAGATGTGAGTCAGTGTGTGCAGGGGACGCAGTTACAATCAATCACAGTACTTACCCAAGTTTCTTTCCAGTTTCTCTACAAAAGAAAAAGAAAGAAAGGCGGAATTGAGTATGGGGTCTCGGATGGGGAACGTCCAGCCCAGGTCAGGACACTCCCAGTCCAATATAAACCTGTTCCCCCGCAGGTCACAGTCAGGGTTTCTGTGTTCTGGGTGGGGGCATTGTGGAAGGGCTTCACAGGAGGACAGGAAGCGTCTCCTGGAGAGGGGGACCACGAGAGCACGGAGCCCTCACTACGACTGCAGCATGGCCTAGTGGGAAGAGCATGGCCCTGGGTGTCAGAGGAAGTGGGTTCTAATCCCACCTCTGCCACAAGTCTGCTGTGGGAGCTTGAGAAAGTCCCATAGCTTCTCTTTGCCTCGGTTACTTCATCTGTAAAATGGGGATCAAGACCGTGAGCCCCATATGGGACAGGGACTGTGTCCAACCTGATTACCTTGTATCTACCCCAGGACTTAGAACAGTGCTTGGCACATGGTGAGCACTTAACAAATACCACAGCAATTATTCTCCATTAGGAGCCCGAGACAGGGACGGGAGATGTGAGTTACTGCTGACAGGGAAAACAGATACAACCAAGGGTTTGAGCAAAACACGGCACTTACTATAACTACTCCTCAGTATATCTACAACAAAAACAGAAACAAAGGCAGAATTGAGTGAGGGCCTCTGATGGGGAACACCCAGCCAAGTTTGGGGCCCTCAAGACTAGGGGTTTCCCTAGTCCAGTATTAACCCTGTCCCCCCAGCTGGTCAGAGATAGGGTTTCTGTGTTTTGGGTGGGGGCACTGCGGAAGGGCTTCTGAAGGACAGGAAATGTCTCCTGGAGAGGTGGAACAGGGGAGCAGTGGAGCCCTTGCTGTGACACCTGGGGCTCTTCTCCAACAAGAGCCCGAGAAGAGGACAGGAGATGCGTGTCAGCTTGGGCGGGGGACACAGTGACATACAATGGTTTGAGTCAAACACAGCACTTACGATTCTCCCTCTTCACTTGAAGTACAAAACAAACCGAAACAAAGGCAGAATTGAGTGTGGGGTCTCTGATAGGGAACACCCAGCCCAGATCAGGGGCCTCCAGACCAGCTCCTCACTCTGACTGCAGCACGGCCCAGTGGGAAGAGCACGGGCTCGGGTGTCGGAGGAGGTGGGTTCTAATCCCAGTTCTGCCACATGTCTGCTGTGGGACCAGATCAATTTACATACTGCTCTGTGCCTCAGTTACCTCATCTGTAAAATGGGGATCAAGATTGTGAGCCCCATGTGGGACAGGGACTGTGTCCAACCTGATTACCTTGTATCAACCCCAGTACTTAGAACGGTGCTTGGTACGGAGTAAGCACTTAACAAATACCACAGCAATTATTCTCCATTAGGAGCCCAAGACAGGGACGGGAGATGTGAGTCAGTGTGGGCAGGGAAAACAGTTACAGCCAGAGGTTTGAGCAAAAAACAGCACTTACTATTCTCCTTGTTCAGGGTACCTAAAGCAAAAACAGAAACAAACGTAAAATTGAGTGTGGGTCTCTGATGGAGAACACTCAGCCCAAGTCAGGACCCTCCAGACCAGTCCCAGTCCTTCGGGTTTCCCAGTCCAGTATTAACCCTGTCCCCCAACTAGTCACAGATGGGGTTAGTTTCCAGAGTGGGGGCAATGGGGGAGGGTTGGGACAGCGGGCAAGGGTTTCTGAAGGACAGGAATTGTCTCCTGTCTAGGAGAACCATGGGAACAGTGCAGCCCTCGCTGTGACACCTGGGGCTCTTCTCCAACAGGAGGTCGAGAGAGGGACAGGAGATGTGAGTCAGCGTGGACAGGGGACACAGTTACATCCAAGAGTTTGAGCAAAAAACAGCACTTACTACAGGTGCTCTCGAGTTCCACTACAAGAGAAACAGAAACAAAGGCAGAATTGAGTATGGGGCCGCTAATGGGGAACACCCAGCTCAGGTAAGGACCCTCTAGACCAGCCCCAATCCCCGGGGTTTCCCAGTCCAATATTAACCTGTCCCCCAGCTGGTCAGAGACTGGGTTTCGATGTTCTGGGGTGAGGGCATTGTGGAAGGGTTTCTGAAGGACAGAAAATGTCTCCTGGAGAGGGGAACCGTGGGAGCAGGGGAGCCCTCATTTTGACACCTGCTGTTCTTCACCAGGGTCCCGAGACAGGGCCAGGAGATGTGAGTCAGTGAGGGGAGAGGACAGCTTTACCTCTAAAAGAGTTTGAGCAAAGACAGCACTTACTATTCTCCCCTTTCAGTGTCTCTACAAAAGAAACAGAAACAAAGGCAGAATTGAGTGTGGGGTCTCTGATGGGGAACACCCAGCTCAGGTCAGGAACCTTCAGACGGTCCCTCTTTATGGCAATTCCCAATACAGCATTAACCTGTCCCCCAACTGGCCAAATTTGGGGGTTCTCTGTACAGGGTGGGGGCAATGCGGAAGGATTTCGGAAGGAAGTGTCTCCTGGAGAGGGGGCCATAGGGGCACTGGAACTGAATTGCACTCTCTAAGTGCTTAGTACAGAGCTCTGCACCCAGTACGCACTCAATAACTGTGAGCCCACTGTTCGGTAGGGACTGTCTCTGTTGCCGAATTGTACTTTCCAAGCGCTTAGTACAGTGCTCTGCACACAGTAAGCGGTCAATAAATATGATTGAATGAATGAAAGAATGGCAAAATACAATTGAATGAATGAATGGAGCCCTCACTATGACACATGTGGTTCTTGTCTACTAGGAGCCCAAGCCGGGGGTAGGAGGAAAAACAGCACTTACCATTCATCCTCTTCAGTTTAGCTACAACACAAACAGAAACAAATGCAGAATTGAGTGTGGGGACTGGAGAGAAAAATTATCAACTATTTCAATCTCTACATCGCACATAGTAAGTGCCTAACAAATGACACTATTGTTATTATTATGATGATGATGATGATTAGTGAACCAGAAGAGAGCACATCCCACACTTGACCTCTCTACCCCCTCTTCTGAAGGACTCCAAAACTCCAATCCTAGTCTCTTTTTGATGAAGGTTCAAATGTTAGCTAGGAATCTAGCTAGGAATTTGTTCCAACAAGTTGAACTCTGTAGATCATTGAGCCTCACCCTGTAATACTGACTGAGTCTTTAAAATGAGAAATGACATTTTATTCTCATGAGAGAGGGAAGAAGGGAGAGGGAGAGCTTGGCCTGTTCGTAGTTCTCAAATTGTTGTGAACATAATAATAATGATAATAAAGGTAATAACCGTACTATTTCTTAAGTGTTTACTATGTTTCAAGCATTATACTAGACACTGGGATAGATACAAGATAATCAGGTCCTGCATAGGGCTCACAATCTAAGTAGAAGGACAAACACGTATTGAGTCCCCATTCTGCAGGGTAGGGAACTGAGGCGCAGAGAAGTTGGGTGGCTTGCCCAAGGTCACACAGCAGGTCCTCTGACTCCCAAGCCTGTGCTCTTTCCACAGGACCTCACTGCTTCTCCACATGGGTTAAAAAATATGACCATCAGTCATAATTGTTCCTTTTTCACCTGTCAGATTATCAGTGACCTCGCTGGGAATTTTGGGAGTAAATTAGGAGAAGTTTTAGCCATAGGGGAGGGCTCTGTTGATGTTAGCCCCTGGGTCCTGGGATGCCCTGATCAGGGAATTTTAACAGCCATCAAAGCCTGGCCCTGCAATAGACATCTGTTCTTACATATCAATCACCAAGGAATGTTGAAGAAATAGGAAGTGCACGCCCTCTTTATCAAGCACGACTTTCATTTGTCCAGAGGTTGTTGGAAAGGGATATGGATATTAGTGGAATGAAATAAGAACGACCGTGAATCCCACGTGGGAAACGGACTTCATGCAACCTGATTATCTCAGAGCAGTGTACTAAGCGCTTGGGAGAGCAGAATACAATGGGATTGACAGACACATTACCCATGGTGAGCTTACACAGTGAGTTTACAGTCTAGAGGAATAAACACAAAACACTTTCTCTCCATGGAATGAACAAGTCTGGTTCATTACATTGTACCCACTTCAACTACTTCCTCATTAACTTTGAAAACTTGTTGCCAACTTGTACTTCCCAAGCGCTTCGTACAGTGCTCTGCATACAGTAAGCGCTCAATAAATATGACAATGAATGAATGAATAACTGTGAGCCCATTGTTGGGTAGGGACTGTCTCTGTTGCCGAACTGTACTTTCCAAGCGCTTAGTACACTGCTCTGCACACAGTAAGCGGTCAATAAATATGATAAATATTATAGTAGAATGAAGTTTCAGACTCATAAAAGGTGACAACAAAATGGCAGACACTGTGGTCTTTGGCCTTCCAAGGAGGGGGCCACGCTCCCTCCTCACCCCAGTTACTTGCAGAGATATCACCAGGCCCTTTGTGTTGCAGCAATCACAATCCCCAACTTTGTGCGGTCTCAATGCTGGCCCACACATTTCCCTTCATTTCTTACCTTTTTCCCGACGTTGGGCCCAGATGACGCAGGCAGTTCCAATGAGGAGAAGGACCAGAAGGGGAAGGATCACAGCCAGAGCCACCAGCACAGGAGAAACCCTCGGGAAAAAGGACTCTGAAACGGGCAGGTGCAGTTAGGGCCCAAGAGCCGGACCAAGGGGGAGAAATCCATTCTTCACCCAAAGCTGGGCTGCGGTTCAGGCTTTGGTTAGGGGATCAATCAATCAATCAATCAATCGTATTTATTGAGCGCTTACTGTGTGCAGAGCACTGTACTAAGCGCTTGGGAAGTACAAGTTGGCAACATAGAGAGACAGTCCCTACCCAACAGTGGGCTCACAGTCTAAAAGGGGGAGACAGAGAACAAAACCAAACAGACTAACAAAATTAAATAAATAGAATAGATCTGTACAAGTAAAATAGAGTAATAAATATGTACAAACATATATACAGGTGCTGTGGGGAAGGGAAGGAGGTAAGATGAGGGGGATGGAGAGGGGGACGAGGGGGAGATGGGGATCAGAAATGGGGAGAAATTCTCCCCCCCAACCCACTAACACCCCAACTGTTCTTCACTTTCCGAAGAGATTGTCAGTGGCTGCCTTCAGAGAATCAATCAGCCCCATCTGTCCCCACAGCCTGACTGCTCCCCAAAGATCATAAATACTCAATACGAGTCAAGATAGGATTTGGCCCAATCAGTTAAGGCTCTCACTGTGGGGTTAAAGGCCAACTAACCTGCTATGGAAACTTCTGTCGCCTTCTCCCGGCCAAAGATGGGGTCCCGGACAGAACAGGAAACGGCTGAGGTTGAGCTGTCCGCGACCACCAGAGACCCTTCTGTTCGGAACAGGCCGGCTCCATCCTGAGACTGTGACTCCGTCATCAGGGGACGCTCCTGACCCCGGGGGTCCGTCCACCGCAGCCGGGGCTTGGGGAACCAACCAGAGGAGCTGCACACGAGCCGGATCCCGCCGCCTTCCTGCCCGGCCATGCGGATCTGAGGCTGAGAGCCCACGGCTGCACAAACACAAGAAACCCAAGGGAGTGGGTTTAGATGGAGAACTTTCCTGCTGTGTTGCTTTAGTTAGTCACTTAACTTCTCTGTGCCTCAGTTGCCTTATCTGTAAAATCAATCAATCAATCAATCAATCGTATTTATTGAGCGCTTACTATGTGCAGAGCACTGTACTAAGCGCTTGGGAAGTACAAATTGGCAACACATAGAGACAGTCCCTACCCAACAGTGGGCTCACAGTCTAAAAGGGGGAGACAGAGAACAGAACCAAACATACCAACAAAATAAAATAAATAGGATAGAAATGTACAAGTACAATAAATAAATAAATAAATAAATAGAGTAATAAATATGTACAACCATATATACATATATACAGGTGCTGTGGGGAAGGGAAGGCGGTAAGATGGGGGGATGGAGAGGGGGACGAGGGGGAGAGGAAGGAAGGGGCTCAGTCTGGGAAGGCCTCCTGGAGGAGGTGAGCTCTCAGCAGGGCCTTGAAGGGAGGAAGAGAGCTAGCTCGGCGGAGGGGCAGAGGGAGGGCATTCCAGGCCCGGGGGATGACGTGGGCCGGGGGTCGACGGCGGGACAGGCGAGAATGAGGTACAGTGAGGAGATTAGCGGTGGAGGAGCGGAGGGTGCGGGCTGGGCAGTAGAAGGAGAGAAGGGAGGTGAGGTAGGAGGGGGCGAGGTGATGGATGGACAGCCTTGAAGCCCAGGGTGAGGAGTTTCTGCCTGAATTCCAATGGGAATTCCATACCCATTCTCCCTCTCCCCGAGACTGTGAAACTTATGAGGGAGAGGGACTTTGTCAGATTTGATTATCTTTATCTATCTCAGTGCTTGGCACATCGTAATTCCTTAATAGCTGCCGTTATGCCATTTATCAATCAGTGACTCGATGGTATTTATTAAGTGCTTACTGTATGCAGATCACTGTATTGAGTCTACAGCAGCATGGCTAGTAGAAAGAGCACGGGCCTCGGAGTCATAAGGAACCGGGTTCTAAACCCACTTGTCTTCTGTGTGACCTTGGGCAAGTCACTTCACTTCTCTGTGCCTCAGTTACCTCATCTGTAAAACGGGGACTAAGAGTCTAAGCCTCATCGGGGATATGGACTGCGTCCAACCTGATTACCTTGTATCTACCCTAGCATTTAGTACAACGCCCGGCAAATAGTAAGTACTAAAAAAAAATGCCACGTGACAAAATTGGCAGAGGTGATCCTTGCCCACAAGGATCTACAGGGAGAGGGAGATATTCCAAGAGATTACAGATAAGGGAAATGGTAGAGTATAAGGGTATTTACAGCAGTGCTGTGGATCAAAGTACTTAAAGCGTTCACAGCCAAGTGCAAAGTGCAGAGGGGAGAGTGAGGAGGGGAAATAAAAGCTAAGTCGGGGAAGGCCTCGTAGAGGAGATGTAGGAGGGTTTCGAAGGAATGGAAAGTGGTGGTCTGTTAGATATGAAGGGAGAGGGAATTCCAGGACGTGGGCAAGGGGTCAGCGGTGTGATAGATGCTACTGCTGCATGGGAATTTACTACTGTAAAGCTCCCTACTGCATGGGAATTTTTCTTCTAGCTCAGTAAGTACCTCAAAGGCTCAGAAATTGGCACTTCCCTGCTTGGGTAAGAGACAAAGAAGCAGGGAGGAAAACGGACACGCGCCCTATCTGTTCCTTGGCTGTCCCGCCTGAGAGGGGGACAGAGAGGCCTCTGAGAGAGGGGCTGAGGTGGAGGGGGGGTGGCCATAGAAAGTCCTACGTCCCCCCACTCGTGTTGAAGGGTTTCGTCTGACTGACGTGTCATAACGCAAAATGCACCGGTGTTGAAAAACCACCGGGGTCACATGCCAATTGGGAACAGGAGGAGTTGTTGCTTCAGCTAACAATCACAATCATTATTATTGGATTGCAGGGTGGGCAGTGAGTGAACGCAAGGAATGCTGGCTAATGAACAGTGTTGAATGATGTCCTGAGGAATTAGCCCTTAAGCACCGCTCCGAGAAAATGCCAGTGTATCTGGCCTACAGGCTCACCTGTTACCCTCAGGAGAATCACAGCTTCCTCATAGAAGCCACCATCATGAAAATAACACCGGAATTCTCCATCGTCTGAGATTCTGACTTTATACAGTCTTAAAACCACCCGTCCGACGTTTATGTCATCTGTCAGTAGTTCTGTTCTTCCCCAATACTGTGGCATTTGGTCCTCATCCAGATCCTTTCCATCACGGTAGAGATGAACCACGTTGGAGATGATGTTCCTGAACCATCTCACTTCCATGTGTTCGGCCTTCATCTGGGGGTCCAGGTGACAGGGTAACTCAACATCTTCCCCGACCATGACAACCATGGGCTCATCCGGTCCTTTCACAGTGAAATGAGCTGCACAATACACGATGGATCATGGCAGACTATCAGTGATGCCTACTTACCTAGTTGAAGGACGAGCCCTATCCTCCAGCCCAATCTGCTTCAATCAATCAATCAATCAATGATATCTACTATTTGCTGTATGAAGAGCACTGTACTAAGCACTTGGGAAAGTACAATTAATTAGAGTTAACAGACATGATTCCCCACTCTCAGGAGCAAGCAGTTTACAGGGAAAGACAGACATCGACACAAACACAGATAAGGGAAATGGCAGGATATAAGGTTATGTACATACATATGTATATGTATATGAGAAGCAGCATGGCTCAGTGGAAAGAGCACGGGCTTTGGAGTCAGAGGTCATGAGTTCAAAGCCCGGCTCCACCATTTGTCAGCTGTGTGACTTTGGGCAAGCCACTTCACTTCTCTGGGCCTCAGTTACCTCATCTGTAAAATGGGGATTAAGACTGTGAGCCCCCCCGTGGGACAACTTGATCACCTTGTAACCTCCCCAGCGCTTAGAACAGTGCTTTGCACATAGTAAGCGCTTAATAAATGCCATTATTATTATTATAATATACGTAAATGCTGTGCGGCTGAGGATGGGGCGAATATCAAGTGCACGGAGGATGCAGAAAGGAGAAGAAGTTGGGCAAATGAGGGTTTCGTTGGAGAAGGTCTCTTGGAGGAGGTGATTTTAAGAGGGCTTTGAAATTGGGGTGATTGGTGGTGTGTTGCATATGAAGGGGGAGGGAGTTGCAGGCCAGAGGGAGAACGTGGCCAAGGGGTCGATGGGGAGCTAGAAGAGATCCAAGTACAGGGAGCAGGCTGGTGTTGGAAGAGCAGAACGTGTGGGTTGGTTTGCAGTAGAAGGGAAGTGAGGTAAGATAGGAGGCGGAGAGCTGAACGAGTGTCTTAAAGCCAACGGAAAAGAGTTTCTATTTGATGTGGAAGGGGACAGACAACCTTTGGAGATTTTCAAGGAGTGGGGAGATATGGGCTATACTGAGTATAGAGGAGATGACCATTCTGTCTCAATTCTCTCACGTTACGAATACGTTGCATCACCGAAACCAAATGCAAGGTTCATTGCAAATGCAGTGCAGGCTAATCAGACTTCAGGTCCCCATCATCCATCATCATCATCATCAATCATATTTATTGAGCACTTACTATGTGCAGAGCACTGTACTAAGCGCTTGGGTAGTACAAATTGGTAACATATAGAGACAGTCCCTACTCAACAGTGGGCTCACAGTCTAAAAGGGGGAGACAGAGAACAAAACCAAACATACTAACAAAATAAAATAGAATAGATATGTACAAGTAAAATAAATAAATAAATAAATAGAGTAATAAATATGTACAAACATATATACAGGTGCTGTGAGGAAGGGAAGGAGGTAAGATGTGGGGAGGGAGAGGGGGACGTGGGGGAGAGGAAGGAAGGGGCTCAGTCTGGGAAGGCCTCCTGGAGGAGGTGGTTTTGGGGGGCAGATGAGAGGTCAGATTCCTTACCTGAGCTCCTAGAGGACATCTGGAAGAGGATGAGGAGGGGCAGGGCCCACAAGACCAGAGAGGATGGTGAGACAGCCATTACCACTAAGAAAACTAACATAAGGAGACAAAATGAGAAGACAGATAGGAACTCAAGGGCAGTAAAGAGGCCCCAAACCTTCCCATTTCACTGAAGATCATCCCAGCTCCACAGACCTGCCTTAATTTACAACCGATCAATCAATCAGTCCATGGAATATAAGAAGCACCGACCGAGTGCTTCCAAGTGCGTGGTAAAGTACAGCAAAATGAAAACACACATTTACTGGATATAAGGAGATTAAAATACTAATAGGGAAGATGAAAACATACATGACTTACAATTTTGCCTCCCCAGTCCAGCTGAGAGAATAAGAGCAAGAAGAGAGTTTTCGGAGAAGAAGGGAAAACTCAGGCGTAGAGATCGGATTCAAGGAGTTTGGACAGGAATGGGAGCAGAGAGATGAGGTGCTAGCTGGAAGGAGCTGTGGGAGCTGTAGAAGGCTTTATTTAGAATAGGGGAGAATGGAGGTAGCAAGGCCTAGCGGAAAGAGCACGGGCCTGAGTCAGAAGACCTGGATTCTAATCACAGCTCTGCCAATTGCTTGCTGGGTGACCTTGGCCAAGTTACTTAACTTCTCTGTGCCTCAGTTTTCTCAACTAAAAAAATCGGGATTCAATCCTACTCCCTCCTTCTTAGACTGTGAGCCCCATGTGGGACAGGAACAGTGTCCAACCTGATTAACTTGTGTCTCCTTCAGCACTTAAAACAATGCCTGTCACATAGTAAGTGCTTAACAAATACCAGAGATGGGCTGGGTGGGGGAGGGAGGGTGCAGGTAGAAGTTACATTTATTGAGTTAGTGGGAGATCGACGCCTGAGGAATTATCTTTTTCTCCCATCAACAACAAGTGAAGGGAAAATGTGTGGGAAATCCACTTTCGGGAAGAGTGTGTTTTTCAAACCAGTTCCCCACCCTTTCCCCCTCAGCAGCAGGAGTGGACAGGGAGGGTTTGGAAGTGAGATCTACCCACCTCTCCCGGCTCCACAGCACTTGTGTTATACGTGTACATATCTATAATTCTGTTTATTTATACTGATGCCTGTTTACTTGTTTTGAAGTCTATCTCCCTGCTTCTAGACTGTAAGCCTGGTGTGGGCAAGGACTGTCTCTCTTTATTGCTGAACTGTACTTTCCAAGCACTTAGTACAGTGCTCTGCACAGAGCATTCAATATGATTGAATGAATGAATGAGTGAATGAGATCAGTCATTCACTGCTCTAGGACAGAAACTGAAAGCAGCCTCTTCCTGCATCTGTTTGAGAAAGGCAGCTATGACTCCACCTAAGGAAAAATGGAGGCCCAGAAATTCAGATTTCCCCCCAGCTTAGTGAGCCAAACCCAGGACTACACCCTGGAGGCCTGCCTACTCTGACCCTGTGAACTCTTTTCCCCCTGTCTCTAAATATTTCACAGTGGCTTCTCCCCCTGCTGTGGATCAGAACCTAGATCCTCTCCCTCTGTTTCAAGACCCTTCACCTGGCCACCCCAAGTAACCCTTCCAGTCTTTATCCTCCTTATTCCTCCCTCTGACTTCTCTCATTGCAGGTCCAGCAGCTCACAGTGCCCCTCATCCTCCTACCTCTTCAGGATCATGGCAAAGGGGCAGCTTGGAAAGTGAGGAAACCTGAAAAAAAAAAGTTTTCCAGTCATTTCATGTTTTTCCGATTCCTCCAGTTTAAAACACCACTTTACGATCTCTCTTTCCCTCCCCCTCTTCTGATTGCTTCTTCCTCCTAGTCCTCTGCCTGACTTCTCCTCTCATTTAAGGGTCATCTGATCACAGTCCCCTCACACAATCACCCTCCTTCCTTTCAATCAATTAATCATTCATTCAATCGCATTTACTGAGCGCTTACTGTGTGTAGAGCACTGTAGTAAGCACTTGGGAAGTGCAAGTTGGCAACATCAATCAGTCAATCGTATTTTTTGAGTGCTTACTGTGTGCAGAGCACTGTACTAAGCGCTTAGAGAGACTAAGACATAGAGAGACGGTCCCTACCCAACAGTAGGCTCACAGTCTAGAAGGCGGGCTCGAGCATAGTCAATCAATTGTATTTTTTGAAAACTCACTGGGTGCAGAGCACTATACTAATCTCTCAGAAGAGCACGATATAGCAGAGTTGGTAGAAACATTCCTTCTCCACAGGGTGTTTACCCTCCCTTCCTTAATTTCCTCTCTGGCTCAGCCCCTTTGGACTTGGAGACATGAACTGGAATCTTTCTAGAAACATCCTGCTTGCCCCCTCCCCTGTGGTGGTGGTCCCCATCCCTCGGCCTGAAAACAGCTGGGGGCTGCATCTCTTCTCTAATGCTCAGGGCTGTATTTGTTCTCTAACGTGGCTGCTCAGGGCTGTGAGACCGGGGTCACTCCACAAACACCCGTTGTCTCGATCACTCTCTGGCCCAGGACCTCACTCTGGGATCTAGGTGGTCTAAGGTTCCCCCAGAAATAGATCTGCTCCATTCACACTGCACCCCTGTGTTCAGGCCCCTCCGTGAGCTTTCTTTTCCTCTGGATCCCCTCTCCGCCACCCGTTTAGACCTGTCCTCTTCCTGCTGCAGCCATGGCCCCTTCCACCGGCCCGTCCGGGGGTCACCCACCTTGGTCCTGGAGGGCTGAGAAGCGGGGTGGGACTGCAGGGCGGCTCAGCGGTGTCCTGTGGGGAGACCCCATGAAGCTCCGATAAACTACACTGAGTGGTCTAAGCGGGATGTCTTTTCTTCCTCCTCCCTGTCATTGCTATTTTAGAAGACTGAAAGTGAAAGTAGACTTTCGGCTTCAGGCCAGCAATCTAGGATTTATGACACAACTTTATGCCTCTACTGCTCTGGGGGAGGAGGGGAAGGGAGATGAAGAGGTGAACCCTGGTGCCTGTTGTTGGGTAGGGACCGTCTCTATATGTTGCCAACTTGTACTTCCCAAGCGCTTAGTACAGTGCTCTGCACACAGTAAGGGCTCAATAAATATGATTGAATGAATGAATGAATATGGGGAGAAAACATTTTCACCCCATGACCCCTGGGGCTTCTGTGACCCCTCTCTCCTTCTCCCAACCCCACCAATGGTACTGGCACCTATTTGTTTTGTTCTGTTGTCTGTCTCCCCCTTCTAGACTGTGAGCCCATTGCTGGGTAGGGACTGTCTCTGTTGTCCAGTTGTACTTTGCAAGCGCTTAGTCCAGTGCTCTGCACACAGTAAGCGCTCAATAAATACGATTGAATGAATGAATGAATAAATAAAAGCCCTAGTTTGTATTGCAGTCGGTGCCACTCGCCACAGAGTAGCTGTTGGGAGCCTGTGGCTTCAGGTTCCCTCTGCGTAAAGCAACAAATCCTAGAAAACTGAGGAGAGGGCAGCCGGGGATGGGAGTGAAAGGGAAGGGTCCTCGGGGCTAGTTCACTGCTGCCTGCACCAAGATTCTTAGTGTCTGCTTCTCTGATATTTCCAATTACCTGCTGCTGGAGGGACCCTGGTGGGGTAATACTGGATTTGCGAAGCACAATTAATTTTCCAAAACCTTTCACACCCGTCACCTCATTTTATTCCGTGTCTCAGTTCCTCAGCTGTAAAATGGGGATTCAATCCTTCTTCCTTTTACTTAGACTGGGAGTCCCACGTGGGACAGGGACTGTATCCAACCTGCCTAGTGTATGTTTATCCCAGTGCTTAGAACACTGCCTGGCACATAGTAAGGACTTGAATACCATAAAGAAGAGGGTTGGGGGTGGGGGGTGTGTGTTGGAGGTGCAAGCAGAAGATAGATTTATTAAGCAAGTGGGAGATCTACGCCTAAGAAATTATCTATTTATCCTATCAACAAGAAATGAAGGGGAAATCTGTAGGAAATCCGTCTTCAGAAAGAGTTTGTTTTCCAAACCGGTTCCACACCCTTTCCCCCCTCAGCAGCAGGAGTGGGCAGGAAGGGTTGGGGAGTGAGATCAGTTGTTCATTGTCTGAGGACAGAAACTGAAAGCAGTCTTTTCCTGAATCTGTTCATGAACGGCTGCTATGACCATTTAAGGCACAGAAATGCAGACTTCTCAACAACTTAGTGACCCAAACCCAGGACTAAACCCTGAAGTCCTGCCTATTCTGACCCTGTGACCTCATCTTCACACTGTCTCTACTGATGTCACTGTAGCTTCCCCTCCTCATTTTGTGGATCATTTCTCAGATCCTCTCCCTCTCTTCCAAGAACTGTCACCCGGCCACCCCAGGCAATGGCTCCTACCTGTATCATCATCATCATCAATCGTATTTATTGAGCACTTACTATGTGCAGAGCACTGTACTAAGCGCTTGGGAAGTACAAATTGGCAACATATAGAGACAGTCCCTACCCAACAGTGGGCTCACAGTCTAAAAGGGGGAGACAGAGAACAAAACCAAACATACTAACAAAATAAAATAAATAGAATAGATATGTACAAATAAATTAAATAAATAAATAGAGTAAAAAATATGTACAAACATATATACATATATACAGGTGCTGTGGGGAAGGGAGGGAGATAAGATGGGGGGATGGAGAGGGGGACGAGGGGGAGAGGAGATGTATCCTCCTTACTCCTCTCTCATGTCAGACCCAATGGCTCCAAGTCCCCCTCATCCTCCTTTCTTCCCCCTCCCCTGATTTCCTCTCTGTCTCAGCCCCTCTGGACTGGGAGAAATGAACAGTTCCTGTCCCTCATGGGGCTCATATTCTTAATCCCCATTTTACAGATGAGGTAACTGAGGCAAAGAGAAGTGAAGTGTCTTGCCCAAGCTCGCCAGAAGACAAGTGGTGGAGTCGGGATTAGAACACGGGTCCTTCTGACTCCCAAGCCGTGCTCTACCCACTGGGCCACACTGCTTCTCCCTCTCCAGACTATAAGCTCTTTGTGGGCAGGGAATGTGTCTGTTACACTGTCATATGCTGAGTAAGGAGCTCTGCCTAAAGTAAGGGTTCAATAAATACCACTGATTGATAGATTAATGTGGGAAGACTTTCCTAGACCGTGAGCCTGCTGTTGGGTAGGGACCGTCTCTATATGTTGCCAATTTGTACTTCCCTAGCGCTTAGTACAGTGCTCTTCACACAGTAAGCGCTCAATAGATACAATTGAATGAATGAATGAATGAAAACAGCATGGCTCAGTGGAAAGAGCCAGGGCTTGGGAGTCAGAGGTCATGGGTTCGAATTCCACTCCGCCACTTGTCAGTTGTGTGACTCTGGGCAAGCCACTTCACTTCTCTGGGCCTCAGTTCCCTCATCTGGAAAACGAGGATGAAGACTGTGAGCCCCACGAGGGCCAACCTGATCACCTGGTATCTCCCCCGGCGCTTAGAACAGTGCTTCGCACAGAGAAGCAGCATGGCTCAGTGGAAAGGGCACGGGCTTTGGAGTCAGAGGTCATGGGTTCGAATCCCAACTCCACCCCAAGTCTGCTGTGTGACCTTGGGCAAGCCACTTCACTTCTCTGAGCCCCAGTTACCTCATCTGTAAAAATGGGGATGAAGACGGTGAGCCCCAAGTGGGACAACTTGATCACATTTTGTCCCCCCAAGCGCTTAGAACAGTGCTTTGCACATAGTAAGCGCTTAACAAATGCCATCATTATTATTATGATAGTAAACGCTTAACAAATACCATCATTATTATTATTATAGTAAGCACTTAACAAATGCCATCATTATTACAATTATAGTAAGCGCTTAACAAATGCCATCATTATTATTATTATAGTAAGCGCTTAACAAATGCCATCATTATTATGATCATAGTAAGCGCTTAACAAACGCCATCATTATTATTATCATAGTAAGCGCTTAACAAATGCCATCATTATTATTATCATAGTAAGCGCTTAACAAATGCCATCATTATTATTATTATAGTAAGCGCTTAACAAACGCCATCATTATTATTATTATAGTAAGCGCTTAACAAACGCCATCATTATTATTATCATAGTAAGCGCTTAACAAATGCCATCATTATTATTATCATAGTAAGCGCTTAACAAATGCCATCATTATTATTATCATAGTATGCGCTTAACAAATGCCATCATTATTATTATCATAGTAAGCGCTTAACAAATGCCATCATTATTATCATAGTAAGCGCTTAGCAAATGCCATCATTATTATTACTATAGTAAGCGCTTAACAAATGCCATCATTATTATTATCATAGTAAGCGCTTCACAAATGCCATCATTATTATTATTATAGTAAGCGCTTCACAAATGCCATCATTATTATTATTATAGTAAGCGCTTAACAAATGCCATCATTATTATTATAATAGTAAGCGCTTAACAAATGCCATCATTATTATCATAGTAAGCGCTTAGCAAATGCCATCATTATTATTACTATAGTAAGCGCTTAACAAATGCCATCATTATTATTATCATAGTAAGCGCTTCACAAATGCCATCGTTATTATTATTATAGTAAGCGCTTAACAAATGCCATCATTATTATTATCATAGTAAGCGCTTCACAAATGCCATCATTATTATTATCATAGTAAGCGCTTAACAAATGCCATCAATATTATTATCATAGTAAGCGCTTAACAAATGCCATCATTATTATTATCATAGTAAGCGCTTCACAAATGCCATCATTATTATTATCACAGTAAGTGCTTAACAAATGCCATCATTATTATTATCATAGTAAGCGCTTAACAAATGCCATCATTATTATTATCATAGTAAGCGCTTAACAAATGCCATCATTATTATTATTATAGTAAGCGCTTAACAAATACCAACATTATTATTATTAAAACGGGGAGAGTGCAGTACAGGGTTCGGGCGCTAGAGGGCCGCCTCTTCCCACAAACACCCTCTGAGCCTTAGTTTTTATTTTTATTTTTAAATTAATGTCCTTTTTCTGAGTGCTACGTGGCAGGCATTCATTCCACTCATTCAGTCGTATTTATGGAGCGCTAACTGTGTGCACAGCACGGGGACTGAGACTGTGAGCCCCACCTGATCACCTTGGATCCCCCCAGCGCTTAGAACAGTGCTTTGCACATAGTAAGCGCTTAACAAATGCTATCATCATCACCACTAAGCGCTTGGAAGACTACAACACAACAGCAGGGTGGCTCAGTGGAAAGAGCCCGGCCTTGGGAGTCGGAGGTCGTGGGTTCTAATCCCGGCTCCGCCACTCGTCGGTTGTGTGACTCTGGGCAAGTCACTTCACTTCTCTGGGCCTCAGTTCCCTCATCTGGAAAATGGGGGTTAAGACTGTGAGCCCCATGTGGGGCAACCTGATCCCCTCGTGTCCCCCAGTGCTCAGAACAGTGCTTCGCACATAGTAAGTACTTAACAAATACCATTATTATTATTACTATTATTGAGCAGATTCATTCCCTGTCATCATCATCAATCGTATTTATTGAGCGCTTACTGTGTGCAGAGCACTGTACTAAGCGCTTGGGAAGTCCAAGTTGGCAACATATAGAGACGGTCCCTACCCAACAGTGGGCTCACAGTCTAAAAGGGGGAGACAGAGAACAAAACCAAACATACTGTTCACATTGTATTACAAGCTAGGAAATACAAGCTAATTGAGTTGGACACAGTCCATACCCCATATGGGGCTCATTGTCAAACCCCATTTTACAGATGAGGGAATTGAGGACCAGAGAAGTCAAGTGACTTAGCCAAGGTCACACAGCAGACAGGTGGCAGAGCCAGGATTAGAACCAAGTTCTTTCTGACCCCCGGGTCCCTGCTATATCCATTATTCCTTCATTCAATCGTATTTATTGAGCGCTTACGGTGTGCAGAGCACTGCACTAAGTGCTTATCTTAACTATTGAGCTGTAGCATCTCTTTGTGTTTATGCCCTTCCATGTTACATACCTTTCAGGGTCTGTTTGACTCTCTAGACTATAAGATCCCTAGGGGCAGGGAATTTGTTGTATCGGGTTTCCCTAAGCACTTAATACAGTGCTCTGCACACCGTAAGCGCTCAAAAAATACCACTGATCAATTGACTAATTCCCCTACAGTAGAAGCTCCTTGTGGGCAGGGAACACGCCTACCAAATTTGTTGTGTTGTACTTTCCCACGCACTTAGTACAGTGCTCTTCACACAGTAGACGCTCCCCCTCGTCCCCCTCTCCATCCCCCCATCTTACCTCCTTCCCTTCCCCACGTTTGTACATATTTGTTACTCTATTTATTTATTTATTTATTTTACTTGTACATATCTATTCTATTTATTTTATTTTGTTAGCATGTTTGGTTTTGTTCTCTGTCTCCCCCTTTTAGGCTGTGAGCCCACTGTTGGGTAGGGACTGTCTCTATATGTTGCCAACTTGGACTTCCCAAGTGCTTAGTACAGTGCTCTGCACACAGTAAGCGCTCAATAAATACGATTGATGATGATGATGATGATGAATAAATACAACTGACTGATTGACTAATTTCTCTACGCTGTAAGCTCCTTGTGGGGCTTAGCACAGCATAAGCAGTTAATACAATTATTATTATTATTATTATTATGAAGAAAGTTGAATGGAATTTCAGAACATTTCTCAGAAGTGTTGGCGTCAGAACTGTTGAGAGGGGATCCTTTGAGAGAGGGCAGAATCCGGAAGGATCCAGGAGGGATTGTAGCCGTGGGCAGGGAGCAGGGAATAAAACATGGAATTGAGCACATCACAGGTTCATTTGCAGGTAGTTAGATCATATAAATATCTGTATCCCCTTCCGTGTAGACTGTGAGGCCCCTGTGGGTTAGGGACACTGTCCCACCTGATTACTTTTTATCTACTCCTTTGCTTAGAATAGTGTTTGGCACATAGGAAGAGCTTAACAAATACAATAATAATAGTAATTACAAGAATAACAATAATCAATATTTATTGAGTGGCTCCTGTGTACGGAGCACTGTGCGAAGCACTTGGAACAGTACAGGGATGGTAGACATGTTCCCTGCCCACAGTGAGCTGGAGGGCGACACAGATGCTCATATAATGATAATAATAATAATGAGGATAATGATTAATAATACTAATGATAATACATTATTTGGTGAATCCTGATTCACTTTCCTCCGGAGGGAAGTGACAGTTAATATCCCTAAGCCTCAGTAGGCTTTACAAATTCAGTGCCAGCCCCATCCCGAGTGTTCTAATTGCAATTTGTACACTTGCATAAAATCCAATTAATTTTAGGACTTGAGTTTGCTTCCTTGGAATTGACCTACGTGGCCCCCAGCTATCTTTGGACAGGTCTAGATTCCTACATCCCAGTATAAAAATCTTATGATTATTACTATTGCTAGCTTTTTATGCCATCTTTTCAGTGCCTATTATGTGTCAAGCACTCGTTTATGTATGTGTGTATGTTTGTGCATATTTATTACTCTATTTTACTTGTGCATATCTGTTCCATTTATTTTATTTTGTTAGTATGTTTGGTTTTGTTCTCTGTCTCCCCCTTTTAGACTGTGAGCCCACTGTTGGGTAGGGACTGTCTCTATATGTTGCCAACTTGGACTTCCCAAGCGCTTAGTACAGTGCTCTGCACACAGTAAGCGCTCAATAAATACGATTGATTGATTGATTGATTGATTTTAGCACTGGGGCAAGATACAAGTCAGTCAGAGGGGACACGGTCCCTGTCCCACATGGGGCTCACAGCCCAAGTAGGAGGGAGAGCAGATATGCAATCCCCATTTTACAGCTGAGGCAATCGAGGCACTGAGTTGCTGAAGGTCACACAGCAAGCAATCGGTGGTCAGGATTAGAACCCAGGTCCTCTGACTCCCAGCCTCTTGTAGTTGCTAAGCACTTACTACTATGAGCTAAGCACTGTATAGTGCTGGGGTAGATACAATATAACAGGTTGGACACAGTCCCAATCCCACATGGGGCTCACAGTCCAAGTAGGAGGGAGTAGGATTTAATCCCCATTTCATAGATGAGGCACGGATAATTTAAGTGGCTTTCCCAGGGTCACCCAGCAGACAATTTGCACAGCCAGTACTAGGACCCAAGTCCTTCTGACTTCCAAGCCAACGCTCTATCCATTAGGCCACACTACTTCCCTGTGATCTAGGCTCACTTGGGACAGGGATGTTTTCGGTTTCCAAATGTACCATTCAGGAAATTGCGGGGGGTGGGTATGAAGGCAGATATTCCCGGACATTTTTGGGCGTCAGGAGATCCCCAGTTTCTTGAGCTTAACGTAACAGGGTGAAACCTCGTGCTGAACTGAGGATTCAAGCAGTTTTTCCACGTCCACAGCTCTGAGCTCGGAGCCCCTCATTGCCCGGGAAGAGCAGGCAGAGGACCAGACGGAGCAGATTTGCCGGTCATCTGGATGGTACCCAGAGCCCAAGGTGGAAGGGAGAAACTCCAGTGGAAACAAGTTACCGTCTCCCCCGGAGTCGATCAAGAAAGATGAGGACGGCCTGTTCCGGACAGAAATATCTCTCACGGTCAAGGGCAGTGACACAGCGGAGGTGATCTGTTTTATCCAGGATCCCACCTTGGTCAAAGGGGAAGAGAGCTGCATTTTCCCCCAGAGGTCAGTCACTTCCCAGAGAATCTGAGTGGGATGAGAGAGAATGTGTAACAGGGGAATAATCATATCAGAGTTGTCACTGAAAACTGGGGGGCCTGAGCCTGGTGCTAATTTCAATATGGGAAGTGAATTGGACCTTATGAGAATTGGGTCAATCAATCAATTGCTTGAGTGCTTACTGAATTAATTAATAATAATAGTAATGATGGCATTTATTAAGTGCTTATTATGTGCAAAGCACTGTTCAAAGCGCCGGGAGAGTGCAATATAATATAAAAGAGTTGGTAGTCACGTCCCCTGCCCACAATGAGCTTATAGTCTAGAGGGGGAGACAGACATCAGTATAAATAAATTATGGGTACGTGCACAAGTGCTGTGGGGCTGAGGGAGGGGTAAAGAGAAGGAACAAATCCAAGCACAAGGGTGACAAAGAAGGGAGTAGGAAAAGAGGAAATTAGGGTTTAGTCAGGGAAGGCCTCTTGGAGGAGATGTGCCTTCAATAAATAATAATAATGATAATAATAAGTGCTTCCTATGTGCAAAGCACCGTTCTAAGCGCTGGGGACTACAAGGTGATCAGGTTGTCCCACGTGGAGCTCACGGTCTTAATCCCCATTTTACAGATGAGGTAACTGAGGCCCCCTCTCCAACCCCCCCCATCTTACCTCCTTCCCTTCCCCACAGCACCTGTATATATGTATATATGTTTGTACATATTTATTACTCTATTTATTTTACTTGTACATATCTATTCTATTTATTTTATTTTGTTAGTATGTTTGGTTTTGTTCTCTGACTCCCCCTTTTAGACTGGGAGCCCACTGTTGGGTAGGGACTGTCTCTATATGTAGCCAACTTGTACTTCCCAAGCGCTTAGTACAGTGCTCTGCACACAGTAAGCGCTCAATAAATACGATTGATGATGATGGGGCCCAGAGAAGTTAAGTGACTTGCCCAAAGTCACGCAGCTGACGAGTGGCGGAGCCAGGATTAGAACCCATGACCTCTGACTCCCAAGCCCCGGCTCTTTTCCCTGAGCTACGCTGCTTCCCACTTCTAAAGTGGGGAGAATAATTGTCTCTAGGATATGAGGAGGAAGGGCATTCCAGACCGGAGGCGTCGCCAGTATGAGAGATGAGATCGAGGTACGGCAAGGAGGTTGGAATTAGAGGAGTGAAGTGTGAGGGCTGGATTGTAGTAATCAATCAATCAATCAATCAATCGTATTTATTGAGTGCTTACTATGTGCAGAGCACTGTACTAAGCGCTTGGGAAGTACAAATTGGCATCACATAGAGACAGTCCCTACCCAACAGTGGGCTCACAGTCTAAAAGGGGGAGACAGAGAACAGAACCAAACATACCAACAAAATAAAATAAGTAGGATAGAAATGTACAAGTAAAATAAATAAATAAATAAATAAATAGAGTAATAAATATGTACAACCATATATACATATATACAGGTGCTGTGGGGAAGGGAAGGAGGTAGGAGGTAGGAGGTAAGAATAGGAGGTAGTAGGAAAGCAGTGAGGTGAGATAGGCGGGGGCAAGGTGATTGAGTTCTAAAAGCTGATGGCAAGGAGTTTCTGTTTGATGCGGAGGTGCCTGGGCAACCACTGGAGTTTCTTGAGGAGTGGAGAAACATGGCCTGAACGTTTTTGTAGAAGAATGACACGGGCAGTAGAGTGAAGCCTTCTCTCTGACCTCCCATCCTCGTGTCTCTCTCCACTTCAATCCATACTTCACGCTGCTGCCCGGATTATCTTTGTCCAGAAACGCTCTGGGCATATTACTCCCCTCCTCAAAAATCTCCAGTGGCTACCAATCAATCTGCGCATCAGGCAGAAACTCCTCACCCTGGGCTTCAAGGCTGTCCATCCCCTCGCCCCCTCCTACCTCACCTCCCTTCTCTCCTCCAGCCCAGCCCGCACCCTCCGCTCCTCCGCCGCTAATCTCCTCACCGTACCTCGCTCTCACCTGTCCCGCCATCGACCCCCGGCCCACGTCATCCCCCGGGCCTGGAATGCCCTCCCTCTGCCCATCCGCCAAGCTAGCTCTCTTCCTCCCTTCAAGGCCCTGCTGAGAGCTCACCTCCTCCAGGAGGCCTTCCCAGACTGAGCCCCTTCCTTCCTCTCCCCCTCATCCCCCTCTCCATCCCCCCCATCTTACCTCCTTCCCTTCCCCACAGCACCTGTATAT
Source organism: Tachyglossus aculeatus (assembly GCF_015852505.1). NCBI lineage: Eukaryota > Metazoa > Chordata > Mammalia > Monotremata > Tachyglossidae > Tachyglossus > Tachyglossus aculeatus. Next base: position 5,285,232 of record NC_052099.1, read on the forward strand.
ATGCATATATGTTTGTACATATTTATTACTCTATTTATTTTATTTGTACATATCTATTCTATTTATTTTATTAGTATGTTTGGTTTTGTTCTCTGTCTCCCCCTTTTCGACTGTGAGCCCACTGTTGGGTAGGGACTGTCTCTATATGTTGCCAATTTGTACTTCCCCAGCGCTTAGTACAGTGCTCTGCACATAGTAAGTGCTCAATAAATACGATTGATGAAACACGGACTGGAGCGGGGAGAGACAGAAGGGAGGGAGGTCAGCAAGGTGGATGATACAGTATTCAAGGAGCCATCTTGAGGAGGTGATGGGGGAGGTGTGTTGAGGGGATTGGGCATTAGTTTCCCTTTAGACTGTAAGTTCCTTGTGGGCAGGGAACATGCTCATTCAATCGTATTTACTGAGGGCTTACCGCTACTGTGCAAAGTACTGTGCTAACCATTTGATCCATCGATACCATTGATCCATTGACTAATTTCTTTAGACTGTAAGCTCCCTGTGGGCAGGAAGCAAGTCTATCAACTGGGTAGACTTGAGAACTGAGAAGCAGAACTGAGAAGTGAGAAGCAACAGAGAAGCAGCGTGGCTCAGTGGAAAGAGCCCGGGCTTTGGAGTCAGAGGTCATGGGTTCAAATCCCGGCTCCGCCAATTGTCAGCTGGGTGACTTTGGGCAAGTCACTTCGCTTCTCTGGGCCTCAGTTACCTCATCTGTAAAATGGGGATTAAGACTGTGAGCCCCACGAGGGACAACCTGATCACTTTGTAACCTCCCCAGTGCTTAGAACAGTGCTTTGCACATAGTAAGCACTTAATAAATGCCATTATTATTATTATTATTATATTGTATTCTCCTTTGCACTTAGTTCAATGCTGTGGACACAGAGAGCACTCCATTGATTGATTGATTGATTGATAGGGGATAGGGCTTTGAGAAGGCCCTGCTGAGAGCTCACCTCCTCCAGGAGGCCTTCCCAGACTGAGCCCCTTCCTTCCTCTCCCCCTCGTCCCCCTCTCCATCCCCCCATCTTACCTCCTTCCCTTCCCCACAGCACCTGTATATATGTATATATGGTTGTACATATTTATTACTCTATTTATTTATTTATTTATTTATTTTACTTGTACATATCTATCCTATTTATTTTATTTTGTTAGTATGTTTGGTTTTGTTCTCTGTCTCCCCCTTTTAGACTGTGAGCCCACTGTCGGGTAGGGACTGTCTCTATATGTTGCCAATTTGTACTTCCCAAGCGCTTAGTACAGCGCTCTGCACATAGTAAGCGCTCAATAAATACGATTGATGATGATGATGATGATGACACAAAGGAGGGGAACGGGAGGAAAAGATGGGGGAGAAAATGGGAAAGGAGGGATGGGGAGGAAGAAGATCGGGAAGTGGAGGAGGGCAGCACGGGAGAAGTTGAGCCCTCTCCACGGCATCTGGGGCTCTCCTCACACCCGGCGGGGGGCTCATTTGCCTCAGAAAAGGGGCAGAGGGTGGTGCTAACAGTGCACCACAGAATACCCTATAAGCCGTGGTCAGTGGACATGGCTAAAAAGTACCTTCACCTCAGATTCCCACAGGAAGAGTCCGGGCACTAACCTCTCCCATTCCTCAGACAACGCAGAAATCCAAGGGGCCGAGGGCCACGTTCGGCTGTCCTCAGTCGTGTGCTCCCCACCGGATTACGCGGGCACAGTTTGGCCATGCTAACTCTGGGCCAGGGCTCTGGTCTGCAGCTGGGGCTGCCCAGTTGTGCCACTCCGACACTCTGAGCTGCCCTGGTGCCCTGGGATGGTATGGGGGCACCCTTCCATGCCCTACTGCTAGGAAGTCATCATCAATCGTATTTATTCAGCGCTTACTATGTGCAGAGCACTGTCCTAAGAAGTGAAGATGGAAGTGGCATCCTCTTTTTCCTTCCCAGGTCAGCAAGGGCAAAGGAAGTGCCACCATCTTGACTCCTCCTCTGGCTCCGACGGTTGGGGCAGAAAGAGACGGCTGGGGGCAAAACTAACCTTCAATGCCCACCCCGGGGAGGAGATAGCCTCCTTCACTCCAAAGGAGTGAGTCCCTGGGAATGGCTCCTAAGAGCTGGAATAGATACAAGCTAATCAGGTTTGACACAGTCCATATCCCACCGAGGGCTGACAGTCTTAATCCTCATTTTATAAATGAGGTAACCAAGGCACCGAGAAGTGAAGTGACCCGGCAAGGTCACACAGCAGAGAAGTGGAGGAGCTGGGATTAGAACCCAGGTTCTTCGGTCTCCAGGCCAGTGCTCTATCCACTAGGCAACACTGCTTCTCATGCTCCTTATGTGGCCTGAATGTTACAGTGACACGTGGGACTTTGTGCTTTGTCTTCTTTCCCATCATTGACCTCTCTGCACCCCAAGGCGTAGCTTAACTCGGCCCAATTCAGCCTGTTTTGGGGTACAGCTCCTAATTCCTGTCGATTCATTCATCCAATCAAATTTATTGAGCACTTATGTGTGCAGAGCACTTTACTAAGCACTTGGAAAGTACAGTTCAGCAATAAAGAGAGACAATCCCTGCCCACACCGGGTTTACAGTCCAGAAGTTCTTCCTGAACGGTGTAATCTGGTGGTTCTGTCTGCAGACCATTATCAAATTGGTTCCAAAACATGCCTAGCCTCGGCTTCAGTGACAGGATCCTCTGTGATTAAACCCTCATCCCCGCTACCCCGTCTCCCCTACCGCTACTTCAACCCTTTTCTTTCCCCTAAGCAAGTGGGTATTCACCCCGTTAACACATACATACATCAATGGATCCATAGTATTTCCTGAGCACTTACTGTGTGCGCAGCACTGTACTGAGTGCTAGGGAAAGTACAACAGAATGCATAACTTTAAACTCTGTTCCAGGTAATGGCCATCTACCCCTGCATCATTTCCTCTCCAGAACGTTTTAGAGAATAATTGGGGGTAGAGGGGTCATGCTTCCCTAGTTTCAACAGTGACCACTGTTTATAGCAGAAGTGGAGTTGGATTCCATCCTAATTTTCTTACTGGAAGGTGGGGATGGGCGGACCTTGGCCTGGTTGAGTCAGTCGATCAATTATATTTATTGAGCGCTTTACTGAAGGCCGATTACAGTACTAAGTACTTGGGAGAGAACAGTACAACAAAAAAACAGGCACATTCTCTGCCTACAACCAACTTACAGCCCAGAGAAGGGACGAGGTTCCCATTGCTCAGTATTAATTCGTCCTAAATTAATCAATCGCTCATCAACTTATAGGTTGCTTACTAAGTTCAGAGCACTGTCCTAAACTCTTGGGAGAGTACGATGCCGCTGAATTAGCAGACATTCCCTGCCCATAATGAATTTACAGTCCAGAGAGTAAACCAAGGTGTTTGTTCGCGATGATTTTAGTACAATGTTATGAGAGGATACAGTTCTGTTTTTCCACACAAATGTTTTCTTGGTTGCCTTGTAATTAAGTACTAAGAGTTTAACAACTGACTCCTTCCTAAAGTCAAAATATCCCATACCCACTTCAGCCCTGCAAATGAAAAAGAGAATTGGGAAGCAGTGTGACCTTGTGGAGTTCTAATCCCAGCTCTGCCATTTGTCTGCTGGGTGAGCTTGGGCAAATCACTTCACTTCTGCGGACCTCAGTTTCCTCATCTGTAAAATGGGGATTCAAAATCTGTTCTCCCTCCTACTTAGACGGTGAACCGGATATGGGCAGGGACGTGTCTACCCCAGAGTTTAGTTCAGTGTTTGGCACACAGTAGGTCCTTAAGTGCCATAAAAATTTAAAAAAAGATTGAAAAGCTACAGTGTAATTAAAACTTTCCACAAGCATCTAGGAATCCACTCAAAGCTTGAATCCTACTCTTTCCAGCTTGTGCTTCTAGCTCTCCTAGGGTTTTTTGGCAGTCTCCTCTTCCTTTACTTTACTTCCTTTACTCTTCTTTCTCTCCCTCACCACCTTCTGTTCCTCTCCTCTTCTTTTCCTTTTCCTCTTCCCCTCTCCTCCTTCTGCTCCCTCAGGCACTTTCCCAAAAATCAAAGTGGAATTGGAAACATAGTCTCTGCAAACATCCTAGCTGCATCAGTCACCCACCTTTGTCACTAACTGTTTGAATTCTACCCGCAGCACTCACGCACATATGTACATATGTATAATCCATCTGATTAACTTAACTTGTATTTTTGGGGGGGCATTTGTTAAGTGCTTACTTTGTGCCAGAAACTGTACTAAGTGCCGGGTTAGGTACAAGCTAATCGGGTTGGACAGAGTCTTTAGCCCGTGGTTTTCACCCCCGTTTTACAGGTGAGGTAACTGAGGCCCAGAGCAGTTAAGTGACTTGCCTAAGGTCATGCAGCAGACAAGGGGAAGATTGGGGATTAGAGCCCAGGTCCTGATTTCTACCCCAGGGCGTAGAATAGTGCTTGACAATGATTTGACTGATGTACATATCAGTAATTTACTTTAGTGTCCTCTCCCCGACTAGGCTGGATGGGTAGGGAATGTTTACCAAGTCCTATTTCCACTCTTTGTGAATCATTTTTGCCTATCTTAATCCCCAAATAGATGAGCAGATCCTTGGCCCTGGGAGTCAGATGACTCGGGTTCTAATCCTGACTCTGCCAGTTACTTGCTGTGTGACCTGGGGTAAGTCACTTAACTTCTCCTGTTCTCCCTCCTTCTTAAACTATGAGCCCCATGAGGGATGGGGACTTTGTCCAAACTAATTGACTTGTATCTACTCCAGTGCTCAGAACAGTGTTTGCCACATAGTAAGCACTTAAATACCATAAAGCAAACAGAAGAGCAGCGCTGGAGTTTGGATCTACAAGAGGTCTAAGAGCTGGGAGACAGATATCAGGCAAAGGGGGTGGACTGAACTTAGAAGTGAATATTGTCATGGGTGGGAAAGGGGAAATAGAGGTGCATGAAGGTACAAGTAGGAATCATCCTACCGTCCATGTTTGGGGGTAGGGCTATTAAATAGTGGCATTTCCAAAAACCGTTCTTTGATACTCCACTGTCAAAATGGCCAATTGTGGGGTCCATCAGTTGAGCACATGGGCATTGTGGAATTTTTCTCTCAGCAATGACCCCCAAAATGTGTTTATGCTCAGATTCCAGACGGTGAGCCCACTGTGAGTACGGATCGTCACTCCTTATTGCCATGTTGTACTTTCCCAAGCGCTGTGCTCTGCACACAGTCAGCGCTTAAATCAATATGATTGAATTGAATGAATGCCTGAATCAAAATGAAGCCGAGGGGTTTATAATCCCACTGCAGTTCACATACAGAGATGTGTTTCGTGTTAAGGGACAATGAGGAAAGAAAGGAAGGAGGCAAGTTTTGGCCACTCCCCTAGAACACCTAATTGATTTATTCTTTCTTTCTAGCATACTCCTTTGGCTCATCCCTAATGCAAAGTTTGATTTTGTGGCTTGGTATTTTAATGAGGCATTCATTTATCTTAAAAATAGCATGTGGAACAATAGCATAACTTAAATCAGAGAACAGGGCTTTTTGAGGCTCCCCTGAGTATTGTGAATAACTTAGCTACTGCAGGGTGAGATTTTGCTTTTAAGACTGAACCTGGACCATCAGAGAAGCATGTTTAAAGTTTTATAGCAAGATGAGAAATAAAGCTGCAGAACTCCTTCAGTACTGTATAATTAATGTGATTAATATTCACCCGGTGCTGGTGTTCTGAATGCGTTTTCCGTTTCTTGCGGCATTTCAAATAATGCCATTTGCCACCCACAGATCAACTGCATCAAATGTTCACAATCACACTGGGCTGATGCTTTTTGTTAATTTGTTTCTATTGAGGTGTCGCCATGTTCTCTGAGTCTAGCTGGCTCCTTGATCGGTGAACGATTAGATCACTTCCTGGATGGAAGTGAAATTTAGACCGTAAGGCAATAGACTTAATAGCCTTTAAACCGTAAACTTGTCGTGGGTAGGGAACTTGTCTGCAAATTCTGTTACACTGTGCTCTCCCAAGTGCGTGCTTAGTACGGTGCTTTGCATACAGTAAGCGCTCAATAAATACCATTGATTGCTAGAAGTACCAGGGAAAACTCAGCAGAATGCGTTTGGACGTCAAGCTGAGGCTTGACTTAAACCATTCTGTCGGTGAAGGCCTAGTGTCTTGGAAGTTTATTCTTATGGATTTTTTTCCCCCTGGAGAGTTATCCAAAGGAACCACAAGGGTTCATCTGCATCCCATTTCCCACCTGCCTTGGTGGGGGCTTTTTCAGCCCACCTCCAGATTGGAAATTAGGTCCAAGTGTCCTCTGGCACTGTGACAACTTTCCCCCATTGAGGAGACAGCTTATTAGGGTGACACATCCAGGAACACAATCCATCAGCCAATTAATGGTATTTATTGAGCACTTACTGCAGGCACAACACTGTATAAGTGCTTAGGAGAGTACGCTATAACAGAGTTCTAACATACAAAATAGCTGAGCATTTGTCATTCTGTAGCCTACACTCTTCTCTTTTTTGTGTACACTAATTCATGCTTTATCAGTACACCAATCAATCAGTATTTATTTATTGAGCGCTTACTATGTGAAGAGCACTATGCTGAGCCCTGGGAGAATACAACAGAATTAGCGGACACATTCTCTGCTCAAAACAAGCTTACGGTTTTGAGTGGGAGTAATGGTTTACAGCATTACTTATTCAATGAAGCCATTTTTAGTTTTAAGCAAAGCCTTTTCATCAAATTATTATATAAACGAGTGGCCACAGATGTTCTTTAGGTGATGTGCTTTGGGAACTTTCTCCCAAAGCCCAACATGTCAATAATAATAATAATTATGGTATTTTTTAAGTGCTAAGTGCCAAGACAAGTTACACACAGAGGTATGGGAAAAGGAGAATAGAATGAATGCTTTGTTATTTAAAACCATTATCTTTTAGGGAGGGATCTTAAACCCAGTCTCATCGTTGCTCTGGAGAAATAGCATTTTGATATGCTCTGCCACTCTTCATTTTTTCCCACTTCCCTAAATAGACTACCATTTTGTCCTTGTTCAATTGTGCCTGCAGAGTGAGTGCTCAATAAATACAATTGATTGATTGATTGGACAGGTCTATACCCAATTTGGTTTAATGGCCCAGAATTTACTTCCCCCAACTACCCATGGTTGAAAAAATCTTTTCTTTGGAAAACCAGAGTTTGCATAATTGGCTTTCTATGACGATTAGAAGCAGTGTGGCCTAGTGGAAAGACCACGGGACTGGAATAGAGAGGATCTGGGTTTTAATTTCAGTTCTGCCACTTGTCTGTCATGTGACTTTGGGCTAGTCACTTAACTTCTCTGTGCCTCAGTTACCTCATCTGTAAAATGGGAATTAAGACTGGGAACCCCATATGTCCAACCTAATTGGCTTGTATCTATCTCAGTGCTTAGTACAGTGCCTAGCACCTAGTGAGTACTTAACAAATGCCATTAAAACACACACACACATTAAAAAATTGTCCAGGATCCTTGAGACATGGTCTAGATTGACTCACCTTCTTTTAAAAGGACACTAAAACCCCCTACTTTTGGGACATATAATGGCTGCAAAACCTTGGCAGAAATTTGTTGTCTTGCCCATATTTTCATGGAGATATTTCTTTTCTTAAGGAACCACTTTATGTGATACACTTGAAAGGCACTTGCGTTTTCTTTTTCCTTTGAAACTACTTTCTTTAAGGATATTCCTTAAATTAATTTCTCGAGGTTGTTTTTCCTTCCAACTACATTCTGGGTGAAAACCGAAGTAAGATTGAGTCTCTCTTTTCATTGCATCCCATGGTTTCTTGTGCCTACTATTTGAAATTTTCATTATCTTTCAGATTTCCTTTTCCTTGTCCCACAGTTTCTTTTGTTCTCTAGTCTTTTTTTTTTCTACCTTTCAAACACCCCAAACCACTTCTCTGTTTCAAGCAAATTGGGTATATGTCATGCAGGGTGGCTCCACCTTATCCTGCTTGCTTTCTGCTATTTATTACTCTATTACTCTACATATTTATTACTCTATTTATTTATTTATTTATTTATTTTACTTGTACATTTCTATCCTACTTATTTTATTTTGTTGGTATGTTTGGTTCTGTTCTCTGTCTCCCCCTTTTAGACTGTGAGCCCACTGTTGGGTAGGGACTGTCTCTATGTGATGCCAATTTGTACTTCCCAAGTGCTTAGTACAGTGCTCTGCACATAGTAAGCGCTCAATAAATACAATTGATTGATTGATTGATTCTGCTGTGATTGATGTCAAGGCAACTGAAAGAAACACATTCTATCTTTATTACAACTATTATTATTATTATTTTGGTAGTACTCTGTGTCAAGCACTGTTAGTCTCTGTTCCACAAGGGGCTTACTAAGTCAGAGGGAATAGGATTTAATCCCTATTTTTCAGTTGAGGAAACTGAGGCACAGAGATGTAAAGAGATGTGTCCAAGGTCATACAGCAGACCCACTGGCGGAGCCAGAATTAGAACCCAAGTCTTCAATCCATCAATCAAATTTATTGAGTGCTTACTGTGCGAAGAGCACTGTACTTAGCACTTGGTCTTGACTCTACTTTTAATCCACCAATTGGAATATTTGACCCTCTATCCCTCTTGGTGTTTGGAAAGTAAAGTTACCACAACATGATGGAACGTCAAAATCTTCTAGACTTTACCAGGGATTTTCTTGGCTTCTCTAGAGCCCCCATTAAAAGGGAACAAATACAGGAAACCAACAGCAATACTCATTGTCTTTGCTGTTGATTTCAAGAAGACAGCTGTTACTGTTCCCATCCTTATTTCATTCCACGTGAATTTTTCCTATCATTCATTCATTCAATCGTATTTATTGAGCCCTTGCTGCGTGCAGAGCACTTTACTAAGCGCTTGGGAAGTACAAGTTGGCAACACATAGAGACGGTCCCTATCCAATAACGGGCTCACAGTCTAGAAGGGGGAGACAGACAACAAAACATGTACTGCAGCTATCGACCTTTGCAGTTTCCCTTACAGATCCAGGTCATTCCATTCCCAAAGTCCATCTGGCCCCATTAAGGCTCAACCACACAGTATTATCTGCCCTGCACACAGAATGGGCTCCGAAAGGCTTCATTCTCTCGATGAAGAGTTAATTCCCACTGAGAGCCACATGGATTTAAAGATGGTGGGTAAAACAATAGGGCTATGTGGCAGCCTGCTGGGGTTTCCTTATAATTCCACCACTGAGTAGTGTCTGAACCTATTTAATCTTGGGAATGGTTGCTTGGACAGTGGCCAAGAGGGAAAGAAGCTCTTCCTTATTTGTGGTAGCTGATTTAAAGGCTGATCGGCTTCCCATAAATGAATCTACTAAAATAAATTGGTGCCAGTCTTTGAGATTCAGAGCTGGATCTTGTCTGCTCAGTCGGGCTGACTTGGTATTTTATTTGTCTGCATTTCTGGGGCTTGCACTCAAAATGGTGGCATTTTGCCTAGAGCCATTATAGCCTCTGGCCTGCTCTCTGCTTGAAATATGACTGCAGCAGAAGCCCTCTAGAATAGTAGATTTATGATTTAATGGAAAAGATCCCGTCAAACGTCCATCCCTTTGGCGAGCCAGGCCGCATTTGCATTGGAAATATCCTATAATCCTGATGTGACTTATTCGTTTTCTGTCCCAGACATTCTCTGGGTGATGGGCGGGAGGGTTAGAGAAGTAAAATGCTGCACAAGCCGAAAAATGTCTTGTTTTATGTTTCCCCAAGGCCTGCTGGGGAGGCGACAGTGACAGTTTTGTCTCTTCTTCCCTTTCACACTCTGGTTCCCTGTCACCCCTCGCCCCCAACATCTGCTCTTCCACCACCATCGCCCGTCTCTATGGGTGTTTTGGCCCAAATCAGGATTCGATATCAACCGTTCATATATCGGACATTTTCTTTTAATGACACTTGTAAAGCGCTTACTATGTGTCAAGTGCCTATCTAAGCACTGGAGTAGGTGTAGATCGATTAGGTTGGACATGGGCTCATAGTGTAAGTAGGACAGAGAAGAGGTATCAAATCCCCATTTTACAGTTGAGGAAACTGAGGCGCAGAGATGTTGACTTGTCCAAGGTCACACAGCCAGCATTTGGCAGAGCTGGGACTGGCACCCAGGTCATCTGACTCCAAGGCCTGAGCTCTTTTCATTTCCTCCGAAGGATTTTGCAGTGCTTGGCACATAGTAAGCGCTTGACAAATACCACCATTATTATTATTTCGCCTGACTAGTGTGTCACAGTGCAAAAAGCGTGAATCCAAAGAGAACCCCCTGGCTGCAACAGCAATGCCCACTAAACTAAATCATCCCATCTTACTCTTCTCCCAGGTAATGTCGCCTTGGCAGCTGAATGTGTCCCAGACTCAATTCCCCCGGTTGCTTCCTGACACACAGAAAGCACAGAGACTCTGCTACGGTCTGCTTTAGGGAGGAAGGGGAAATAACAGGAATGGAAGGCAATAAACCCCTCATTGGGGTCAGAAGTGAGGTTAGAGGTAAGAAGGGAGGGGAGAAAAACAAGGTGGAAGGAAGAGAGGCAGGAGAAGAAAGAATGGACAGGAGAAACAGTAAGGGAAGAGAGGTTGAGAATGATCAGACAAGGTCCACGTTCCTCTAGTTTTCTAGAAAAGTTAAAGTATCTCAGTCAATCAGTCCATCATGTGTAGGGTAATCAGTTTAGAGCAGGGATCCGCAGACTACGTCTTGGGAGACAAACCTGGCTCTTTCGTGGTCTTCGTTAAGTGCTTACTATGTGCAAGGCACTGTACTTAGAGCTGGGGTAGACACAAGCTAATCAGGCTGGACACAGTCCATGTCCCACGTGAGGCTCACAGTCTTAATCCCCATTTTACAGATGAGGTAACAGACAAAGAGAAGTGAAGCACCTTGTCCAAGGTCACACAGCTGGCTACTGGAGGAGACAGAATTAGAACCCAGGTCCTTCTGACTCTTGGAACCAAACGCAACTCTCGAGTCATGGGGAGAAGTGTGGGGAAAGAAGGCATTTAAAAAATGCCACCGCCATGACGGACAAGTTTGGACACATTTAAAAACATTTGATTCACAATGAAGTTAGCTATTTTAATGTGTGCTTAAATGGCATTCTTGGCTCTGGTTTGGTGTTTTAAAAAGAGTTATCAGCCCGTGAGTAGGGGGAGGAGTGTGGTGAGAAGGACAGATTTATTTTAGGTGCAGCCTGTATTTCTTTAATTTAACAAAGCTGTGGTCAGAAGAAAGACAAGAGGCAGTGAGAAGAAGGGGAAGGTGGAAGAGGAAGAACCTCGGCTTAAGATGGAATAAATTCAGAGTTTGGGTACCAACAAGCCACATCATGAAAAATTATGTTGCCTGCTGTTTTCTACACGCCGCTGGATTTCACGGATGAGTTTGGGGGTATGAGGTGGAATATTCTTTCAGGCCACAATTCAGGGCTTAGCCTTTTTACCCTTTACAATAGCCTTAACCCTCACCCTAATTCTAGCTCTAACCCTAACGCCAAGGCTAGGACCAAAAGCAGACTTTAGCTGGCTTTTGAAACCCCCCACCCCTCCTTTTAAGGATTGCTGGGGGGAGCCGGAAGGTTTGCTATAGAGACCTTTGCAGCAGGATAGGAGGGAGTTTTACAATAGGGAAATGATACCACGGAACCAGCAAAGGGATGGGACTCCCATGCCATTCCCTACCCAGCTGTGAGGTGGAATTCTCTCCTTTCCATCTGGAAAAGGGAATGAGCGTGACCTAGCAGAAAGAGCCTGGTCCTGGGAGTCAGAAGATCTGGGTTCTAATCCCAGCTCTGCCTCTTGCTTGCTGCGAGATCTCGGGCGAGTCGCTTCACTTCTCTGGGCCTCAGTTTCCTCAACTGCAAACTGGGGATTCAATACCCGTTCTCCCTTCCTACTTCGATTGTGAATCCCGTGCATCTACCCCAACACTTAGAACAGTTTCTTCACACAGTAAGGGCTTAACAAATACCACTGAAAAAAACATAAACAAAAAAAGAGCTTGGAGGTAGCCAGGGAGAGTCGCAGCAAGGAGAGACTGGGTTGGAAGCCCAGTGACAAGCAGAGACTGGGAACTCACAGTGGGCAGGGAATGTGTCTGTTTTTTGTTATATTGTAATAATAATAATGATGGCATTTATTAAGCACTTACTATGTGCAAAGCACTGTTCTAAGAGCTGGGGAGGTTACAAGGTGATCAGGTTGTCCCACAGGAGGCTCACAGTCAATCCCCATTTTACAGATGAGGTAACTGAGGCTCAGAGAAGTTACGTGACTTGCCCAAAGTCACACAGCTGACAATTGGCGGAGCCGGGATTTGAACCCATGACCACTGACTCCAAAGCCCGTGCTCTTTCCACTGAGCCACGCTGCTTCTCTGTACTCCCCCAAGCGCTTAGTACAGTGCTCAATAAATATGAATGAATGAGAGGTACCAGGAGCAAAGGGTGAGTGCAATTGTTCCTGATCCTACATATTGGGACTGCTTTATCCACTTTTATTAAAAAATACTAAAGATCTTAGGAAAATCTTTTTGACTTTTTTTTCCCAGCCCAAAATATATTCCCTTTTAAGACAGTTCCCCCGAACAGGCATCAGAACACAGTTCCTCTGTGTTCCTACAGAAAAAAAGCCTCCACAATAACTCTTAGCCCCAATTAAACCAGATATTATTATCCCAGAAAAAGTAGTCATTTTCACATATGGCAGGCAAATGGTGCTCTTCAGAAGAAATTGTGATTGTCTGCCTTTTTTTCCCTTCTCAACAAGCAAAATAATCAGCAATGCAAACATGACTTTTCTGATAGTCTGTAACCCCTGACTTTCTAGTGATTCATTTTCCACAATTCTTTCCTGGGCTGAAGGGGCATTAGCTTTGGCTGATAAGTGAGGTCCTTACGGTCTTTGATGCAATCCCAGGCTCTTCCTGTCCTTGAACATACACACATGGATTCCAATAAAAGCTACAACTATGGAGATATTGCTTTTGAGGGCTTATTTTGCTTTTTTTTTTTTGCCAGACCTAGAATTCCTGCCAGATTTCTGTATCACAGAGAAGATTTATTTGTCAGGGGTTTTAGGAGTTTTGTAAACTGCAATGCATCCCCTGCTTGCTACTTATCAATCCACTAGTTGTATTTATTGAGCGCTTAGTGTGTGCAGAGCACTGTACTAGGCACATGGGAGCCTTTGATAGCTCATTCGGTAGAGTGGAGGACTGTAGAGCTGCATAGTTACTCATCCTTAGGTCGCTGGTTCGAATCCGGCTCGAAGGACTCGTCTTTTTAGAGAAGCAGCGTGGCTCAGTGGAAAGAGCCTGGGCTTTGGAGTCAGAGGTCATGGGTTCAAATCCTGACTCCGCCACTTGACAGCTGTGTGACTTTGGGCAAGTCACTTAACTTCTCTGGGCCTCAGTTCCCTCATCCGGAAAATGGAGATGAAGACTGTGAGCCCCTCGTGGGACAACCTGATCACCTTGTATCCCCTCAGCACTTAGAACAGTGCTTGGCACATAGTCAGTGCTTAACATATGCCATCATTATCATTATTATTTCTTATTGGGAGAGTACAACAGAATTTGTGACACATTTCCTTCCCACAAGGATCTTACAAGTGGGGGAGACGACAATTATATAAATAAATTAATTACAGCTATGTACATAAATCCTGTGGGGCTGAGGTGCATAAAGGGTGAAAATTCAAGTGTAAGGGTGAAGAAGAAGGGAGCGGGAGAAGAAGGAAGAAGGGATTAATTGGGGAAGTCTGCCTGGGGCAGATGTACTTTTAATCAGGTTTTGACAGTGGGGAAAGTGAGCGTCTGTTCGGTATGAAGGGAAGAGAGTTCCAGGCCAGAGGCCGGACACAGATGGTAGTCGGGAGTGAGGTAGACGAAATCAAGGTACACTGAATAGGTTGGCATTAGAAGAGGAAAGTGTGCAGGATTGTAGTATGAGAGTCAAGAGATGATGTAGGAGGGGGCAAGGCGATTGAGGGCTTCAAAGTCGAAGGTTAGGAGTTTCTGATTGATGCGGAGGTGGTTGGGCAACGACTGGAGATTTCTGAGAGGTGGGGAGACATGGACTGAATCTTTTTCAGAAAAATGATCTGGGAAGTAAAGTGAAGTATGGTCTGGAATGGGGGGAGAGGCAGGAGGCTGGGAGGTCAGCAAGAAGACTGAAGCAGTAATCAAGGTGGGAGAGGATAAGTGCTTGGATTAATGCGACAGCAGTTTGGATGGAGAGAAAAGGGCAGGGGAGACCTGTATTTTTTATATATATGGTATGTGTCAATTACTTACTAGGTGCCAGGCACTGTACTGAGTCTTGGGGTAGATAGAAGCTAATCGGGTTGGACACAGTCCATGTCCCACGTGGGGCTCACAGTTTTAAACCTCACTTTACAGATGAGGAAACTGAGGCACGGAGAAGGTATATGACTTGCCCAATGTCACCCGGCAGGCAAGTAGCAAAGCTGGAATTAGAACCCCGGCCCTTCTGACTTCCAGGCTTGAGCTCTTTCCACTAGGCCAGGCTTTTTAAGTTCTTTATCCACCACTAGTTAAATCTTTGGCAGGATTCTGGGAGCGCACCAAGTTGGCGAGGGAGAAGGGGGAGAGGAATGTGTTCGGAGGAAGAAGAGGGGCATGAATTATTTCGGGGATTGTTTCTGGGCTCGGTGGCAATCTGATATTTCCGAGACGCAGCATGGTATAGTGGTTAGAGCACAGGCCCGGGAGACAGAAGGTCATGAGTTCTAATGCCAGCTCTGCCACTTGTCTGCTGTGTGACCTTGGGCAAATCACTTCACTTCTCTGGGCCTCAGTTACCTCATCCGTAAAATGGGGATTGAAACAGTGAGCTCCACATGGGACAGGAACTGTGTCCAACCGGATTTGCTTGTATCTACCCCAGCACTTAGTACAGTGCCTGGCACATAGTAAGCACTTAACAAAAACCATAATAATAATTATTATTGTTATTATTCTGCCAGAATGTCACCATCAGTGTCTTCCAGAGAAATACCCATTGCCGCATATGAAGAACTATCTGAGTCTTTAGCCTAGAAGCCCCTTGCCAGACACAGTTTTAAAATTGTTTGTGGTCCATGTTGCCAGTATTAAAAGGGATATATTTTTAATCCAATTGTATCCATATTTCTCGAGGACATGATTCAATTCGACTGCAGGGCGAAACCTATCATCAGAGACTTTTCACTTGACACTGAAAAGTTTGCCCTTGAGGTGGGGAATTTGCTCTGTATTCAATAACAGTGATGATACTGTGTTATAGGATAGTTCAATTCCGAGTGGGCATTTCAACCTACACTTGCGATTATGAAAAAAGACAAACGCGTTTAGTCTTTGCCACTTGGACAAATGGCAAAGCCACAGACCTTTTATTAGAAAATGGCTTCGGGGTAGGGAGAGGATTAGAGAGCTTTAATATATACTTTAGTTGTCACCCTGCTGTAGATTAAAAAAAGAAACAGAAGTTATAGCAACCATTATCTGAGGCGTTGCTCCTCGTTTATTTCGCAAGTTGCCTGCGTGGCTGATATTCAGGAAGACGACCCAAGCTAGACCTTGGGAGCTATGGGGGGACCGCTTCCTCTTCACAGTGCACAGCTCTTGAGATTTCAAGGTCGCAAGACAGTATCTTTGAAGATACTAGACCTTCAGCCAGGACTGAATCAAGGTCCTGGGGGCAAGTCCGAAGCTAGAAATACTTGGGCCTAGGAACGGAGGGTCTCGTGAGGCTCCACGTGACCCTCGATATAGATGACATCAGAAGCATGGTGACGTCAAACACACCATATACCCCTCCTCTTTGATTATGATTCCTTTTACCTCCACATCTCTCAGACCAGAACTCCCACCAGCTTTAAAATCCATCAGAAAAAAAGAAAATTCACCCCCACAAAAATACCCTCTTCACATGATTCTGTCTTTGGAACCTGGATGTCAGGACATTCACTTTTCTGATGGAGGCATTTTGGATTTTTCCAGCCCCCCATCTTGTCCTCTCCACCCCCCACCCCTACAGCTTTGGTTTCTAATCCCTTGCCTTTTTTTATGGTATTTGTTAAATGCTTACTATGTGCCGGGTATTGTACTAAGTGCTGGGGAAAATACATGCTAATCACGTTGGACACAGTTCATGTCCCACATGGGGCTCAAAGTCTTCATCCCCATTTTACAGATGAGGGAACTGAGGCACAGAGAAGTAAAGTGACTTGCCCAAGGTCACACAGCAGACAAGTGGCAGAGCTGGGATTAGAACCCAGGTCCTTCTTACTCCCAGGCCCACGCTATTTCCATTAGCCAACCAGCTTCACCTTGTAACCTCCCCAGCACTTAGAACAGTGCTTTGCACATAGTAAGTGCTTAATAAATGCCATCATTATTATTATTATTACTCCCCTTACTACTACTACCATTAGTGCTATCAATTAATCAACCAATTGCATTTACTGAGCCCTTACTGCATGCAGAGCACTGTACTAAGCCCTTCGAAGAGGACAATATAACAGAGTCGGTAGATATTCCCTGCCCACAATAAGCTTACAGTCTTGAGAGAGAGGCAGACATTAATGCAATAAATAAATTAGGGATATATACGTAAGTGTGGTGGGGCTGAGGTGGGAGATGAATAAAGGGAGCAAATTAGGGTGATGCAGAAGGGAGTGGGAGAAGAGGAAATGAGAGCTTAGTCGGGGAAGACCTCAGAGGATCTGCCTCTGAGAAGCAGCATGGTTCAGTGGAAAGAGCACGGGCTTTGGAGTCAGAGGTCATGGGTTCAAATCCCGGCTCCGCCAGTTGTCAGCTGTGTGACTTTGGGCAAGTCACTTAACTTCTCTGTGCCTCAGTGACCTCATCTGTAAAATGGGGATTAGGACTGTGAGCCCCCCTTGGGACAACCTGATTACCTTGTAACTCCCCAGCACCTTGGGACAACCTGATTACCTTGTAACTCCCCAGCGCTTAGAACAGTGTTTTGCACATAGTAAGCGCTTAATAAATTCCATCATTACTATTATTATAATTATTATCTGGCAACAGGTCAGCAGTGACATAGATGAGATCAAGGTACAGTGAATATTACTACCACTTCTACTACTACTACTAGTGTTCCTCCTCCTCCTCCCCTACTTAAGCGCGTTTAAGTCCTCCTTTGATCTAATTTGTCTTGTCCTAGAGGGGGTGAAATAGGACTCAGACGTACTTGGGTCCAAAAATCAATAAAAGTAAATGCAGAATGAAGAGCAGAGGCTGGATAAAAAAGGAATAGAAAGGGACAGTGGCAATCAACAGGTCAGCGTGGCTCAGTGGAAAGAGCACGGGCTTGGGAGTAAGAGGTCATGGGTTCTAATCCTGGCTCCCCCACATCTGCTGCGTGACCTTGGGCAAATCACTTGACTTCTCTGAGCCTCAGTTACTTTATCTGTAGAATGGGGATTAAGACTGGGAGCCCCACGTGGGACAACGTGATCACCTTGGGTCCCCCCGGCGCTTAGAACAGGACTTTGCACATAGTGAGTGCTTAAGAAATGCCATTATTGATTATTATTATAGGTCGTTGGAATCTGGATCCTGCTCCTTTAGCTGTAAGTGCTCTCACTACGCTCCCAATTTCAAAGCCTTTTTAAAAGCGCATCTCCTCCAAGAGGCCTTTCCCTAAACCCTCATTTCTTCTTCTCCCACTCCCTTCTGTGTCACCTTTAAACTTGCATTTACACCCTTTATCCACCCCTCCCTCAGCCCCACAGCAACTTGAGCACGTATCCTGCCCACTCAATTCCCATGTTCTTAAAGTTTCCACGTTCTAATTTGGTAGTGCTCTTGCTTGTTTGAGGGACGTTGCACGTGTCATCTTAGTCAGGTTGAGAGGAATGATTCCGGGGTTCCTTCCCCCATCCTCATGCCGGTAAAGAAAACTGTCAGTGCTTGAAAGTTCGTGTCACATTAACTTCTTTTTTTACCCACAGCCTAGTAGATTACCATAATTGCTTGAAGTAATTAGGAGGAGGAAAATACAGAAAATTGTTGCTGAGGGCACGTTTGAACTTAGGTGACACCTAGCACGTCGTAGGGAGGAGTCCAAGTCAAAATGGGAAAAGTTTGAGATTTCCCCCCCGTTAACACTAATTCATTCATTTAATCGTATTTATTGAGCACTTACTGTGTGCAGAGCACGGTACTAAGCGCTTGGGAAGTACAAGTTGGCAACATCTAGAGACGGTCCCTACCCAACAATGGGCTCACAGTCTAGAAGGGGGGAGACAGACAACAAAACAACAACAATAATAATAATACTGGTACTTTTAAGCACTATGTGCCGAGCACTATTCTAAGCGACGGGGTAGATACAAGTTAATCAGGTTGGACGCAGTCCCCGTCCCACACGGGGCTTACACTCTTAGTCCCCATATTACAGATGAGGTCACGGAGTCCCAGGGATGTGACTTGCCCAAGGTCACACAGCAGACACGTGGCAGAGACAGATTAGAACCCAGGTTCTTCCCACTCCCAGGCCCGTGCTCTATCCACTGAGCCCCAGTTGGATGGGACAGCAGGCCGTTGGATGGTTAATCATCCTCGGAACAGGTGGGCCAGTGAGATTGGCCTGGACCACAATTTCCTATGACATTTCCCTATTTTGCAGATTATTGAATTGAGGCACAGAGAAGTTAGGTGACTCGCCCAAATCACACAGCAGATGAGTGGTGGAGCTGGATTAGAACCCAGGCCTTCTGACGCTCAGACCCATGCTCTATCCACTAAGCCATGCTGATGAAACAGGTGGCTCAAATACAGAAGGGTGATTGCTCAGTGGGGGAGTAATCCCAGCACCTCACTCTCTGTCTATAGCCACAGTGCTCACTGATACTACACTCACACAGTGCTCACTCACTGTACTTCCCAAATGCTTAGTACAGTGCTCTGCACACAGTAAGCACTCAATAAATACGATTGATTGATTGATTGATTGATAAACTATGCTTCTGCTAGCGTCATTTTGAATGGCTCTCATCTGACTCCGTGAGTACCCTCTGGTTTGGCTGAGCAGTTATCCTGGGTGGTCTGGGGTACTGGGGAAGCAGTTTTTTTTGGTGGTTGTTTATTTATTTTTAGGGTATTTGTTTGGACTAGGTTCCCCCATCGAGCTCACAGTCTTCCTCCACATTTTACAGGTGAGGTGACTGTGGCACAGAGACCTGAAGTGATTTTCCCAAGGTCACACAGCAGACAAGTGGCGGACTCAGAATTAGAACCCATGGCCTTCTGAGTTCTAGGTGCTTGGGACACAGTGGCCACTTAAATACCAGAGTTATTATAAACAGCTATTATTTTTTCAGTATCTTGAGGCCAGGGTGCAGATCTAATTCTTTCGTAACCACCCTCGGCCCCTGTTGAAACCAGGCACTCAAAAAAAATCACCCTAACATCTAACAAGATGTGTTGCCAATTTCCAAGTTGAGATTCAGAGAACATGAGCAGAAAATAGAATCAGGACTGGTGAGACATTTGAGGTACATTCACATTTAGATCAAATACATTTTCCGAAGATCCTCAAAGAAATGAGAGCTGATCTGGGGAAGAAAGCTACCATTCATCCATTCATTCAATCGTATTTATTGAGCACTTACTGTGTGCAGAGCACTGTACTAAGCGCTTGGGAAGTACAAGCTGGCAACATATAGAGACGGTCCCTACCCAACAGTGGGCTCACAGTCTGGATTCTCTGTAGGCACGTGTCTCCGAACCACTACTAGCTTTAAAGTCTCCTGGAACAAGAAGAATGCTTTTGGTCTGATTGATTGATCTGCCAACCCTGAGAGGGTGAGATTTATTATTCCTAAGTGAGAGATGGATTCATGAATTCAGCAGGGAGAACAGTATCATTAGCCAAGCCAAGAATTAAAAAAAAAAAAATCACCCCATTAACACAGCCTGCTCCAAATCTGTCCTTACTTTATTTTTCTCTAGGCTTTCTATGCAGTCATTTGCCAACTAACCTAACCCACTCAACATAACTGTATGTGCTTCATTTATATAATAGTAAAACCTAGGGGATGAGAAGAAAATATAAAAGGAAAAAATGTTTATCCCTCCAGCAACTACTTTCTCTATGACAACCTGAACAGCTATCTCATGGACCCCATCTTGCTTACACTCCGACTCTTTTTCCACACGATTAATTAATTCTTTACACCTCCTATCAACTGCTCAGATACTGATCATTTTCCTAATTAACTTCAGGAAACCATTATGCCTACAGTTTTTCTTTAAGGCTTCATGCCTCTGATTACTTAAAGGAGCCACACGTGGAAATGATCTTTTGTTCTGTTTTGGGTTGGTGTTTTGGGATAGAGAAGAGCAGCAGCTACTGTCAGCAAGGTTTTCTCTTTACTAATTTTACCAGTGTGTATGTGTAATATATATATATATTATATATATAGTATATATATATATATATAGTGTCCCCTTTGAAAAATAAAAGAAATATATATATATATATGTATATATATATATATATTTCTTTTATTTTTCAAAGGGGACACTACTGATGGTTCAATCTTTTCCACACATGAAAATGAAAACCATCCATGTGAGGTAGTCATCACAGCCCATACTGTGTGCACATGATAATAATAACTGTGGTATCTGTTAAGCACTTATTACGAGCCAAGTACTGTACTAAGAGCTGGATAAAGTGAGATCCTTGCTATGCCGATGCATATGTTCTGTACAAGACTGGTCTCCGTTTTCAAGCCTGCCTCATGATACGTGGGTTTATGCTAAACCTCTGCTCCAGGACTTTCTCCCAACTACTGACCACCAGCCTTGGTCTGTCAGTTGTGGCGATTCACAATTCAATATTTGCGGCTGTGCTTAACTATGTCTGGAAATCATTTATCCTGTCCGCCCGGCTCGAGGTGTCTGCTTTGGGTTCACATACGGTTAGTGCTGGCTTGGGTGTCCTGTTGCCGTCCATTCTTCTTACACGTCTTGTGTACACCGACTGCCTTCCACGTCCTCCCTTCCAGTTTCCGACTTGAACCTCTATAATCCGGTTAAGGACCCTTCACTGAGGCTGATCTGGCCAAAATCACCAGTGACCTCATTCTTTCTAAATACAATCGCCTCTACTCCATCCTAATTCTTCTAGATGTCTCAGCAGGCTTCAACATTTCTCCAATAACGGACCACCTCCATTCTCCCAGAAACACTACCCAACCTTGGCTTCACTGACACTGTGTTCTTCTGGTTTTCTTCCCGTATCTCTGGCTCCTCCTGCTCAATCTCTTTCGTGGGCTCATCTACTCCCATGCCTTCAACTACCACCTCTGTTGTGTGGATGATTCTCCAATCTACCTAGCTAGGCCTGACCTCTCACCTCCGCCGTCTTGCATTTCCTCCCGCTTCCAGGACACCCTTACAGCAATGTTCTGCTCCCACCTCAAGCTCAACATGACCAAAATATTCCCCTCCTCTTCCTCACCAAAAAAACACCTACCACCCTGTTCCAAGCTCTCGCCGTATTGTGGCTAGACTATCGCATCAGCCTCTTTATTAGTCTCCACGTCTCCAGCCTCTCCCCTGCTTCAATCTACATTGCCTTGTGCTTAGTACACACCCAACAAAAAATCCTCACACTTGGTTTCAAGAATCTCAACCGACTCACGCCATCTTAAATATCGGTTCTTTTCAGCAGTTAGGCCCTTGCTCTTTGTTCTGAACAACAAGCCTTCTAACCGTACCTCTCTCTGGTGTCTTCCTCCTTCTTCCGCTGGACCGTGTTGTTCCCTTTCACCGGGAGTCAGAGGACCTGGGTTCTAATTCTGGCTCCTCCACATGCCTGCTGTGTTGACACTTCTCCGGCCTCAACTTTCTCATCTGTAAAATGGGGATTAAAGAGCTTTTCTCTCACTTAGACTGTGAGCTCCACATAAGACAGGGACTGTACCCAACCCGATTATCCTTTACCTATCCCAACATTCAGTACAGTCCTTGGCACATAGTAAGCACTTAGCAAATACCACTATTATTATTATCATTGTTATTAATTTTAATAACCCCTTCCCTCTGCAAATCTGACAGATCAGAGCACTCTCCAGATTCAACATCCTTCTAAAACCCCATTTCCTACAACCAGCTTTCCCCAATTATTATATTTTTCATGGCATTTAAGTACTTACTATGCCCCAGGCACTGCTCTGTGCATAATAAGCACTCAATAGATATCATTGATTGATTGATTTGTACTTCCCAAACCTTTAGTACATTGGATCGCACCTAGTAGTGAATGAGCAATAACTATCATTACTACTACTATTACCACTCACCTTTCTGCCCAAATCCCTTCCCCAACACAGTTGACACCACCACCAACTTCCTTGTCTCTCAAGACCATAAACTTTGGCCTTATTCTCTCAACTCTTTCATCACCTTGTATTAAGTCGTCATTAAATCCTGTCACTCCTTTCTCCACATTTCTAGAACCTGTCCCTTGCTCTCTATCCAAACTGCCATCACACCGGTACAGAGAAGCCACGTGGCTTTGTGGAAAGGGCACGGGCTTGGGAGTCAGAGGACATGGGTTCTAATCCCGGCTCCGCCACTTGTCTGCCGTGTGACCCTGGGCAAGGCACTTAACCTCTCTGTGCCTCAGTTACCTCCTCTGTAAATTGGGGATTGAGACTGTGAGCCCCATGTGGGACAACCTGATTACCCTGCCATCTACCCCAGCGCTTAGAACAGTGCTTGGCACATAGTAAGCACTTAACAAATGCCATAATTATTAATAAATATTACAGGGACTTGTCATATCCTGCCCTGAACACGGCATCATCTTTGCTGATCTCTCTGCCCCTAGTCTCTCCCTTCTCTGCCCATACATACTGCACCTGCTAAAAAGCGGTTCAGCATTCATTAGAGAAGCAGCCTGGCTCAGTGGAAAGAGCATGGGCTTTGGGGTCAGAGTCACGGGTTCAAATCCCGGCTCCACCAATTGTCAGCTGGGTGACTTTGGGCAAGTCACTTCATTTCTCTGGGCCTCAGTGACCTCATCTGGAAAATGGGGATGAAGACTGTGAGCCCCCCGTGGGACAACCTGATCACCTTGTAACCTCCCCAGCGCTTAGAACAGTGCTTTGCACATAGTAAGTGCTTAATAAATGCCATTATTATTATTATTCCCCACTGGTCAAAAAACTCCAATGGTTGTCTCTTCCTCTCTCGATCAAGGAGAAATTCCTGACATGGATTTTTAATCACTCCAGTCAGCTTTCATCTGCCTATTTATCCACTCTCTTCTCTCATTACAGCCCAGCTCGCACTCTCCTTTCCTCTCAAGCCAACGTATTCACTAGGACTTTAACTCATCTTCCGCACAACCACCTCTTACTCAGGTCTCTCCAATACCCTACCTGGAAAGCTCTCCCATTCAGCAATCCCCATCTTCGGAATCCTTCGGAAATCACATCTCCTCCAGGAGGTGTTCCCTGATTCATTTCTAATCTCCCCACCTTGCGTCCCCCACTGCATAGCAGTACTCTTACCCCGTCTAAGCACTTAAGTACTCCCAGCCCCCATAACACTTATGAACACGTTAATAATAATTATAGTATTTGCCAAATACAATTCTAAGCATTTTGCTACATATAGAATAATCAGATCAGAAACAGTCCCCGTCCCGACTGGGGCTCAGAGGGAGGGAGAACGGTTATTGAATCCCCATTTTACAGATGAGGAAACTGCAGCACAGAAAAGTTAAATGACTTGACCAAGGTCACACAGCAGACAAGAGAAGCAGCATGGCTCAGTGAAAAAAACACACGGGCTTTGAAGTCAGAGGTCATGGGTTCAAATCCCGGCTTCGCCAACTGTCAGCTGTGTGACTTTGGGCAAGTCACTTAACTTCTCTGTGCCTCGGTTACCTCATCTGTAAAATGGGGATTAAGACTGTGAGCTCCCCGTGGGACAACCTGATCACCTTGTAGCATCCCCAGCACTTAGAACAGTGCTTAGCACATAATAAGCGCTTAATAAATGCCATTAAAAAGAAGTGGCGGAGCTGGGATTAGAACCCAGGTCCTGTTGACTTCTACGCTCTACCCACCAGGCCAAGCTGCTTCTCTATTCACCCATTACTCTGAGTGCTATTAAGGGATTTGATTAGAAAGTCTTAACTTTTTTTAAGTTTTTTAAACAGTATATAAATGTCAGCCCAAATCACTAATGAAGACAACATGCCAACTAACGTTTATTAAATATTTCCAGTGAAAGGGAAGTTTACAAGTAATACATCATAATCACAAGGTTTACCATTCTTCAATATTATCTCTAAAGGAAAAATAACTTGTATCATTCAGGAGTTCTTCCTATTTGAATTTTGTAGGGAATAATTAAACAGCAGGAAAATTCTAGGGGGGGAAAAGAATGATTCAGTCCTTTACGGTACGATGAGAAACACCGAATATTTCTGAAAAGTTTGAAGTGTTTGAAATAAGTGACGGTAGATACTTGGTGGAGGTTTTTCTTCCTCTGTGATTTAGAATAAGCTGTCAAATGAAGTTTCTATATGGATGTGAAGGTTACCTGCTAGCAAAAAATTCTTGTTTGAAGAAAATTTATGAGCAAAACTCCGAGGCAGTTGGTAAAGCACAACTGCAACTTATCACCCTCCAGGCAAGGAAGAAACTATCATAATTCATTCATCATGCAATCCGTTATTTTTTTGATGGAACCTTGAAGACAGATACTAGATATCTTTACCTAACCACTGTACTACTGTGGTTGCTCTAAAAATTTTTCTTCTGCTTCCTTTTCTCTTAGGTGGTAGTTAAAATATCTCCATTCCAGTTCAGCTAGTATTGTTTGTCTGGAAAATCTCACTTCATTGGAGAATTTTGCCCCGGAAAGGTTGCCTATATTCAAATGAAACCTTTTGCCTCATTCTATATGAATTCCTGTATCCTTCATTATTGTTGCACTCAGAGTAACAACTGTCATAGTCAAAAGGAAGGCTGAAAAATAAAGGTTCTAAAGTTTTTGAAGTATAAAGCCAGATTTCAGCTCCTATTGTCAAAATAAATTTGAAATGTGGTGCTGGAGAAGGCTTTTGGGAATACCATGGACTGCCCAAAAAACGAACACAAGTGGATTTTGGAGCAAATTAAGCCAAAGTGATCTTTGGAAGACCAAATGACTCGATTTAGATTAGCATATTTTGGACATATAATCAGGAGGACTAATTCTCTGGAGAAGACACTAATGCTAGGAAAAGTCCAGGGAAAATAGGGAAGAGGCAGACCAACAGCTAGATGGATAGAGACCATAACAACGATAATGGAAGAACCATTTGAAAGGTTACGGATTATGGAAGAAGGCAGGAAGTTCTGGAGAAAATATATCCAGAAATGACCCAAATAATAATGATAATAAAACTGGCTAGGTATGGGTTGATAACAATAATAATCATTCATTCATTCATTCAATATTTATTGCATGCTTACTGTACCTTGGACAAGTTACTTCGCTTCTCTGTGCCTCAGCTTCCTCCTCTGCAAAATGGGGATTCAATACCTGTCCTCATTCCTACATAGACAGTGAGCCCCGTGAAGGAGGAGGACTGTGTACAAGATGATTAACTTGCATCTACCACAGTGCTTAACATATAGTAACTGCTTAACAAATACCATCATTAAAGTTTTATGGAAAGAGGTACATTTTTTTGTTGCAGGCTGACTACCGAACCAGAAGAACTGTGCTATCTCTACTTCACTTTGGCAAGAAAGAGTTTATTTAGTGGGACCATTAAGTTAGGATCTGCACATATGACGCATAAATGATGAAACTGTATTAAGGCAAAATCACACTGTACCATTCTGATGACTCATTCCATGTCACCTGCTTGTATGAACCTCATAGTTGCCTTGGAAAATTGTTCCTGTTGGAAATCTTCCCTTCAGAAATGGGCAGAATTTGAGGATGGAATATTAAGCTGAATAATGACAGTCCATTTGAAATATCAGCAGGAACGATAGAACATGCTAGATTTCAAGCTTTAATGGCTATTTTACAGCTACATTTCCGCATTAACCTGAAATGCCAGGGCATATTGCCTGAAACAGAAAGGAAATATTGATGAGAAAAATTGAAGATATGTGGCCTAGCGGAAAGAACACTGGCCTGGGAGTTGGAGGACATGGGTTCTAATCTGAGGTCTGCTACATGTCTGCTTTATGACCTTGGACAAGTCACTTAACTTCTCTGTTCCTCAGTTATCTCAACTCTAAAATGGGGATTAAGCACCTGAGAGAGTACAGTACCCCAGAGTTGGTATACACTTCCCTGCCTACAATGAGTTTACAGTCTAGAGATATGGATAGTGATATAAATAAGCAATTTATAATATATAAAATGTAGATGCATAAATAAGTGTTGTAAGCTTGTTTTGGACAGGAAAGGTGACTGCTAATTCTGTTGGATTGTACTCTTCCAAGTGCAATGCTCTGAACATAGTAAAGGCTCAATAAATACCATTGATCGATTGACTGATTGTTATGGGGTTGAGGGTGGGGTGAGTGTCAAATGCCCAAAGGTAACGGATCCAAGTGCATGGACGTTGGAGAAAGGAGAGGAAGCCAGGGAAAAGAGGGCTATCACGAACGCTGCTGTAGGCTCTAGACTGTACGCTCATTGTGGGCAGGGAATGTGCCCGCTTCCTGTTGTATTGTACTCTCCCAAGCGCTTAGTACAGTGTTCCGTACACAGTATGTGCTCAATAAATACGACTGAATGAATGAACTTATGGTTGGGAGCCTGTGTACGGCAGAAGAGGCAAATGTGGGGTTGACAAACCCATTCACACCTTCCACATGCAAAGACCCCTCTGGCTGATGGAGGT
Source organism: Tachyglossus aculeatus (assembly GCF_015852505.1). Lineage (NCBI taxonomy): Eukaryota > Metazoa > Chordata > Mammalia > Monotremata > Tachyglossidae > Tachyglossus > Tachyglossus aculeatus. The sequence goes on from NC_052099.1 coordinate 5,312,177, forward strand.
GCCTGGTGGGATTATTTTCTTCATCTTCAACACTCTTTCCCAATCCCATCTAAAGTTCCCCTCAAAAACCAGCAGCTTCTCTTTTTGATCGCAAGCTGGTCTGTCTCTCAATATTTAGCTGTGTTTTAGTCTTGTGGTTTACTGCATCCCTCTTCTCTTATGCTTTTGACTACCCTATTTCAGCTCAGCACATAGCGGCTCTTTAAATGGTCTAGTTTGTTGGTTTTTTATGGTATTTGTTAAGCCCTTACTGGAGGCCAGGCACTGTACTAAGCGCTGGGGAAGATAGAAGCTAATCAGGATGGATACGGTCTATGTCCCTCATGGGGCTCCCCGTCTTCACCCCCATTTCGCAGATGAGGAGACTAAGGTACGGAGAAGTGAAGTGACTTGCCCAAGGTTACACAGCAGACATGTGGTGGAGCCAGGATTAGAACCCAGGTCCTCTGACTCCAAGGCACATGCTCTATCCACTAGACCACACTGCTTCCCTGATTAGAGATCTTGCAGGACTGGTGTATCCAACCGTACTTCCCATTTAGAATCGGAGATAGACTTTTTAAATATTCCGTTTCTGAACATCTAGCTGGGATTGGGAAATGGCTTATAAAAAGTGAACCAAGATGGCCTGGTGGAAAGATCACCTGGGTTCTAACCCTGACTCTGCCACCTGCCTGCTGGGCAAGTCACTTAACTTCCCCGTGCCTCAGTTTCCTTCTCACTGTGCTCTGCACAGATTTAGTGCTCAGTAAATACCACTGATTGATTGATTCCTTTATGTACACTCAGGATTGCTAACTCCTTCCATGTACCTGGGAAAAATAGGACAAAATGGGAGTTAATGGGGATACTTGGGAAGCAACATGGTGTAGTGGATAGAGCATGGGCCTGGGGGGGTGACAAGATCATGGGTTCTAATCCCAGTGCCGCCGCTTATCTGCTGTGTGACCTTTGGCAAATCACTTTACTTCTCTGTGCCTCAGTTACCTCATCTGTAAAATGAGGATTGAGACTGGGAGCCCCATGTGGGACAGGGGCTGTGTCCCATCTGATTTGCTTGTATCTACCCCTGTGCTTAGAACAGTGCCTGGCACATAGTAAGCACCTAACGAATACCTTTATTATTATCAATGGCATATACTGAGCACTTTCTGATTTGCTGAGATGGGTGGAATAGAGTCAATCATCTGTTTACTTTTTTCTTGGAATTTTTCAGATGAATTCTATACTTTTCATCAGGAAGATACCTATCCTCATTACAGTAGATGAATGGAAAAGCAGCTAGTCCTGGCTGGCATTAAAACAAAGGCTAGATAATTAACGAGACCTCTAACTCTCCCCGTCTGGACTAGGAAATCCTCAAGGCACAGCAATTAGATGTGCTGGTTTACAGTGGAATTTGACCTCACCATTCCACTAGGCTGCTTTTACTCTTCCTTCTTAAATTAGGGCTTCCAGGGATGATTCAGGGGATGTAACAATCTGAAAGTTCTCCTTTTGTTTCGTGACCTAGTGCGCTTCACTGATATATTCCAGGAAAGCACTGTATAGGCAGCAGACTACAATGAAGAATTTGTCTTCCGAGTCTTCAAAAATTAACGGTAAAATCCTTGCCGTAGATTCTAATTTAAGAAGTGCTAGAGCTGCCCTTCATTTTAAAAGACAGTGGAATTCCATTCTTGCATGCAAATCTAGTTGAAGACAGCTCTCCTTGCCCAGCCATCAACCTCCCATTTATTTATTCATATTAAAGTCTGTCTCCCCGTGCTGTTTTATGCAGGGGATGTAACTACAATCTCTGTTCTATTGTATTCTCCCAAGTGCTTAGTAGTGCTTAGAACAGTGCTTTGCACATAGTAAGTGCTTAATAAATGCCATTATTATTATTACTTTGCACAGAGTAAGTGCTCAATAAATGCCACTGAATGAAATGAATAAGACTCTGACAAAACCTAATCTTTTCCCATCAGTACCGAATGGTGGCATTTTGATCAATTATCTTTCCCAAGTCTGATGGCCTTAGTTTTCTCACCTACCCTAAAATCCCTGCCCGCTTTTCACCTCCAGGGAGCAAATATAAAAGCTGGCACCTCTGCCTTCCTTTCCCTTGTATCAATCCATGGTATTGATTGACTCATATCAATCAATCTACGGTATCGATTGAGCCTACAGTCCAGCTGCAATGAAAATGATATGCCCAGAACTGTCTCCTTTTTGTGAAGAGGCCAATGGATCAGGGCAACATACAATTATTAAAAACCAAAGACCCCAAAAGAAATCCTTCGTGAGTGTGTCCCAATTGAACATTTTTGCCTGGCTCGTTGGCCCGATTACAATTTTGATGACATAGAGATTCAGTCTGATGTTATTTTTCAAACATTTTTCCACGATGTATTCTTCAAACATCCCAGTTCCGGCTGTAGAGGTCTTCAAGCTTTGTCTGACATGCCTTTCATACTAACCTCACTTGCTGTGTACGTGAAAGCCAGATGATCGCTAACAAAATGCATTAGGCGGCTCTGAAAGGGTTATAGTGGAAATTCATTTTGTTGTGAATAGAGGTCTTGGTTTATTTCTGGCACTCCAAACCCTAGGGACTGAAAGATAAAGTGTTCATTTGGATGTCAGCTAAGTGGTACCTTCCGAGATGCTTAGTGAACCAAAGTATTTCCCGGTAGAAGTCTTCAGAGCTTCCTGCTGTGGGTCAGCAGATTGAGAATGCCACGGAACTGGGGAAAGGTGGAAAAACCCAATCTAAATATACAGCTCGAGAAGCAATGAAGATTTTCACTTTGGGCCATCAGCTTTAGCCAAGAATGAAATTTCCCGTCTAACAGTCTGCAGTCTTCCCAGGGGAGAGGATTGATGTGGTTCTATTCATTGCCACAGAGGAAAATCACAAAGGGCTAAAATCAATAGTATTTTTTGTTCCTAAGGCCACCAAAGATGCGTGCATCTGTAAACGAAAACGCGTGTGAATACGCATCAGGCGGTGATCGTTAAAAACTACTGTTCTCTTGACGTGCTTTTTATGGGTAGTCTCTGTTATTGCTGGGTTGCTCCAGTGTTCCGGGCCCTGACGGAAACATTGGAATTTCTCAAGCGTAGCCGATAAAATCACATTGGTTCTAGTGGAAACTCCCCAGGCTGTGAGGATGAATAGGTGTGCAAAGAGAAGATGGCAACTGCCATCCATTGAGAAACAGTCCAGGGTCCCAGATCTTGAGCTTTTAAGGTCTAAAAAGTAGGGCGATGTCTTTCCCTAGATAGTCTTCAGTGGCACGTGTTATTTGGGCCCAATCCAGTTGATCTACTTCTTATACATTGTAGTCTGTTGGAGTCATTACCCACCCCTCTCCATTAGGTGAACCCCTGCCTCTTTAAGAAGGAAGAGACAAGACCCAGCTGGTCTTCCTAAGAAGCTGTTCAGAAAAGCAACAGGGTAAGGATGCATCACCAACCCACGAGCCGGAAGGCTCTAGAGATGCGCTTGGCCGGAATCTGTGATGGTCCTGGGAGGAAGAAGAAAACCTGGCAGTGAAAAGTGCTGACTGGTTTGGCAGAGACCTGTCCCATGACCAGACAAGAGAACTTCTGCAAAGAGGACTCAAGATGCAAAAAAAAAAAAAAAAAAGGAGGGCTTTTCAAATGATTTGAACCCCTTAACTTTCAGCCCTCCCAATCGATCATATTTACTAAGCACTTACTGTGTGCAGAGCACTGTACTAAGCACTGGGGAGAGCACACCACGATGATATAACAATTGAACACTACAAACAGGCTTTTTTTGTTTAACTGTATTTGTTGAACACTCGATATATGCCAGGCATCTCACTAAACACTGCGGTAGATACAAGCCAATCCATGATCCACCTGGGGCTCACGGTTTTAATCCCATTTTACAGAAGAGGTAACTGTGGCACAAAGAAGTGAAGCTGCTTGCCCGAGGTCACACAGGGGCCAGAATTGGAACCTAGGACCTTCAGACTCACAGGCCAGTGCTCTGTTTACTAGGCAACACTGCTTTTTCTTTGTGAATAATCTCTATAGATTACTTTCAAGTGTCTATAGGTATTTCTCCTTGACTCAGCTCTCCCTCTTCTCGGTGACTGTACTAAATGCTAAGGTAGATATAATCTAATCAGGACACAATCCTTGTCCCACTTGACGCTCATAGTCTCAAGCCCCATTTTACAGATGAGGGAACTGAGGCACAGGGAAGTGCTCTAGGTCACCCAGCAGACAAGAGGCAGGGCCAGGATTAGAACCCAGGTCCCTCTGACTCCCCGGGTCAGGCTCTATCCACTAAGCCACTCGGCATCCGTTCGAGGGAATTAAGAAGCCTACAGGAGCCTTGCTTCTGTCTCTCCCTCCCCTCGAAGTTTCCTAAACAGGCCCCACTCTGCCTAATCATTCAAAAATTCAGCTGTAAGTGACCAGCACAGGAAAGCTTATTTTTAAAATGCTACCTTGGTTATAGATGATTTCAAACTCAGACAGCTCTTCAAAAGCTTTTGCGAGGACAAAACTGACTGGGGTGATGGCGTCAGTTTCAGGGACCAAATTAGATCTCCGAGTTGAATGTAAAATAAGCAATTGTGTGCTCAGCATTTATGGGGGAGAAAAGCAACTGTTCAGATGGCTTGGGATACCCTGCCTCATGGCTCCGCTCTGCCTCTGTGCTTCTAAGGAGTCAAGGGGATGGGCCCTGGGAGGGGAGTGGGGGGTACCCTTCAGCATCCTAAGGGGGCTGAGGGAGGAGGAGGAAATGGAAATACAGAGGATGAGGAAGAGGGAGGAAAGGCAGAATGGGGAGGGAGGAGGGAGAGAGAGATGATGGAGAGAGAGAGAGGTGAGAGAAGGGAGAAGAGAGAGAGAAGAAATGAAGGCGTGGCCTTGGGGGAATAGACTTGTGAGTGCATTCTTCACACAGCCGCAGGCACTAATTGCGCTCTTGAAGTTAGGCGATGGCTTTGGCTTTGCAATTTTAAAGCAATGTAAATTATTGAGCAGCTCTCTGTAATGCTTTGTTCACTCCAATTCCGACAAATCTAATTACCTAGGGTTATATTAACTTGCGTGCATATTCAGGATGTCTTTTCAGTGTTATTTTCACATTTTCTGAATGGTCCAGTGTCAAGAAGTTAAATCGACTGCAGATTCCTCTTTTTTTTTTTCCTTTTTAAATGGTATTTGTTAAGCACTTACCCTGTGTCAGGCGCTGTACTAAGCACCGGGGTTGATACCAGTTAGGTTGGAAATACTCCATGTCCCACATGGGGCTCACAGTCTTAATCCCAGTTTTATGGATGAGGTATCTGAGGCACAGAGAGGTGCCCAAGGTCACACAGCAGACAAGTGGTGGAGCTGGGAAACAGAAGAGGAAACTGAGACAGAGAAATGAGGTGACTCTCCCAAGAGCATATGGCAGACTAGTAGCAGTGCTGGGATTAGAACCCAGTTCCTTCTGCCTTCCATTCTCTGTCCATTAGGCCACACTGCTTCTCAACTAATAGTGACAGAATATGCTCCAGATTATTAGAGGTACAATGGAGCGATCCCAATAATATTCCAATCAGTAGACATATGTGGAAGAACAGGATATGCTCTCGTGATGTTTGGGAGGAATCTGCCTTCTCAATGCACGAACTGTCCGTCACCTTATGTTGGTAGTTTACTCCCTGTGGGTTTTGGCTGGGCAGTTCAGAAAGCCAACGCAACTCAAGAGAAAGGAACAGGGCTGCAAGGTGTCTTGCTTCAGTAACTGGGCCATCTAGCCCCTGAATAATAATAATAATAATAATAATAACAACAATAATAATAATAATAATAATGTCATTTATTTAGCACTTACTATGTTCTAAGCGCTGGGGAGGGTACAAGGTGATCGGGTTGTCCCATGTGGGGCTCACAGTCTTAATCCCCATTTTATAGATGAGGTAACTGAGGCCCAGAGAAGTTAAGTGACTTGCCCAAAGTCACACAGCTGACAATTGGCAGAGTCGGCATTTGAACCCATGACCTCTGACTCCAAAGCCCAGGCTCTTTCCATTGAGCCACACTGCTTCTCTGAGGAATCCCGAGGAGCTCCCCTCAAAAGAGAATTGCTTCTTGGAGTGACCGACAGTGTTCCTTTAATAATAATAATAATAGTAAGTGGTATTTGTTAAGTGCCTACTATGTGTCAGATACTGTACTAAGCATTGGGGTAGATACAAGGTAATCAGGTTGAACACAGTCCCTGTCCCGTATGAGGCTTTCCGTCTAGGAGGGAGCACACATGTTGAATGCCCATTTTGCAGATGAGGGAACTGAGGCACAGAGAAATGAAGTGACTTCCCCAAGATCACACAGCAGACAAAAAGCAGAGTCAGGATTAGAACCCAGGTCCTCTTTGTTGGTGTAGCCTGGAATTTGACCCATGAGATCAAAAATATCCCAGATGGAGGGGTACAGTGAGTCGTGAGTCTCTTCCTCCCAGAGAAGGGTGCAGAAATGCCAACCTCCTGAGCCCAAAGGGAAGAATAAAACTGACAGGGCCTTGTCCATGCTGTCTGCCAAATGATCTTGGGCAAGACACTTCATTTGGAGAAGCAGCGTGGCACAGTGGAAAGAGCACGGGCTTTGGAGTCAGAGGTCATGGGTTCGAATCCCGACTCCGCCACATGTCTGCTGTGTGACCTTGGGCAAGTCACTTAACTTCTCTGAGCCTCAGTTACCTCATCTGTAAAATGGGGACCAAGACTGTGAGCCCCACGTGGGACAACTTGATCACCTTGTATTCCCCCCCCAGCTCTTAGAACAGTGCTCTGCACATAGTAAGCACTTAAAAAAGTCATTATTATTATTATTATTATTATTTCTCTAAGCCTCAGTTTCCTCAACTGTACAATGTGGATTCAGACTGTGAGCCCCATGTGAGACAGGGACTGTGTCCAAACCGATTATCTTGTATCTTCCCCAGTGCTTAGTACGTGACAATCACATAGTAAGCACTTACAAATACCATTATCATTATTATTATTATCTATTCATTCCATTAACACGTGACTCATTTTGGTCTGAGAGAATCTCAAGTCAAAATCATCATCATCATCAATCGTATTTATTGAGCGCTTACTATGTGCAGAGCACTGTACTAAGCGCTTGGGAAGTACAAATTGGCAACACATAGAGACAGTCCCTACCCAACAGTGGGCTCACAGTCTAAAAGGGGGAGACAGAGAACAAAACCAAACATACTAACAAAATAAAATAAATAGAATAGATATGTACAAATAAATTAAATAAATAAATGAATGAATAGCACGAGTGCCTTCAGAGCTCTCCAAGATCCTAAAGGCTTGGATCCCACGATTAGGAAATGAGACATAACGGGGAAAGTGAGCTTAGGCTTTTTGCAAGTTGAAAGTTGAAAGGACCAGTCTCTTCGAAGGAACCAGCCTTTCAGAGTTCCACGTATGCCAAGCAGGGTTATTTTTTGAAACTCCTGCTTTTGTGTCACGTCCGGCCTGATTCCCAGTCCAAGCCTGGTTGTGAGACCAATGGAGGGAATGTCCAGATTCCTTGCTAATGCTGGGAGGGCTCCGAACAGCTTTTTCACTGTGGCCGGGGAGAGAGCTCCCCAATTTATCTTTCGCTAGACTCCGTGTTTCGCCTCCTGCCCTTGATTGCTAACAATAAACACCGTAGGTGAGAAATAGTTATATCGCCTTTATTGCCAGAGTAGTCGGAACTCTAATCCCTTGCATGTCTAGAGGAAAAAAATGTACGCGACGACTCCATGTCGCTCAGTGGAGTGGAAAGTATTTTGAAGTAAAGACTTTAGATTTTAAGGGAAGTAACAATTTGATCTTCATGGCAAAGTGCCATGCCAGTCTGAACAACTGAAGGGTCTCTCTGGGCTCAGAGATTCCCTCTTAGCAGTAAACTGTATTAGTGGTGGTAGTTGTAGTAATAGTACTAGAGAAGCAGCGTGGCTCAGAGGAAAGGGCACGGGCTTTGGAGTCAGAGGTCATGGGTTCAAATCCCGGCTCCGCCAACTGTCAGCTGTGTGACTTTGGGCAAGTCCCTTAACTTCTCTGTGCCTCAGTTACCTCATCTGGAAAATGGGGATTAAAACTGTGAACCCCCCGTGGGACAACCTGATCATCTTGTTACCTCCCCAGCACTTAGAACAGCGCTTTGCACATAAGCACTTAACATATACCATCGTGATGATTATTATAAAGCAGAATAATGGTATTTACGGAGTGCCTAGTTGGTTCAGTGAACTGTTGGAAAGTGCATAATAAAGAAGTGGTGTATTCCCTGCCCACAAGAAGATTATACCCTTACCAGGGACACAGATGCAACAATATTTCCAAATAGAGTGGTTGAGAGAAATAATTTTTTTAATGGTATTTGTTAAGCGCTTACTATGTGCAAAGCACTGTTCTAAACGCTAAGGGGATACGAAATAATCAGGTTGTCCCACATGGGGCTCACAATCTTAATCCCCATTTTCCAGATGAGGTAACTGAGGCACAGAGAAGTTAAGTGACTTGCCCAAAGTCACCCAGCTGGCAAGTGGCGGAGCCAGGATTAGAACCCATGACCTCTGACTCCCAAGCCCGGGCTCTTTCCACTGAGCCACACTGCTTCTCGGTGTGCCAGGCACATTACTAAGCACTGAGGTAGATACAATCTAATCAAGTTGGTTACAGTCTATGTCCCACATGGGGCTTACAGTCTCAATCCCCATTTTGCAGATGAGGTAACGGAGGCACAGAGAAATGATGTGACTTGCACAAGGTCACACAGCAGATAAGTGGTGGAGTCGGGATTAGAACCCAGGTCCTTCTGACTCTCAGGCCCGTGCTCTAGCCACTAGGCCACACTGCTGAATCCTATGTAATCCTGTGCATGTGACACGAACCCAGGACTGTTGAAGGGTCACAGTGGTTCGCTGGTCTAGTGGAAAGATTATGCGTTCGGGAGAGACCTCAGGCAAGTCATTTAGTGTTTCTGTTCCTCAGTTTCCTCATCTGTACATTGGGATAATCATACTTAGCTTTCCTTAACTCACAGGGCTGTTGTCAGGACAAAAATGAGGTAAGTGGTGTTTAAAACACTTTGGAAAAGCAAATAAAATAATAGTGATTCAACCAACCATACAGCAGATAGGTCTGTGCTCCTCTGTGATATCAATCAATCGTATTTATTGAGCGCTTACTGTGTGCAGAGCACTGTACTAAGCGCTTGGGAAGTACAAGTCGGCAACATATAGAGACAGTCCCTACCCAACAGTGGGCTCATATCCAAACAATGTGGCTCTTCAGTCTATTTCGGGGGAGAGAGTGGAATGGTGACACAAATCACTAGGCTTGGCCAAGGAATCTCTGACTGAAACAGGGCTGGATTTTTCCTCCACGGCTCGTAGGATGCCGTGTTCCCAGGACCCATGAATCAGGGAGCGGGTCTTTCAACTGCTACCAACTTTCTATCCTACTACAAAATTTCATCTTCCCTCCTTCCCTTCCCCACAGCACCTGTATATATGTATATATGTTTGTACATATTTATTACTCTATTTATTTATTTTACTTGTACATAGCTATTCTATTTCTTTTATTTTGTTAGTATGTTTGGTTTTGTTCTCTGTCTCCCCCTTCTAGACTGTTAGCCCACTGTTGGGTAGGGACTGTCTCTATATGTTGCCAGCTTGTACTTCCCAAGCGCTTAGTACAGTGCTCTGCACACAGTAAGCGCTCAATAAATACGATTGATTGATTGATTGATTGAATGGTAAAAAAGAAAGAGAGACTGTAGGGTCCGTAATGGGCATCATTCATGTTATGGATGCAACAAGAGGAGAAAAGTAGGAATGGGAGTCTAGACTTGCCTCTCAAAGGATGGGATCTAAGGGCTTATCTCCTTGACCTGCTCAGTAGCCCAAAAGGACAGACCGAAAAAGGAGGCCAAGAGGCCGGTGTCATTTACTGAGGAGTGAAACTGGCCCCCTCACTCTCATTATCTTGTCCCAACTAAGAGATCTGCCTTCATCGTCATCGATGGTATTTATTGACTACTTACTTTGCTCAGTTCACTGTACTAAGCACTTGGGAGAGTACAGTACAGTGGAGTTGGCAGACACCGTTCCCTGCCCACAACGAGCTTATAGTCTAGAGGGGGAGGCAGACTAATATAAATACATCATTTATATAATTTAAAGTCATGTACATAAATGCACATTATGTAATGTGCATAAATGAGTATGCACATTAAATGAATAAAGGTGTCGAGAATTGCACAATTGTGAACATGTTCTTTCATCCTTTTTTTTTTTTTTTTTTTTACTGCTTGATAGTATGAACTCCCAGTTAGAGAGGGGAGATGGATTGAGGGAGGCTCAATTATGTGAGTGCAAAGAAACGGAACTAATTTCAGTGTGTGTGTCAGGAGGGGGAGCTGGGGGAGGGAGGGACTGCAGTTGTACGCTGGAAACAGATAAGGTTTCTTTTCCTGTGGTTTGATTAAAATGTATTCCAAAACATTGGAATTTTAAGATGAGTACTGATTCCAGCATTTCATCCTTAGTGTTTTTAAGAATGTGTAGAAAAAAACAAACGATTTCCTGCAGTGTTTTGCCATTCTTTTCACTAGTGACTTACCTACAGCTGGAAGGTCTGACTTCATTTTCTACTTAGACAATGGCATAAACCCATGCCTGTTTCTTTGATAATCATTTGAGAGTGCCCTCAAATATTACACATATGCAGCATTAAATATAGCATGATTGATTTAGCCAGAGGGAATCTATTTAATCCCTCTGTTTTGCCCACAAAGAATATAATAAAGCTTCCAGGAAACTTCTTTCATGCTATTATTATGCAGGGGCCTGCTTAGGTATTAACTGAATGTTAAAGTAGAATTATATAGTATATTATTGCATTTTCAAATCAGCTGAAATTTAAATGATCTAGTTCTTATTTTAATCAGATGTGCAATTGGTGAAGGAGTGGAAAGAAAATGAATGAAAGAGGGAGAGCTTTTTGTCTCTCTAGAGAAGCAGAAGCTGTGAACCCCAAGGAACACCATGAACTAGCGGAGAGGAGGGAGGTGAACCAGCAGGAGCAGAGGGAACAGTTGCAGGAGAGGAGAGGATTTAAAAAAGGCAGCAGAAAAGAACTGGCAGGGAAAACAACCTGCCAAATCGCTCAGAGAAGCAACACAGCCTAGTGGCTGGAGCACGGGTCTAGAACCTTGGATCTAATCCCGCCTCAGCCAGTTGCCTGCTGTGTGACTTTGGGCAAATCACTTAACTTCTCTGTGCCTCAGCTGCCTCATCTGCAAAAGAGCGATTAAGACTGCGAGCCCCATGTGGGACAGGGACCGGGGCCAACCTTAGAGAAGCAGCGTGGCTCAGTGGAAAGAACCCGGGCTTTGGAGTCAGAGGTCATGGGTTCAAATCCCAGCTCCGCCAATCGTCAGCTGTGTGACGTGGGCAAGTCACTAAACTTCTCTGGGCCTCAGTTACCTCATCTGTAAAAGGGGGATTAAGACTGTGAGCCCCATGTGAGACAGCCTGATCACCTTGTAACCTCTCCAGCGCTTAGAACAGTGCTTTGCAGATAGTGAGCCTTTAATAAATGCCATTATTATTAACCTAATTAGCTTATTGAAGAGGCCTTCCCAGACTAAGCCCCCCTTTCCTCTTCTCCCTCTTCTGCATCACCCTGACACTTATGTACATATCTGCCATTTATCTACTTGTATTGATGTCTGTCTCCCCCCGCTCTAGACTGCAAGCTTGCTGTGGGCAGGGAAAGTGTCTGTTTATTATTGTTTTGTACTCTCCCAAGCTCTTAATGCAGTGTTCTGCACACAATAAGGGCTCAATAAATATGATTGACACTTGCCATCCTGCAGAGAAAGAGCCAGGTGACATTTCTTTACGGCTCCACTGAGAGGCATCACGACTCCATTCAGAAAAAAGCATTTCAGGAAGGAATGGCCTTGGACTTGGAGAAAGATTGAACCTTTGATAACTGCACTTCAATAAAACCAATTGAGATGATTGGGATAGCAATTAAGAAGAAATGACATTTCACAAATGATAACACTCCCACTGTCTAATCTCCCCATGACTGGAATGAAGAGCTAAATCTCTGAATGTCTTAAAATCTTTGCCTGTTCACTTTTAAACCCAAGATCGAAGCTGATTAGGGAGGGAGCGGTCTCCCTTAAAGAGATATCGGGGAAACTGTAGTGCATTTTATCTCTGTAGTATATTTATAAGTTGTTTCTCTTTTTATGGATAAAACTTGCAAATAAAAATGATTATGGGGAGGATTTTCGTGCGAGCAAATGCAAATAAGCCCATTTTAATTTCAGCTATATTTGCGTCATTGCCTGTTCCTGAATCCAACTGTCTGGTAGACTGAGATTTAATCAAATAAATCTTGTCCATCTTCATTTTGTTCCTAGAGATATTTAGAGCTTAATGAAAAGGGACTGGTTATTTTAAATGAAGAAGAAATCAATATGAGCAAAAGGAGAGGGGGAAGAGAAACTGTAGAGTAATGGCTTAATTTGCTTTCTCAAATTTGTTTGAAATTGTACATTAAGCAAGGCTCACTGAGGAAAAACTATGCATGCAGCAAATGAGAGGTTTCAGAAACCATGAATTTGTTTATTTTTATTTGAAGTTATGCACGGCATGTCCCAGGTACACTTTGGATCACTTTCCATAAAATGTAAAATTCAAATTTCCTTTCCCTATTGCATTATTTTAAAATGCCAGAATCAATTATTAAACATTCCTTCCACAGCATAATCCTCCTGTCCAGGAAAAGACAAAATGTCCCCAGGAACAAAATGACTACCCTTCAGCACAAAGGATTAGACATGACCCTCTGGTATCTTTCACCCCATTGAGTGAAATGGGATTCCTCCTCTTCTCCCACAAACCTTTTTCTCCTCCTAACTATCCCATTTCAGGCAACAAACGCAAATCCAGACAAATCATGGAAAGCACATTAAGCCAAGGATGTCCAAGAGGATCTTTTATCTGAGCCCTGGAGCACATCTTAAAGGTCTGCCAGAGGGGAGAATACAAGGGTGCTTCGAGAGTCAGCCTCAGAACGGGCTCCATCAAAACTTAGGTTTGAGAATCTGTGAAAAGAAGGACCTGGGTTCTAATCCCGGCCCCGCCAACTGTCTGCTGTATGACCTTGGGCTAGTCACTTCACTTCTCTGTGCCTCAGTTACCTCATCTGTAAAATGGGGATTAAGAGTGTGAGCCCCATGTGGGGTGTGGACTGTGTCCATCCTGATTAGCTTGTATAATGATAGTGGTGTTTGTTAAGCACTTACTATGTGCCAGGCACTGTACTAAGCATTGGGGTGGATACAAGCAAATCAGGTTGGGCAAAGTCCCTATCCAACATAGGGATCGCAGTCTCAACCCCCATTTTACAGATGAGGAAACTGAGGCATAGAGAAGTGAAGTGACTTACCCAAGGTCACACAGCAGACAAGTGGCAGAGCCAGGATTAGAACCCACAACCTTCTGAATCCCAGGCCCATGCTGTATCCACCACACCATGCACTTAGTACAGTGTCTGGCACATAGTAAATGCTTAACAAATACAATTAAAAAAAATTATAGCATGAGACAGGACCTCCCGATGTCAGCTCTGCCATCTGCATACGGTTATTCTGCGTCTGAGGATGAATATTGTCATAACAAAGCATTACGTACACTAGATGATGGGGTTTTTTGAGTGTTCAACACAAGCAGTGGTAATTTTTTGGGGCACAGTCAGCGGTTGGCTGTGGAACTTACACCTTGGCTTCTAACAAGAACATCGGTCATGCCAAGACCGGAACTCATCTGTTATTTTTGATGGAAGGTTCCATCATCATCATCATTTGTCACTATCATTCTCTGTTGACAGTACCACCAGCCTTTCCACCTCCCATGCCTCCAAATTTGGCATGATCCCTTGACGCCTCCCTCTCTTTCAACCCTCCTAATCGCTCTGCCATCAGATCCTTCTTTCTTTGCAACATCTCGGATATCCACCCTCTCCTCTCCATCCAAACTGCCGCCACGCAGGGTCCAAGCACTTGTCATATCATCAACACCACTGGTACTTACTAAGCGTTGACTGTGTGCAGAGGTTTGTACTAAGTGTCGGAGAGAGTACAATACATAGAGTTGGTAGCCACGTTCCCTGCCCACAATGAACGTACAGTCTACGGGGGGAGACAGACATTAATAGAAATAATTTATGATATATCCTTTCTAGACATGTACTTCGTGCTGTGGGGATGAGGGTGGGGAAAATTCCAAATGCCCAAAGGTCACAGATCCAAGTACAATATCCCATCCTGAGTACTGCATCAGCCTCCTTGCTGATCTCCCTTTCTGCTCCACTCCACACTTCATCATCATCATCATCGATCGTATTTATTGAGTGCTTACTATGTGCAGAGCACTGTACTAAGCGCTTGGGAAGTACAAATTGGCAACACATAGAGACAGTCCCTACCCAACAGTGGGCTCACAGTCTAAAAGGGGGAGACAGAGAACAAAACCCAACATACCAACAAAATAAAATAGGATAGATATGTACAAGTAAAATAAATAAATAAATAAATAGAGTAATAAATATGTACAACCATATATACTTATATACTTCACTCTCCTGCCTGGACCATATTTCTAATACGCGGCTTTGCCTAAGTTTCTACCCTCCTCTAAAACCTCCAATGGTGGCCCTTTCCTCTTGGCATCAAGCAGAAACACGTGATTATTGGCTCTAAGTCACTCAATCGACTCTCTTACCTCTCACTTTCACTCCCTCTTCTGCCACTAGACACAGCACACGTGCTTCGATCCTCTCAATCCAATTTATTCATTCAATGTATTTATTGAGCGCTTACTGTGTGCAGAGCACTGTACTAAGCTCTTGGAGAGTACAGTTCAGCAACAAATACAGACAATCCCTGCCCACAGTGGGCTCACAGTCTAGAATTTATTCACTGGATCTCATTCTCATGCCTTCTCTTCCACTTCATATAATAATACTAATGATTGTGGTATCAAGTGCTTACTATCAAAAACTCAACTAAGTGCATAGGTAGATACAAGATTGATCTTACCCCACACAAAGCTCCCAGTCTAAGTATGAGGGAGAACAAGTATAATAATAATGGTACTTGCTACGTACTTACTATGTGCCAAACACTGTTCGAAGCACTTGGGTAGATACTTGTACTTCCCAAGCGCTTAGTACAGTGCTCGGCACATAGTAAGTGCTCAATAAATACGATTGAATGAATGAAATGTTAAGCAGGTTGGACACAGTCTCTAACCCACCTGGGGCTCATAGCCTTAATCTCCCTTTTACAGATGAGGTTGGATCCTCATTTTGCAGATGAGGGAAATGAGGCACAGAGAAGTTAAGTGACTTGCCTTACTTAGGTCATAAGCAGAAAAGTGGCAGAGGTGGAATTAGAACCCAGGTCCTCTGATTCTCAGACCCGGCCATGCTGCCTCTACCCCTTTGCATCGGGTAGACTACTGCTTTCTCCATCACCTAAGCCCTTCTGAAATCAAATCTCCTCCTCGAGGGCTTCCCTATCAATCTCTCCATCTCCCCAACCTAATCACCCCTACCGCCATTTCAGCACTTCAGTGTCAACTAGGCAGTTGGATATTAAATCTCTGCAGCTCCACTCCCTGTTAGACGTCCCTATCTTTAAAATCTGTTGGTTCTCTCTACCTGTAAATCATTCTGGTCTCTGACTCCCCTGCCAGACCGAAAGTTCTTTGAATAATAATGATTAAGAATCGCGGTACTCGTTGAGCGCTGACTTTGTGCCAGGCAATGTTGGACACGGTCCACGTCCCTCATGGGGCTCATAGCCTTAATTCCCATTTTCCAGATGAGGGAACTGAGGCACAGTGAAGTGACTTGGCCAAGGTCACCCAGCAGACAAGTGGCAGAGTCAGGGTCAGAGTCAGACCCAGGCTGTTTCTTTTTCTCCCTTTGTGTTTGGCTCTCATTAGCAGCATTTCTGGATTACTGTATACTTCTGAGCATGTTGCCCTTTATTTTTCTGTCCTAGACTACGTGGTGTCTGAAGAAGCTCTCCTCTTTGGGGCTGCTCCAAATAATTTCTGACCTTTTCCCCTCCAACCTTCAAGTGGTTCATCACCCAGATTGTGCACCGTCTGAGAAAACCTCCTGACACCAGATAAATAAATAAAGCCACAGTCCTGGTGGCATCCAACCTATTTTCTGAGGGAGAAGGCGAAGCAGCTGCTCATGTTTGTAAAAGTACTATCATTAGAGCGGTACTCCAGTGAGACTGATTATCGGAAATCAAGATTTAAGCCTTAAATCACAGTTTCCCTGGGTGGGTTTCTAAGGTGGGTTATTTTTAGTGCTGGAGCATCTCTTTATTAGACACATCAACTGTACAGTCGGGCCAATACAAGTAGTTACAATGAGCTGCTCTTTCTAATTTGCTCAGAGCAGATACATTTTTTTAATTTGCATATTCAAATCTTTGTTTGAAAGCAGGACCTGGAAGAGGATAGAAGAATATTTAGCATTCATTCATTCATTCAAGCATATTTACTGCTTACTGTGTGCAGAGCACTGTACTAAGCACTTGGGAAGTACAAGTCGGCAACATATAGAGACGGTCCCTACCCCACAATGGGCTCACAGTCTAGAAGGGGGAGACAGACAACAAACCAAAACATGTAGACAGGGGTCAAAATCGTCAGAACAAACAGAATTATATAGCTTTTAGCCACCCCATACTTTGCCACACTGTCCCAAATACTCAAAATAAAAGGCAGTATGTATGGACCTTTTTGGGACAACTACCATTTGTACTTCTGTCTATTCCTGGCCAGATTCATATTCCTTCACTGAGAGTATAATGATAATAATGATGGCATTTATTAAGCACTTACTATGTGCAAAGCACTGTTCTAAGAGTATACTGAGAAGCCGTATGGCCTAGTGGATAGAGCATGGGTCTGTCTAGAAGTCAGAAGGGCCTGGGTTCTAATCCTTTCTAGATTCTAAACTCATTATGGGCAGAGAACAGTTCTGCTAATTCTCTCATACTGCACACTCTCTCCCAAGCACTTAGAACAGTGATGTGCACATAATAAGCACTCAATAAATACTACTGATGGATTGAACCTGGCTCCGCCACTTGTCGGCTTGGGTGAGTCTCTGTGCCTCAGTTACCTCATCTGTACAATGGGGATTAAGACTGTGAGTCTCATGTAAAACATGGACAGCATCCAACCTGATTAGCCTGTATCTCCTCCAATGCACAGAACAGTGTCTGGCACAAAAACAAATACCATTAAAAGAAGTTATTTGTTTTGAAACTGATGTGAAGAGGAGTGTTCTTGCTTGAATTATGGCGCAAGTAACAGATATAATGTAACTGATGTCGCACTACAGAAGTAAGGGCATCATAAGGACACAAGCACAAAAACGTTCTTTGCAGGAACTGATAAAACCTATATCGCTTCTGGCCATGTAAAAATGAAAATAGCAAACCCAAAGGTGCTGTATCGGTACCAACTGGTTGAGGATTCTCATTGTTCTTAATACGCCATGAGTTTCATTCTCCAAGAATGAAGTCTTGGAACTGATACAATGGAATGTCATCACAATGGGCTCTATTTCGCATTTACTATGTGCAGAGCACTGTACTAAGCGCGTGGGTAAGTATGAGAGAAAAGGGTACGCCCCAGAAAGAGGCATAGCTTAAGGTGGGTCAGGGTATGGAGGTACTGACAAACAAGTCAAAAGAGTCTTTTGGGTGGCCTTTGGTTCCTGACAGTCTACCCGACGGTGCTGAGAAGCAGCAAGACCTAGTGAGAAGTGCCTGGGATCTGGGATTCAAAGGACCTGGTTCTAATCCTGGCTCTGCCACTTGTCTGCTGTGTGACCTTGGGCAAGACGCTTAACTTCTCTGTGCCTCAGTGCCCTCTTCGGCAAAATGGAGATTCAAACCCTGCAACATTTTGTCAACTCCCCTGAATGTAGAGGGATGTGATTGGAATTGGTTTAATAACTGTTCCACAGTTATTAAAAGGAACCATGTGCTTTTCAGTTATCTAAACAGCCCGAAATACTTCATAAAAACTGGGAAGCAATATGGGCCTGTTTAGATGACAGCATTTTTACTCCGCAAAAAGGATATTGCATTCTGTACAGCTCCACTGACAAGACTCCTTGTCATCCTGATAGTGCTTAGCTTATGAGGTATAACAGAGATTTATTTTAACCATAAAATTAAAACAGCAGATAGTGATAAAAAGAACACTTAGAATACCGTCTTTGGTTTTTCTTAAAATAGGCTATGGCTCTCCATGCTGTTATTAATTGAAAACCTTAAGAATCGTTTGCTTCATTTTTAGGGTAAAACACGGCAAGTTACTATCTTCAATTCCCATGGCATCCAAGTGATCTGGGAATATTGCTAGGATATTGATCTGCCATAATAGGGCTGTCTTCCTGGAGTCACTACTGCAGAATAAGATCTCTCTGGGTGATACTGCAAGTAGTTGAATGATGTTTAAAGTTTTGAACAAAGAAAATTGTGAAAATTTTTGGATGTTCTAGCCCTCTGGCTCTGATGGATGTTTCCCGGAATTAGCCGTTTTTGGACTACAGTGCAGGATTTTAAAAAATGGCCCAAATTAATTACTAGATAATACGGTAGCTCAAATTCACATCCCTAATGCATGAGTTTGTGCTGAATTTTATTTCCCCTGTTTGTCAACAAGGGCTATTCATGTCTTTAAACTAGGGGCAGATGAATGTTTCCTCAGAGCCTGGAGAAGATTCATCGGCAAGATCGACCCCAGGGAGCAGAAATACTAAACCACTTGAGGGAGATCCAGGGTGGGTGGGTCTGGAGGGGTCCTCTTGCTAAAATCCTACGAACCCTACTAATCATCGACTGCTTGCTCCAACTACCAGATTCTGGCACTGCCAGCCATTCGCATCAAAATAATAATGTTGGTATTTGTTAAGCGCTTACTGAGTGCAAAGCACTGCTCTAAGCACTACGGTAGATACAAGGTAATCAGGTTGTCCCACGTGGGGCTCACAGTCTTAGTCCCCATTTCACAGATGAAGGAACTGAGGCACAGAGAAGTTAAGTGACTTGCCCAAAGTCACACAGCTGACAAGCGGCGGAGCCAGGATTCGAACCCACAACCGCTGACTCCCAAGCCTGTGCTCTTTCCACTAAGCCACACTGTTTCTGGGTATCAAAATAATACCCAATGAAAGACAATTTCTCTGAGCAGGACATTTGAGGAGAACGGGTAGCCGTAGGGTACTCAAACAGGTGTATGGTAAGCAGAAAGGGGAGACCAAAAATGGGGACAGAAGAGACATTTTAAGAACATCTCTTCAGGGATGGCCCATCCACCTGCACGAGCAATTAATATTTCAAAAAAGGGACTCATCTCTCTCTCTCTTTTTTCTTTTTTTTTTTAGAAAAAATAATCTGGGCAGCAGAGGCAACTACGGACTGAAGTGGGGAGAGACAGGAGGCAGGGAGGTCAGCGAGGAGGCTGATGCTGTAGTCAAGGTGGGATAGGAGCCGGGTTTGGATCAGCATAACAGAAGTTGGGATGGAAGGGAAAGGATTCTAGAGATGTCGTGAAGGTAGAACCGACACGGATTGGGGACAGACGGCCGAAGGAGAGAGGAGTCAAGGATAAGTTCAAAGTTCAGGGCTTGTGAGACAAGGAAGATGGTGGCTTTGTCAGCAGTGATGGAAAAGTTGGGGAGAGGGTTTGAGCGCTTACTGTGTGCAGGGCACTGTACTAAGTGCTTGGAAAGTACAGTTCAGCAACAAAGAGAGACAATCCCTGCCCACAATGGGCTCACAGTCTAGAAGGGGGGAGACAGACATCAAAACAAGTAAACAGGTATCAATAGTACAAATAAGTAGACTTGTGTCTATATACACCTCAAAACAAAGTAAAACAGTATAACAGAGTTATACTGTACTCTCCTAAGCATTTAGTACAGTGCTCTGCACGTAGTAAGGGCCCAATAAATACCATTGATTGATTAATTGAAGTCAAGGAAGGTCCTAAGGGGGGAGAAAGAGGGCATATCATTCATTCAATTGTAATTATTGAGCACCTACTGAGTGCAGAGCACTGTACTAAACACTTAAGTAACTCGAGCACAAATAAGAGAATTGCACAAACGCCAAATCAACCCCTGGCATGTCCCAGGATCAGTGGAGCCAGCAAGAACCCATCCCAGTGGCAGGGCTTGGGAAAGTAGTTTCCTCTTAAACCCTTTTTCTCCTTTTTTTTTTTTTTTTCCAAAATGGTATTCTGTTGAGCAACTTACTCCGTGCCAGGCACTGTTCTAAGCACTGGGGTAGATACAGGCTAACTTGGTTGGACACAGTCCGTGTCCCACGTGGGGCTCAATCCCCACTTTCAGATGAGGGAACCCAAGTGAAGTGACACACCCAAGGTCACACAGCAGACAACTGGCAGAGCTGGGGTTAGAACCCAAATTTTTCTGATTCCCGGGTCCGTGCTCTACCTAGTAGGCAGCACTGCTTCTCAATGGTGGGCTGAGTTTCTCTCATGGACGAGGAGAGCTGGTCTTTGTCAAACTGGGACTAGGATTGGACTATCTCAAATCCTACATGCTTCCTTCTGCTCACTTCTCCATTGTCCAGTAATTATAAAATGGAGTCCACAGTCCAGCATAAGAACCAAGTCAGGTGTCTGGTGAATCTGGTGTCGAGACTCATGACAATAATACATAGTTCAACCAATATACTGCACACCCTTAGTTTGATAAACAAACGGTCTTTGAAACTAAGCTTCAAATTTGGCAGAGAATTCAGGGCAGTAATGAATGCTGTAAATCTCTTCAAGAAAAAAAACACACCAAACAATAATTTATGCCGGGCTGGAACAGGTAAAGATCTATCTACTGGAACATGCTAATCAGATTCATCCTGAATCATCTTCCTCAATACCAACCAATTTATCTTGGCTTGCTGCTCTAGAAAATGCATATAAAACATGTCTTATCTCAGTGCACAACATTAAATCTCAAGTTTCCAGGTAGCTCATAATCAGCCTGGTTGGCTCCCTGATTTTCTCTTCACAGTGATTTGGATTTCCTCCTGAACAGTGCTTTTTCATAGCAATTTAGCTTTCCATAGTTCATCGAAACCAGTCTGGCAGAATTCTGAAAGAAGGGAAACACATCACTCCAGTTATTATCCACGGCCTATTCTGCATTAGGTGGAAATTTCACCGCTTGGGTGTCTCAAAAGAAAACACTGAATGAGAGGGGTGGGGAGTAAGGGAGACAGCAGGGAGGAAGGAACAGTCTTTCATTTTAACTTTTAGATCACATGCACGCAATTATCTCCTGGGAAAAGAATTCACTGACTCCTCCTGGGTTCCATTTAAGTTTGTAAATATTCTGAAGTATCATCAACCTCATCGATGGTATTTACTGAACGCTTCCCACGTGTAGCGCACTCCCCTAAAGTGCTGCAGAGAGTACACTAAGACAGAATTGGAAGATATGTAGTAATTGAGATGTAACTTCTGCATCTTTTTTAATGGTTTTTGTTAAGCACTCACTATGTGCAGGGCACTGTACTGAGTGCTGTGTTAGGGACAAGCTAATCAAGTTGGACAGTCCCCATCCTACAATGGGCTCACAGTCTTCATCCCCATTTTACAGATGATGAAACTGAGGCACAGAGAAGTGAAGTGACTCGCCCAAGGTCACACAGCAGACAAGTGGCACGGCTGTGATTAGAACCCAGGTCCTTCTGATTCCCAGACCTGCACTATGTCCTCTAGGCCACGCTGCTTCTGTCTCTCTAAAAGGCTATTTTTAAGCGCTAAGCGGCCGGAGTAGTCTAGCCATGTCACTTATTCTAGCTCACTGTGGGCAGGGAACGTGGCTACCAACTCTGTTATATTGTATTCTTTCTCCCAAGAGCTGAGTACAGTGCTCTGCACACAGTAGATGCACAGTAAATTTGACTGATTGATTGGGTTGAAAAGAGGAACCAAGAGCAGAAACCACAATGCTAATGGCGGCTTTTAAAATGCCAGAACACTCATTTTTTTTCACCTCCTTTGCTTTTTACGGTTTCTGTCAAGAAAAGCATACTCCTAAAATCTCTACTGCTTACAGACGCATGGAAAGGAAAAGAATCCAACTGCAAATGGGGATTAAGACTGTGAGCCCCACGTGGGACAACCTGATTACCTTGAATCTACCCCAGCGCTTAGCACATAGTAAGTGCTTAACAAATACCATTATTATTATTATTATTATATCACCTCATGCTTCAAGCCAATCCCAGACTCATTTTCAAGCCAACGACACGCAGATTGCTAACAAGGATTTTTCTCGATTTCTTGTCCAGACCCCCTGACAGTGGTGTAGCTGCTTTTGTGGACAAAAGACAGCAGATCTGCATGATATTTGCCCTTGGGTAGAGTCACCCCTTCCACTTAATATTAATAATGATGATAATAATAATAATAATTGTGGCATCTGTTAAGCACTTACTATGTATCAAAAACTCAACTCTAAGTGCATGGGTAGATACAAGATTGATCTTGCCCCATACAAAGCTCCCAGTCTAAGTATGAGGGAGAACATGTATAATAATAATAATATTAATGGTACTTGCTAAGCACTTACTATGTGCCAAACACTGTTCTAAGCACTGGGGTAGATACAAGTTAAGCAGGTTTGACACAGTCCCCGTCCCACATGGGGCTCACAGCCTTAATCTCCCTTTTACAGATGAGGCTGGATCCTCATTTTGCGGATGAAGGAATGAGGCACAGAGAAGTTAAGTGACTTGCCTTAGGCAACAGGAAAGTGGCAGAGGTGGAATTAGAACCCAGGTCTTCATTCATTCCATCATATTTATTGAGCGCTTACTGTGTGCAGAGCACTGTACTAAGCGCTTGGGAAGTACAGGTCTTCCAGGTAGAGAAGCAGTGTGACCTAGTGGAAAGAGGATGGGACTGGGAGTCAGAGGACCTGGATTCTAATCCTGGCTCTTCCACGTGCCTGCTGGGTACCTTGGGAAAAATTCATTCTTTCAATCATATTTATTGAGCGCTTACTGTGTGCAGAGCACTGTACTAAGCACTTGTGAAGTACAAGTTGATCACTTACCTTCTCTGTGCCTCAGTTACCTCATCTGTAAAATGGGGATAAAGCCAGGGAGCCCCCATGTGGAACAGGGACTGCGTCCAACCTGAATAATTTAGCACAGTGCCCAACACACCAGAAGTACTTAACAAATACCATTAATTATTACTAATTCTCCACTCCCGTAGTTCAATCTCCCCAACTACCAAATTGCACTTTACTCCAACTACGCATTTATGTCCTTGCTGTCAACTGCATCATTAGTCATGGGACATGTACAAAGATGATTTAAGCCCTCACCTCAATAGCCACGCCGCTCCTTCCCCCAGCTGTAAGTTATTTTAGTATATGTCTCCCTTCGAGATTGTGTCTACTAACTTTATTGTACACTCGGAAGCTCTTAGTAGATTGCTGGGCACACAGTAGGTGTTTAATAAATACGATTGATTGACTGAGCAATTAACATGAGCTTCCCGTTGGCTCCAGGAATCACGTAAGTGATAGCTTATGCCTGGGTGGGGATGGGTGCAGGGAGAGAGGAGAGAGGGGGAAGGTCAGGGAAGGGATAAGGAAGCAGAGATGAATGAAGTGAAAACTGGATTGGCTCAGTAGGATCCACTGACATTTCAGGAATCAGGGTCTTCACTCTCCCCTCCCTTAAATTTTCCAATTTCATTTCCACCTTTCTCTCCTCCTCCGGACATGTGGATTTGAACTGATGCTCTTTCATTTATCATTGTACCTTACTCTTAGGCATAAATCAGCGGGAGGGGAAGCAACATGGCCTAGAGGCAAGAGAGCACACTGTTGGGTAGGGACCGTCTCGATATGTTGCCAACTTGTACTTCCCAAGCGCTTAATACAGTGCTCTGCACACAGTAAGCGCTCAATAAATACGATTGAATGAATGAATGGCTTAGGAGTCAGAGGAAGTGGGTACTAATCCCGGCTCCACCACTTGTCTGTTGTGTGCGACCTTGGGCAAGTCACTTAATTTCTCTGTGACTCAGTTACCTCATCTGTAAAATGGGGATAAAGACTGTGAGCCCCATGTGGGACAGAGACTGTGTCCAACCTGATTACCTTGTTTCTACCCCAATGCTTAGAACAGTGCTCAGCACAGAGTAAGTGCTTAATACATTATTGTTATTATGATTATTATTATTATTATTATTAGGGGTTTTTCCAGAGGAAATGGTTTGGGAAAAACTCCCAATCCAAACTCCTTAATGGAGTGGTTCACAGGGAACTGGATCAGCAGAACACGATGTAGAGTTTTTAGTAATTGAAAAGAATGAAAGTAAGCGGCTGGATTCCCAAAATAAGATTCCTTTAGAGGCTTTAAAAACCAACTGCTCATAAGAAAAGAAGGGAAATTAATTTTGCAGAACTAAAAAGAGCTGTAATTGTTCGGGCTGCCAACATACCATTTTGCAGGTCCTTTGTGATAGTGTCTTTAAATTCCTGTATTTGGCTCAATGTACAATGAGTAATCAGAATGCCTGATATGGCAATAATACTATATTTTATTTGGCCATCCGCTCCCCACAGCTGTTCCCTTCTTATGTCCATCTGGGACTGGCTGACATAATTGTTTTCTGGGGCAGCTACTTGTAAATAATGAGATGTAATGATACAAAAGCTTTCTGTTGAAAATATTTCTTCTTTTTCAAATGTATTTCCCCTCAGCATTAGAAGTTTGTTGTATACAAATTTCCACAATAGTAGCAAAGAGACAGAGAATGCCAGAAAAATGAGTTTCTTCAAATTCTTATTTGGTGACATTTCAACTTCAAGATTTCATATTCAAGAAAACGAGGTCCTAAAACAAAAAGGTAGTCATTGGTGGACTGAGAAGAGATTATTCCAATGAAAATGGTAATCCCTCTAAGCGAAAGAGAAAGTAAGCAGGGGTGGTTGCATTAAAGACATATTTCTTTAGGTTTGGTAGCTTGTAAAATGACTCATTACTGTCCAAAATTATATGTAAATTGTAAGAAGACTAGAAGGTGTTGTATCTGTCTACATCCTTCTACCCCTTTTTGCTGATTTCTGATTTCAGTTGGAAACCTGGAAATGTACTTCTTTCTATCTCCTTTGAATGAGGAAAAAGTTACCTAACTTTTGTCTTCCTTTTATTTTGTATTTTTTAGAAGCCAAGGGGGGATGGTTTCTTAAATAAGTGGATATATTTAAATGCCTGAATCCTTTTGACTCGCAACCTATAAGAATATACTGAAGTAGCATTTAACACTGAGCTCTGAACACAGTAAGCTCTTAATAAAGATGATTGATCACAGGGCTAGTAAACACATTTTAAGTCAATCAATCAAACAGTGGTACTTGTTGAGCACTTTCTGTGTGCAGAGTACTGCACTCAGCATTTAGGAGGACAAAATATAACGGAGTTGGTAGAAACATTCCTGCCCATAAGGAGCTTACAGTCTAGAGAAATAGTTGGATGCCAGTGATGCGCTTTACAGCTAGAAAGGGAAATCGGAGTGCCTAATTAAAAAAAAAAAATAAAGGCAAGAAAGATATTCCTAGGAATTGGAGATTAGGGGCCATGACTAAGAAAATATTAGAATCAAACCAAAATTAAATTTCCAAACACCTGTGTGCAACCTGATTAGCTTGTAACAACCCCAGCACTTAGTACAGTCCCTGGCACATAGTAACTGCTTAACAAATACCATTTAAAAAGAAATTGGGGAAGCCACTTAACCTCATTGGGTGTGAGTTTCCTCATCTGAACATGAGAATTTGATAACTGCCCGCCCAACCTTAGATATTGTGAGCCTCTTGTGGAACAAAGACCAGCGCTTAGTACAGCGTTCTGCACACAGAAAGCACTCAGTAAATAAATAGCATGGACTGATTGCTTGGCGTAGAATAATCACCAAATACCTTAATAACCACAAGAGTAATTGTAATAGTAGTGGCAATCACCCAAACAATCATGTTTATTGAATGCTTACTGTACTGAGCCCTTGAAAGAGTACGACAGAACAATATAATAGACATATTCCCTACACATGATGAGCTTTACAGTCTAAAGGACTGGTAGTAATAGTAATAATATTAAATAAATCCTGTCAAACTGAATCTCCTGTCATAACTGATAATGCATATTTTGCTTTCAGTGTGTTCTTTACTTCTATCCCATAAGTCAGAATCATCAAGGAACAAATGATAAGCACGATTATAGGACACAGGTATGTTAATGAGATGAGTCCAGGATGATATGGAATAGGCCAAACCTTGGGATTCTAGCAAAATACCAAGAAAGGTCCAGCTATATCATTAGTTATACGCCTCTGATCTAAGGAAATAAGAGCTAAAAAACAATTAACACAGCACTAGATCTCAGGTTGGTGATTAATCATTCCAGGGAACTGGAACAAAGCCCATTCAATATTCTTGACTCATACTAAGAAGAAATATACATGTTATAGTAGTTTAGTGCCTTAAAAAGAAACTTTATATGAAGCTTCCATGGCTGAATGGCTTAATCAAATGAATTCTCCCCTTTGTGATGAATTTCGTGCAATCCCCAGGCATCTGAGGGGAGAGGAGCCTCCTTGACCTCTAATCCCAGAGGAGAAGAAAGAATCAGATGGCCACCACCAGGATCCAGGCTGGAACCACTGGCCGGAAAAAGGACCATCTTCGCACACATTTGTGAAGACAATCACCTTCCCTTCACAGGGAGCCCGACCTATTTCCCTCTCTCATGGCAGAGGTTATTGCACAGATGGTCTTATAGTGCAGTGTTGCCACATCGGATGATAAAGAGAACAAGGCCCTGCGGGTTTACATCCTCCTCCTTTCTCCTCCCCTGCCTCACTGCCTCATCTGAGTTGACACGGCATGTTGTACTCTTCCAAGGGCTTAGTACAGTGCCCTGAATGCAGTAAGCGCTCAGTAAATATGATTGATTGATGCAACTGTTTCCCATGTATAATCCCTATATTCATTCAGTGTCTTCCTTGGTGATAAGAAATGTGTTTATGGCACATTGTTTCCATGTTCTTTAGTACCACACCATTCATTCGTTCAAGCTGACATTCATTCAAGCTGGCAGCCCTAAACCACAAGACTATCTGCCTGCCTTGCATTGATGGTTTGAGAAGTAAGAGGACGCTCATTGTGGGCAAGGAACGTGTCTACCAACTCTTGCCCAAGCGCTTTTCACAACGCTCTGCACACAGTAAGTGCTCAATAGATACGATTGATACTGGAAAGGAGGATGGTTGGCATTATTTGGAATTTTTTTTTTTTACTCCCTCCTACTTAGACTGTGAGCCCCAGGTGTAAGCTTGTTGTTGGAGGGGACTGTATCTGTTTATTGTTATATTGAACTCCTAAGTGCTTAGTACAGTACTTTGCACACAGTAAGTGCTCAATAAATATGATCAAATGAATGAATGAATATAGGATAGGCACTGTATCCATCCTGATAAATTATATCTACCTCAGTACTTGGAAAGTGCTTGACACATAGTAAGTGCTTAACAAATACCATAAAAAAGTACCCCCCTCTAGACTGTAAGCTCAGGATGGGAATGTGTCTACCAAACCTGTTGTACTCTTCCAAGAGCTTAGTACAGTGCTCTGCAAACAGTAAGCCCTCAATAAACACCATGGATGATGTTAGCTGGAGGCGGCAAATCAATTTGTCTTTTCTTTAGCTGCAAGGACAAACTTCTTTCACTTAGATTTTTCTTTGCAGCTTTCATTGAGACAAAATCTCTTAAAATACTTCTATGCACCCTTCAAGGGACTGGGTATGTGTCAAATTCCCAATCTTCCCATTCGTACTCTTCCTCAGCACTTAGGACAGCATTATGCACACCGTTAAGTGCTTAATAAATATGGTTACTATCACTACTATTCTTTAGACTTTAAATGTAGCGAGCAAATATCCACATTCAGTATCTTCCTTTTCTCCTAGGATAAACTGATATAAGACTGCTCTGTCATGATTTATCCACACCCCACTAATTCCAATTTCTACTGATGCTCTTGGCCTGCACAACAACCTGGGTTTCTGAAATCAGCATGCTATTGGGATTTTCCTGACACTGAATTGAGTCTAATCAGTCAATCAATCATACTTATTGAGCGCTTACTGTATGCAGACCACTGTACTAAGCTCTTGCAAGAGCAACAGAATTAACATCTCGTTCCCTGCCCATAATGAGCTTACTCAATTGCCTATTTGGACCTGATTTCCATACAGATCCACTGATTCATATACCACCCACGTGATTAAGTGCACACTAAGCATTTTGCTGAGCACTGAAATAGACGCAGTATAATTAGATCAGACGTATACCCTGTTTCATTCACTCTGGGTTCACCATCTAAGTGGAGGGACACTGATAAAATCATAACAATGGATTATGAGCAGTAAATGTCAGGCAATGAACCAAGATAACAATACTAAAATAAGCAAATCATGTCTGTCTTCCCCTCCAGAATGTAAGCTCCTTGTAGGAATGTGGGAATTTAATGAGTGCTTACCTTGTGGAGCGCACTATACTAAGCTCTCTAGAGAGTATAATATAACAATATAAGAGACACGTTCCTGGTCCACAATAAGCTTACAGTCTAGAGGGGGAGACAAACATTAATAGAAATAAAGGAATTACAAATGTGGAGGTGGATGAAGCCTCGTATATTGACATTTTCCGAAAGTGCTGGCAAATTCATTTTAGATTTAATGGAACTTTTACTCTTTGATTTCCATCATTACTTTCAAAGGGAAATGTCAGAAACCAGCTGGCTCGGATATTAATTTTGAGTAAATGGTACACTTAGGCAAACAAAGAGCTCAGTTTAAAAATAATTTTTCAGCAGGAAAGTACAACTGTTTGTTTTGTCGTAAAAGAGACGGATGGAGCTTCTCAGAACTTGTGTTTTCTAAGCGCCCATTAGAATGTGGATCTATAATCTTCAGAATTCCATTACAACTACTGACTTCTAAGTGGTCCCCAAAGGAAACTTTTAAACAATAATATCAGCCGGGTATGTTGGGAAGGTGTTGAAAATATACTGTACTGGTGATCCAGAAGTTTTTCATTCCTAGTTGTTGATATTATTATATTTGTTAAGTGCTTACCATGTGCCACACAGTGTTGTATGCGCGAAGATAGATACAAGGTTATCAGGTTGGGCCCAGTCTGCATCCCACATGGGGCTTCACAGTCTCAGTACAAGGGAGGAGGATTTACTGCTGTAGTCTGTACGATCATTGTGGCAGGGAATGTGTCTGCTTATTGTTCCATTGTACTCCCCTAAGTGCTTCGAAAGGTGCTCTGCACACAGTAAGAGCCGGGATTAGAACCCATGTCCTCCAACTTCCAGGCCCAGACTCTATCCACCAGGAAACGCTGCTTCTCCTCAAAGACTCCGGAAAGGTACTCAGTTAAGCTGAGGTATCCTGGGTGCCGGTGCTGCTAGGGAAGGAATGGGAATGAAAGATCGGGATCGTTAAAAGCCGCCGTCTCCTCTGAGGGGAGCGATTACAGCACTTGTGGCATGCCGCTGGTCTCTCCAATCTACAGGACCTCTCATTTCCTAGCGTGACCTTTTCCCGGCTTGAGAATTAAAAATTCAAAC
The DNA here is from genome assembly GCF_015852505.1 of Tachyglossus aculeatus. NCBI lineage: Eukaryota > Metazoa > Chordata > Mammalia > Monotremata > Tachyglossidae > Tachyglossus > Tachyglossus aculeatus. The sequence continues at coordinate 5,342,020 of NC_052099.1, forward strand.
ATTTGAAGGGCTCTTCCAGGGACGGAATGGAAAGTCTCTTCCTCCTCTCTCCTTCATGTTCTCTGACATCAAGAGGAATGAAAATGAAAGCAAGTCCATGGGGAGGCAGCTCCCTCGACTGTTGGTCTCCCTTCAAAAGGTAGACTTGTTTACTTGGGATGGAAGTCTCCCCGCTCGTTGTCAGTTGTGACTCATCGACATTCGGCCCCACAATTGTGGGACTGCAAAGGGGCAAAATGTACAGAAGCATTCGAGGAGATAAAAGGAGTGCAGGGGATAAAAGCAGTGCAGGAAGAAAAAAAACACCCAACACAAGCCCTTTTAACTGCCAAGCAGTCGCCTTCTCTCTTGGCAACAAGATTGTGATGCGTTCAACGGCTAGATCAGCTCTGACATTCATAGAATAAAGCCGCCCATGTGTGGGAGAAAGACTGTGTGAAGCTGATGCCCTTTGTTACTAATTATGTCACCACCTCTTATGGAGATGGAACTCTCGGCCTCTCTTTTTTCTCTCTGATTCTCCATTCCTCTCCAGAAGGGCGACCCATGGAGGCCACAGAAATCAGATGGACCCAGCTGGTATAATAATAATAATAATAATAATGACTGTGGTATTTGTTACGCACTTATTATGTGCCAAGCACTGTTCTATGCACTGGGGTACATACAAGAAGATTGGGCTGGACACAGTCCCTGTCCCACATGGGGCTCACAGTCTCAATCGCCCTTTTACAGATGAGGTAACTACGGCACAGAGAAGTGAAGTGACTTGTGCAAGGTCACACAGCAGACAAGAGGTGGAGCTGGGATTGGAACCCAGGCCCAAGCTCTATCCCATGCTGTTTCTCAAGCTCCACAGACATCAGCTTATCCCTTGTTGCCTGACAATATAGCTAGCAATTTTTCCAGATTATTTCCTGGTAAGTAAAGAAGAAAAAAAAAAAGAGCTCATGGCTTATGTTTTACTGATCAAACTGTCAGATAATTCTCCTAGACTGTAAACTCCTGGTGGGCAAGGAATGTGACTACCAACTCTGTTATACTGTACTTTCCTAAGCACTTAGTACAGTGCTCTGCATACAGTAAGTGCTCAATACGATTGATTGAATGAGTGAAATAACTGATTTCAAAGACTGTGAGGGGGTCTTATGAGGCTACTGCTGCATGGTTATTCTCCAAGGCCACTGAGAACTGAACAAGAGGAAATAGCTTAGATTAAAAGCAGGAGAGATTTTGGTCCGAGACAAGGAAGAACTTCTTGATTATCAAGGTATTAAAACCCTGGGATGGGCTAGCAAGGCAGGAAAGAATTGACATTCATCTGTCCAAGAGGGGTAAATTATTTACCTGTCTGAAGACAGGGGTTTGGACCAGATGATGTCTTTTTTAGTTCTGTGATCCGTGAAAGAGTTTCTCGAGTTTGTAGCAAGAGAACAGGCTACTGAATATAGTTTCTACCTCATTAACCTAAATAATTACCATCAAGGAAACGTGCTCAATTGGGAGGGATTCAGTAGCCATGAGCTTCAGTGAGCTCAGTGTTGCTCTGTTGAAATTTGCTATTAACTTTAAAGTAGTGAAAGCATTTGTCATCTTTTTATAGTTGTCCAGTTTTATGGATCCACTATTGCTGGCTTCCTGTGGTAAATGATAGTGTAGACAGTTCTTTGGGATCCAATGTGCTGAGCTGTTTGCTATAGTTAGTTTAATCTCACCTAATTAAGCCCATCCATTCTAAGCGTTCCCTCCTCCTCTAGAAAAATACCAGTGTGGCCTAGTGAAAAGAATGGGGGCCTCACAGCTAGAGGACCTGCGTTCAAATCCTACTCTGCCACTTGTCTGCCCTTCTAACCTGTAAACTCCTCCTTCTAGATCATAAGCTCTTAGTGGGCAGGGAATGTGTTTACCAACTCTGTTATACTGTACTTTCCCAAGTACTGAATACAGTGCTCTGCATACAATAAGTGCTCAAAAGGTATACTATATTGATTGATGGATGAATGATTTGACCTTGGGCAGGTCAAAACTTTTCTGTGCCTCCGTTTCCTCATCTGTAAATTGAGGCTTAAATACCTATTCTTCCTCTCGACTTGACTTGTGAGCCCCACGTAGGAGGTTTGACCTGACTGTCTTGCATCTACTCCAGTGGTTAATACAAAGCTTGGTACGTAGTAAGCACTTAAATGCCACAATTATTATTAAATCCGTTTGAAGCACTAAAAGTATACAAAACAAATTTTCACAGGCAATTCCTCTAATTTAAAGAGACCCCATGAGTAAATAGATTTCACTCATCCCCCCCTTGAGTAAACATTCACAGTAAGTTACCATAGAGGATTCATCTGCTTTATATTTGATATATACTGCGGGTTGAAAAGCATTGGATTAGGCTATCTTTTTCCAAAGCATTATATTTCCTATTTGCTTTGGTAGAGTCCTCCTCCTGCACAATTCTTTTTTGTCCTATTTGAATCAAAATATTTAATGGCGCTTTATAGTCCGACTGAACTCTTTTCCATGTCCTTTGGTCTCACTATCACCAGCGGCGGGCAGAGGAAGGAAGCAGGGTCTGGTCTCCCTCTTTCTTCCTACCATGTACTCTCCTCCCTGCGCCCCCCAAATCCCCGTGCCTCCCCAGGCTACCCCCTATCCTATGCAGCCTCGTCTCCCCTTCATAAGAGCGAGAATCCACAAGGTGCTAGGCAATTCTTCATTCCCTGCCTGGTCTGAAAAGTTTTCTTTATGAATGTTCTAAAGCAAAAACCTGGTCTTTTCTTCAGGGATTCCAGGGCGGCTGAAATTACGAAATATGAAATTCTTGGCGAATTCTGTTGACACTGCAGCCCAGGCCAAGTCCGCCTAGCCCGGGGAGTGAGATTTGAATCAGAATTGTGCTAGGGAAGCCACCGGTCCCTGACCATTCCCCACTCAGACTGTAAACTTTTAAAACAAATTGCTGATCTTGTTTTCTTCCAAGATCCTAGCCCATTTTAAATTATGAAACAAAACAAAAACCTGATGGAGACACTAGTCACAGATCCTGGCTAGGAATCTGAATCAAAACGCTGTTTGAGAAGCTCGTTGTCTTTTTTTTTTTAACTGTATTTGTTCAGTGCTTACTATGTACCAGGCACTGTACTAAGCACTGGGGTAGATACGTTGTCAGGATGGACACAGTCCCTGTTCCACATGGGGCTCACAATATAGATCTTAATTTTACAGATGAGGGAACTGAGGCACAGAGAAGTGAAGTGATTCGGCCAAGGTCACACAGCAGACCTGTGGCAAAGCTAGGGCTAGGAACCTAGGTCCCTCTGACTCCCAAGCCAACTCTCCACCCACCAGGCCACTCCACTTCACTTAACCTCTTTGGGCCTCAGTTTCCTCATCTGTCCAATGGGAATAAAAATACCTGCTTCTACCTCACGGGAATGTTATGAAAATCCAAAAGCTCTTTGGGAAAATCGGAGTGCTCTACAATTGCAAGTTGTTTGGATTACCTCTCCACTCTTACCCTCATCTATCAAGGACCTGATTGTGTTGACTGATTTATTCCTGGACTATGGAGCAGGAAACGCATAGCTCAGTGGGATGGGAAGAGCTTCTTGGAGGAAGAGCTCAGAGCATGGGGCCCAGAGCAAATTTCTCCTCCGCTTTGGTGAAATAATGAGGTTGACAGTCCCTGGAAATTCCCCAGGTTCCTGAGGGGTGTGAAAGTTTGCTGTTAAATTCCCTTCAGAGAAGGACCGGCAAATACAGAGATATTTTCAAAGGAATTACTTTTTTTTTAGTTGCTTCTATGTAAATGCACAACCCATCTGCTGTGATATTTACATAACCTTTCATTTCAATAAACTCTACTTCCACCCCCCTGCATTGAAGTCATTGAGAACTCCCCTGCTGGTGGAGGAAATCTATCCTGGGAAAACACAGTCTAGGAGTTAACTGGCTGGTGCCTTTTTCCAAGAGTTTTACCCAAGTTGCTTTAGCAAGAAAAATGAGTAACACTGATTTTTAAAGGAAAACAGATGAATTTAACACTTAATATAAATGTCCAGAACTTACTGGAGGGCGTTGGTTGGCAATGGTTGGAACGCCTCCCTACTCTGCTTGGAGCATAAGTGAACATATAACCGCTTGCTCTAGCATTCAAAATACTCAGGCAGAAGCTCCCAACATCAATCAGTGGTACTTACTGAGCGCTTACTGTGTGCAGAGCTCTGTATTAAGCACTTGGGAGAGTACGCTATAACAGAGTAGAGCACATCTAAGAATTAAGTGTGAATAGATTGCACTCTATTGTATCCCTCTCCCAAATGCTTGGTATGGTGTTCTGCATACAGTAAGTGCTCGATAAGTACAATGCTCTGCACACAGTAAGTGCTCAATAAATACGACTGAATGAATAAATACCACGGATTGACGGACTGTGGTGTTAGGATGGTTTTTATCTCAAGGAAGGGAGTGTTGGAGGCTTCAGGATGAAGCTTAATTTTTTAAGGGCAACTCCTCCAAAGTAATTTTAGGGCCAATACTTCTTTTAATCCTTTGCCTCCAATTCCTTCATTTTTGACAATTAAAAAGCCTCTATTTTGCTTCAGACACCACTTCACTGAATTGGATAGATATTACTGTGTGCTGTGATGGAAAACCATTCTCTCTGTGTTATTATTATTATTATATTTGCTAAGTACTTACTACGTGTCAAGCACTATTTTAAGCACTGGGGTAGATACAAGTACAAAGAAGATACATGGAGTAGATCATCTTCAAGATATGCAGTCTCTAGGATAAACTTCTCATTTGAAGAGATAACCATATAAAATGCTAACCTGAGTCTTGGGGCTACAGTGGTGGTAGAGGAGTAGTAGTAGTAGTAGTAGTAGTAGTAGTAGTAGTAGTAGTAGTAGTAGTAGTAGTAGTAGTAGTAGTAGTAGTAGTAGTAGTAATATTTACTGAGCGCCTTCTTGGAGCTCACTATACTAAATACTTAAGAAGCACTAAATCAAAAAGTGACAAGTTTCTTCCCCATAAAGAGCTTACACTCTAATACAGGAAAGAGACATAAAAATATTTACAAATTTTGCAGTCAAGATAATGTATGTACAGTTAAATAAGTGCACGTACACAAGTATATTTAAAAAACGTACATAAAAGTGCATGTGTTAGAGATGGCAGGAGGGTTTATCAATCAATCCATCAATGGTATTAATTGAGCACTTACTGTGCACAGAGCACTGTACTAAGCGCTTGGGAGAGTACAATACAACTGAGTTGGTTCTATGACTGAGAATGCTGTGAATTAATGGAGGAGGTGGGATTTTTAGGAGGGCTTTGACTCTGGGGATAGATGGGGCATGTTGGATTTAGGGAAGTTGGGGTTTCCAGTCACAGGGGAGGGGCTGTAGACAGAAGAGTCGAGAACAAGCGGCATTTAGAAGGTCAGTTTGAGAAGAATGAACAGAGTGAGGGGGATAGTGGTTGAAGACAGCAGATAGGTGAGGTGTTGATGGATAGTTCTGAAGCTGACTGTGTGATTTTGGTGGCAAAGAGACACAGGAAGCCAGCGGAGGGGAGGAAAGATACATTGACCCGTGGAGGGCAATGGAAAGAAACGAAACACTGATGGATATTCAGGGAGAATATGAGTGGTGGAGGAGTACAGAGTGGCACAAAGAGATGAAAGCTAGATAGGAGAGGAGGAAAAGTAATAGTAGTAATGGTATTTATAAAGTATTTGCTGTATGCAGAGCACTGTACGAAGTGCTAGGAAAGAGTATACAGATGGCAATTAGACGTGGTGGGCTCCCAATCTATGTAAAGTACAGTTTCTATTTTAGCTGGTTAACGTCTAAAAATTAGGATAACACTGGAAACCGGTATATTTCCCTTCTCCAGTCACGCAAGTGAATTTGCAGCGTTGAATTTGGACTTATTTCTTATAGCTCGAGAACATCTTCAGAAGTGCTTCTTTTCTGAGCCCTGCAATTTTGTAAAAATGAAGAGAAGTGATGTAGCATGGAAGCAAAAGTAAATGATGTTTCGTGAGCACCTCTCCTGAGGAAAGAACCTTTGCATTCTCAGGAGGAGAAGAATAAGTGGATAAGGAAGTCTAATGGTGAACAGTTTTGCTGGAAAGAAACGTTTGTGTGGCATCCCTGGCTTTTGTGAAAGAGTGCAAAAAGAACCCCCCAAGCAAAACCAGACCATTGTTATGTTTTAAATGGCTGAAAACTGCTAAGAATATCCCCCAATTCTATTCTGAAAGGCAGAGTAAATTATATTAGATGAACATAAAATGGAACAATGAATGCTGTCAGGGTCAGAGAGTAACATTAATTGAATGTGATTGTACATCCAGCCACTAGTGGTTAGTTTCAAAAACCTAATAAGACATCCCATACCAATGTTTTGTCAAAGGATTAGCAATTCCGACTGCTTTGAATTCAGCAGGTTTTCTAATTGGCCTTGAAAAGTAGCATTTAATTGTGTTGTCTGAGCCAGTATGACACAAGTTTCTGGTACTGGATTTTTCTAGTCAAGCTCCTTTACTAGAAAAGGAGGAAATATTGGAGGACTGTAAAAACGGATCCCTGAATTATCGTTGCCTGAGGGACGGTAACTTCGGCTCTGTCGTCCCCAGTGGTGCTGAACTTGAGAGAAGTAGTGAGCTGCTGCACCGCACCATTTTTCCCTAACTCGAAGATGGTTTCTGTGGACATTTTCTAAATATAAAGTAGCTTCTCGGGAGTGTCTGTGGGGAAAATTTGGGGGAGGAATTTTAAATCAACAACCCCACCCCAACCCCTGCATGACTCCCTAAACAAGGCCATGATCCCCCAGGGGGATAGGAGACAAATGATTATCATCGTTATTGGATTTGTTAATCAATTACTAGATGTCATACACTGTACTGAGTGCTGAGATGGAGACAAGCAAATTAGGTTGGACACAGTCCCTGTCCCATATGGGGCTCACAGTCACAGTCCCCATTTTACAGTTGAGGGAACTCAGGAACAGAGAAGTGAAGTGACTTGCCCAAGGTCACCCAGCAGACAAGTGGTGGAGGTGGGATTAGAACCCATTTCTGACTCCCAAGGCCTGTGCTCTATCATATTCCGTGATGACATTTCTACTGATTTTATTGAGCTCAAATTAGGAAATTCCATTCCATTCATTTAACATTTTAGAGTGCTCACAAGGCACCTGGCCCTGAGCTAGGCATTACAGAGAGCTGCTGTGTGACCTTGGGCATGTCATTCAACTTCTTTGTGCCTCAGTTACTTCATCTGTAAAATGGGGATCAAGACTGTGAGCCCCATGTGGGAAAGGGACTCTGTCCAACCTGATTGGCTTGTATCTATTCCCGTGCTTAGTGCCTGGCACATAGAAAGCACTTAACAGCACCATATTAAAAAAAAAAAAGAGAGAGGGGGGGAAATAGAAAAGGAAGTCTTGATCCTTGCCTGTTTATAACCCAGGCAATTAAGACGAGAAGTTAGTCATGATAGTTAAATATGTACAATTAGATTAAGTGCTGAACTGATGGAATCTCCCCTCTAGAAAAAAATATGTATTGTACCCTCCCAAGAGCTTAGTACGGTGCTCTGCCCATAGCAAACCCTCAATAATTGATTGATTGATCGAATGACACAGGGAAACTACCAGCTACAAGGGAGCACACGCCAGCCAGGAGAACAGAAAAAGTGATATGAAGTACAGTGAAGCACATTCTGCTCCTCATGCAAGGCTTCGTGAAGACTGGGATAAAAAGAGACAGGCTCCAAAACAGAGACCGACCCTGAACGGGACCAACCCGTTAACACAGAAAGGATTAATCCGTAAATGTGAACAATGAGGCGGGTTGTGCATTTCACACTCAACCACAGCGATACGATCTTACCGTCAGCAGTGTAGTCTTTGAAAATGAAGGATAACTATAGTGTTAAATATGAACATATACATGTATATACACATTTACATCTCTCTCTATATATATACATAATATATGCTATATTAATAGAAAAATCTGCCACTATTTCCATGCAAAGACATGGTCAGAAAATACACTGAATAAACCTTCTCCACAGGATTACTCTCTTCATGTAATGAAAGATAACTAGGGAAATAATGAGCTTCATTATTATTTGGCTCAGGAAAAGTATGTACTATTACCATAATATGCCATAAGCCATCCAAGGTTGTTCCAATTAAAGTGTTCCTCTAAGTACGAATTTTTTTTTCTGGGTTTTTTTTGGGGGGGTTAAAGAGAGAGAAGTTGCAAATTGCCTTCAGAATAATTACACTAATAATCTGTGTTTCGACAGTGCCTTTCACCCGTGATTTTAAACTGGACTTCAGATATTAACCAATTAGGTCTCATAATACCCTCTGAGATGGCTTCTTTGGTTTGCAGACACGGTTTTAAGGGTTTCAGGATGATTAGCCTTTTAGATAATATTTTAGGAACTTGTGATTTTTCAATTATTTTCCTATTTATCCTCTCCGGGCTTCCCATTACATCCCGTAAGGCAGCTGTTCTTTAGACTTCCATAACCTGAAAGGTATCTTTCCTAGAATTCATTTGAACACACACACAGGTCAGGAGTGAATGTTTTAAAGACATACTATAGCAAAACAAATGAACAGGAGCTTCTGGGAGAGTACAGCAGCAAGCAGACTGACAGCCATCTATCAGCAGTGAGTGATCAATCAATGGTAATTACAGAGTGCTTACCAAGTGTTTCAGAGACTACAATAAAGCAGAGTTGGTACACATGCTCCCTGTCCACAACAAGCTTACAGTCTGGATGGGGAGACAGACATTAAATATAAAGAATTTATAGATATTATGCAAGTGCTGTGGGGTGAATATGCCCAAAGTGTACTGATGAGAGAAGCAGCATGACTTAACGGATAGAAAATGGGCCTGGGAGTTAGAAGGACCTGGGTTCTACTCCTGGCTCTGCCACTTGTCTGCTATGTGACCTTGGGCAAATCACTTAACTTCTCTGTGCCTCAGTTCCCTCACCCGTAAAATGGCGATTAAGACCGTGAGCCCCATGTGGGACAGGAACCATGTCCAACCTGATAAGCTTGTATCTACTCCAGCAATTAGAATGGTGCCTGGCACATAGTAAGCACTTAACAAATACCATTAAAAGAAAAGTATCCCAACACCACTCTTTCTCCTCTCCAGTAGTAGTGATAACAGTGATAATTGCGGTATTTATTAAGCACTTACTATGTGTCAGGCACCGTAAAAAATTGTCAGGTTGGGCACAGTTTCTGTCCCACATGACTTCTATCATTTGTAGCTTTTATATGAATCATCCTCTTCCTACTCTCCTCACCTTCAAAACATTATTGAAGGCACATAACCTCCAAGAAGTCTTCCCCTACTAGGCCTTTATTTCCTCTTCTCCCTCTCCCTTCTCTGTCACACTTGGATTTGCACTCTTTACTCACCTCTTCTTCAACCCCAAAGCACTTATGTATATAACCATAATTTATTAATTCATATTAATGTCTGTCTCCCCCTCTAGACTGTAAGCTCATTGTGGGCAGGGAATATGTCTACCAACTCCATTATATTATACTCTCCCAAGTGCTTAGTTCAGTGCTTTGCACACAGTAAGTGCTCAATAAATACTATTGATTGATTGAGTCCCTTTCATTCATTCAATCGTATTTATTGAGTGCTTACTGTGTGCAGAGCACTGTACTAAGCGCTTGGGAAGTACAAGTTGGCAACATATAGAGATGGTCCCTACCCAACAGCGGGCTCACAGTCTAGAAGGGGGAGACAGACAACAAAACAAAACATATTAGCAAAATAAAATAAATAAAATAGTAAATATGTACAAGTAAAATAGAGTAATAAATCCCTTGCCTCTGGCTCCCCCAGTAGACACTTGTGGAATCCAAAATCCATTTCAGAAATCCACGTGGTTCTGTGCAGTAACAATGGAAACTTTACAGCCAGAAATTGGCTCCATTCTCCCAAGCTATTTTTCTTTTAAAAGAATTTCATTACACACTGCTGGAAATGTTGGCATTTCGTATTAGCTGGATGTCACAACAAACCTTTCACTTCCCAGCAGGGATTTTAGGAAAATCATGCGTTACACTTCTGTGGGTGATTTTTGACTCCTTGGCTGGATCTATGCAAGCACATCGTCTGGATAACTCAGGTCTCGAAATACACTCTGGCCTGAATTATCTGCCTAATTTAAAAATAAGAATCCCCCAAAACTTGTCCACTGAGTAATTCAGGCCAAAGTGTACTATGGGAGCCAGGATTTGGCAGGGTCCAGGCAGCCTGGAAGTGGGTTATTAGTATCTACATATGTTACATGGGCTCTACAAGCGTCCATCATTCAGGCCTATTTAATCCATCCTGCAGAGCAACTTAAAACATTTTTCAGACAGCGTCTATACAACCCAAACTTTTACAAGAATACTAATTTGGGGGATCCCAGACAGCTCTGTTTCCAAATACATCTACCCCTGGATGAATGACTCGTCCTGAAGAACAAAACAGTTCATTCCTCTTTGCGCTCCTGAGTTCACCTCTGCTCCTGCAGAGGGATTGTGCATAGCCACTGACTCCCCAGGTTCTTTCCACCCACCAGTTCAGAATTATCCTACCCTCCTGCCCCTCATCCTCATCCCACCCCCACGTTCACAACCCATTTGGTCTCTCAAATTGCAGTGTCAGCTCATTGCCTCTGTCATATTGGCTTCCTTAAGGTGGCCAAGTGGAAAATCTCTGAATTTGCTTCACTGGTTCTTATTTTGGAGAAGAGTCACCAGCAGGCTCGGACCTATACAGTTTGCAGCCACTGAGCAAGATCAAACTTCTGAACATCCCAGTTTGTGCACCTTTCTCCTACCGAAGTAGTTTTCTAACAATACCTGGCGTCCAACTTTTTGTGTGTGTGTGGCATTTTTTAAGTGCTTACTATGTTCCAGGCACTATTCTACGCTCTGGGGTGGATACAAGCTAATCAGATCAGACCTGGTCCGTGTCCAACGTGAGGCGCACAGTCTTAATCCCCATTTTTCAGACTTGCCCGAGGTTACATAGCAGACAAGCAGAAGAGCCAGAATTAGATCCCAGGTCCTTCTGACTCCCAGCCAATGCTCTTTTCACTACTATACTGCTTCTCTTGTATATAGCAATTTCATACTTGTTTCTATCTGATGTGGAGGTGGATGGGCAACCCCTGGAGGTTCCTGAGGAATGGGGAAACACAGACTGATCATTTTTGTGGAAAAATGATCTGGGCAGTAGAGTGAAATATGGACTGGAATGGGGAGAGACAGGAGGCAAGGAGGCCGGAAAGGAGGCTGATATGGTAATCAAGACAGGATAAGATAAATGCTTGATTAATGTGGTAGCAGTTTGGATGGAGAGGGAAAGGCGGGTTTTAGTGATGTCATGAAGGATGAACCGCCAGGATTTAGTGATAGACTGACTAATATACTCTGAACATTAATGTAGTTTAGTGATCCGTTCCATTCATTCAACTCTTTTTGTCATTTACTGACTCTTCCCAGTGGGAAAGCTATTTCTAAAGACCACCAAGAGAGCGCATGTTAAAATTGGGACAAGAACAAAGGAGAGGAAATCCCTGAAGTCTTTTGCTCTAAACATCAGACCATTTCTTTCTCTGGGGAACTGGGATCACAAGAAACTAACTACCCAAGGCATTCCAGTTTGCTGATGTTGAAGGCATCTTGATCTCAAACTCTTCAAATGCCTGAGACCTAACCTCAGGAAATGCATTAGTGGGGCTTTCACTGAGGCAATTCATAATATAGCATGGGATCATAAAATGGTAGTGCTGTTTCCAATACTGGAGTATGTTGGACTTGCTGCTAGCTTCACCCGATCTTACTTAGCGGTATAAAGAGATTCAGTGAGTCATTTGACATATGTCAAAAATATCAGTTGGTAGCCATCCAAGCTGGAGAAAAATAAAAACATATTTCTAGAGGAAGAACAAAAGATGTCTACTGTACACAAAAAATTATTTCTCTCAAAAACTATGAAATACTGCATTTCAGCTTAGGATAAAGAGCAAGTCAGAGAAGTTAAATTCTGAGTCATTTTAGAAGCCTATTTATCAAAGGGCTTTGCAGTCTGTCTCCATTTTAAGACAGGTGAAATGATAATTTTCAGATCAGTCAATCCATCAGTGTTATATATTGAGCAGTTACTGTGTGCAGAGTACTGTACTAAGTGTTCGGAAGAGTACGACAAAGTTGGTAGACATGCTTCCTGCCCACAATGAGCTCAGCAAAGACACCTCTCTTTCTCCGAATTTTAAAATGCAACAACATTTTTAATAATTAAAAAAATGTGCTCATCTCCTGGAAACTCTGATTTTCTTTGATATTGCAGCCAAAATATCTAATTTTATACAATTGAGAATGGTTTCGCTGAAAATTTCTCTTTCAGAAGTGTGTTGAGGCCCAAATCCAATAATTTCAGGTCAAAAGCCAATTCTCATATTACTTTAAACCATTGTAGTTCTGTCCTTATGTTTGTCTAGCCTTATTCTGCTTTAACTCTTGAAATGGTTAGGACACATGATCCTTTGAATTAGTGAGGCTACAGTAGTATAGCTGCATATTCCTCCATGACAACCTTGGCTTAGAAAGCTAGGACACTGAATGGCTCTAACCACGGAAGATGATTACATGCAGTTAACTTTGGCACAAAGATCAAAGATATTGTACCTGGGATTAGGTTTTTTTTTAATGGGGGAAAAATATGAGTTTTTGGCAATGACTACTCCAGCTTCAGAATGTCAAATTTTTGGCAATGGTATCCATGTTGCTATGGCAATCTTAAATCACTTCTGAAATGAAATTTTACTCATGGCTAATTTAGCATCCCCTGAACTGCTTATCTATTCTGATGAAATCTTTAAAAAAATAACAAAGCAATCACCTCTCCTCCTCCTCAGACACCCTAAAAAATGAGGCCTGACTCCCTCGAAAGTCATTACCATGGCCTGGCCCCTGAGTCTCAAGTGGATTCTATTTCCAAGTGCTGTCATTTGAGCCCCTGAGTAATTTTACCCTGCTAATATGCCTCATGCCACCTAGGAAAATTATTTTATACTGATTTGGCAACGCTGGCATTGCCCAAAAAGTGTTTCACCAGATAGCTTCCCCCGGCTACCCCTGCAAATTGACCTCTGACTTCTAATCCCAGATCTGCCACTTGTTTGCTGTGTGGCTTTGAGCAAGTCACTTCACTTCTCTGTGCCTCAGTTACCTCATCTATAAAGTGGGGATTAATACTGTGAACCCCACGTGGGATAGGGACTGTGTCCAACATGATTTGCTTGTATCTCCCCCAGGATGTAGTACAGTGCCTGGCACACAGTAAGGCTTTAACAAATACCATAATTATTATTATTATCATTTAGTACAAAGGCTGCAGGATGAGCCTTTATAAATGCTCGCAATCTGACTGATGATAACTCAGTCCTCTAGGGCACCAGTGGGAATTTTAGGGAGCAAAAATGAATCCCTTGAATAACAATAAAAAAATAAGCGTCAATGAAATCTGTCTCCTTCAGTCTTTCCTTTTCTGCTTCTCTTGATTCATCTAGCTCTGGAACTAAGGGTAGATGGATAGGCTTTCCCCAGAAACTTCCGTTTTGCAACAGATGGTGACTCTCACTCCACTCTGTTCTAGAGGGAAAAATTTTAAGGTGGAAAGAAGCCAGAAAGACCACTTAGGGACATTCTTCTCTTTGAATTGGCAGATTGAACCAGAATATTTTCACTCTGAAGTACGTCTCACTTCTTTTCAACACCTAATTTAATGGGCTTGTTGCTGCTCGGGTAGTTGAGTTCCTGTTTGTTGCCCTCCTGGAGGAGAAACCTTGTCCACATGTATTTACTATCACATCTCAAATTTATTGGAGTGGATGGGTAGACTTTGGAAGGTTTGTCCTACATTTTAATTGGCTGAATAACATGACTTAGTTTATTGCATCTGCTTGGCTGAAACTTGGAACAAAGCCCCCCAAAATATATATGTATGTTTATCCTAACAGCCTCTCTTGGAGTCCTCCATACCAGTTTACAAATTACAATCACTAGTTGCTTCAACATCCTACGATAAATTCAGACTCCCTGGAATAGAGTGTCTCATTGTCTCTCACGGATCACTTGCGGGAAGCCACGTATGCAGTGGAAAGAACACCAGCCTGGGAGTCAAAGGAACTGGGTTCTCATCTCGGCTCCGTCACTTGCCTGCCTTGTGACCTTGGACAAGTCACTTAACTTCTCCGTGTGCCTCAGTTCCCTCATTGGCATAATGGGGATTCAATACCTGTTCTCCCTCCTACTTAGGCTGTGGGCCCCATGTGGGACCTAATTATCTTGTGTCTATCCCTGCTCCTAGTACAGTGCTTGGCACATAGTAAGTGCTTAACAAATATGATTATTATTATAATCACTTATTTCAAGCTATTTCCACATTAGGCACTGTAAGGATTTTCACTCTTGGAAAGCCACTAGAAATGCAAAGATGAACGGTATGATGTAGTGTTTTGCTCCTATTATTAGGAGCACCACTCATAATAAAATAGGATAAATCAAACACCCTTACAAGGACTTACCCAGTTTGGAGTGATTTACCCCATCTACATTTTAAACAAGAGAAGGGGGAAATTAACTTGCCTTCCCAGGATCTAAAATATCCTCCAAAGGATGCATTTTTCTCTCTATGGCTCATTATAGTATTGAGCCCACTGGAAAGCACAGGGAATGTGTCTGCTAACTGCTGTACTGTACTCTCCCAAGTGACTAGAACAGTCCTCTGCTCACAGTAAACACTCAATAAATATCATTGAAAATGATCAAACTGAGGCTCTGTAAATTGAATGAGAATTACACTGGAGTTTGATGTCCTGAATGAGAATGCCCGATTTCGACAGAGTTTACAGGTTTGTAAGGTGGACTCAAAAGATTCACTATATTTCTAAAAATATTTCCAGCAAAAATCTCTAGGGATGGAGACAGCACACTGGGCAGGCATACATAAGAGGCACAAAGCACAGCTCTCCAGAAAAATTGTGGAAAGTTCCAAGTAAGATCAAGGAAAGCCCTGTTTTAGAGGAAGGATGTTAAACTCCTGGAAGCAGCGTGGCTCAGTGGAAAGAGCCCGGGCTTGGGAGTCAGAGGTCATGGGTTCTAATTCCGCCTCCTCGGCTTGTCAGCTGTGTGACTTTGGGCAAGTCACTTAACTTCTCTGTGCTTCAGTGACCTCATCTGTAAAATGGGGATTAAGATTGTGAGCTCCACATAGGACAACCTGATCACCTTGTATCCTCCCCAGCACTTAGAACAGTGCTTTGCACATAGTAAGCACTTAACAAATACCAAAATTATTATTATTGTCTGCAAGCATGGATAACAGCTTTCTCTCTTCTCTCTCTATATATATTTATATCTGTTAGTTGTGCACACTAGCAATAGTGGGCTCCTTTAATGGATGAACTTAGGTTTTAGGATGGGAAGGAACTTGTTCACTATTTCTATTGTACTGGACTCTCCCAAGCACTTAGTGCAGGGATCTGCACTTAGTAGGTGTTCAATAAACATCATTGATTGATTTATTTCTGATTTTCTAATTTGTCCTTTTATCAATTTAACTGTTTTCCTTGGTTGAGGTCTCCGTCACCATCATGGCAACATATACTTTTCAATCGAGTGTTGGTTGAAGGTTACGGTTAGGACTGAAGTGACAAATTTTCCAGCTGCTCACCTTTAAAATCATATTTTTTATGATGACATTTGTTAAGCACTTACTTTGTACTAAATGATAATAATTATGGCATTCGTTGAACGCTTACTGTGTGCCGGGCACACACGTTAATCAGTTCGGACAGAGTCCCTGGCCCACATAGGGCTCACAATCTTAATCCCCATTTTACAGAGGAGGTAACTGAGGCCCAGAGAAGTGACTTGCCCAAGGTGACATGGTGGAGCTGAGATTAGAAGCCAGGTCCTTCTGCCTCCCAGGCTGGTGCTCTATCCACTAGGCAACCCTGCACATCCAGAATTCTGTTAAGCATGATTACACCACGATCTCTTTCCTTTTTTTCAAGTGGAGTCCAAGTACTCCCCCTTCCCTTCTACCTCACTGCTCTCAAATTCATGAATAAGGCCTGAGTTTGTGACTAGGACTCTTTTAGCCTTGTTTCTGGTTAATGCCATTGGCAACCCATCCTGCAAAATCTCATCCTTGGCGGCCATCACAGAATAACTCACTGGGAAGGTGGGACAAGAACGCTTCATTTCAGAAGTCTTTGCTGAAGTGACCGAGCTCCTAGTCAATCAGCTCACTTGAAAATGGAACACCCTGTGCCTTTCCTGGTCTATAATTATAGTTATTATGGAAAGGTCCACAATTTTCGTAATTATGGGTAGGACTTTTGGGGCAATCACCAGATGCTTATGCAAAACTGGCAGTGAACAGGAACAACTAACGTATTTGTAGTTGAGTAGCTCTGGAAAAGTAAAATAAGCCATGTTTTGTTTTTTAAAATCAACAAAGTAGTTCTGTGAGTGCATCTACTGATTAATTTGGAGAATCCAAAAATACGGTAAAATATATCATCGATTATTTTAGTGCATTTCTTTTTATCTAATTTAGTACTATCTTAGAAATGTCCTATAGCTGCTAGCTCATCCTCATCTCACACTATTCTAAGCTCTGGGGCAGATAGAAGATAATCAGGTTGGAGTCCATGTGGGACTCCCAGTCTTAATCCCCATTTTACAGATGAGGTAACTAAGGCACAGAGAAGTTAAGTGACTTGCCCAAGGTCACACAGCAGACAAGTGGTAGAGCCAGGATTAAAACCCAGGTCCTTCTGGCTCCCGGGCCCTTGCTCTATCCACTAGACCATGCTGCTTCTCTGCTAATTGCTGAATTATTCGATGTAAAGTGAAGCAGCATGGTTTAGTAGAAAGAGCACTGGACTTCAGTCAACAGACATGAGTTCTAATCCCTCCTCCTCCTCCACTTAGGAAGTCACTTTAAATTCTCTGGGCTTCAGTTTCATCTCTAAAATGGGGATTCAGTACCTGTTCTCCCTCCTTCTTAGTGAGCTCCATGTGGGATGAGGACTGTGTCTTATCTGATTGCACTGTATCTACCACAGTGCTTGGAATTTGGATTTTCACCCTTGATTGATTAATAAGTGTTTAAAAGTACCACTATTATTACCATTATTAATAGCAGTATTATAATTTTCGTGCTTACCCGTCAATCAATGTTATTGACTGAATACTTTGTGCAGAACACTGTATTAAGTTCTTGGGAAAGTGCAATACAATAAAGTTGGTGGACACAACCTATGCCCATAAGCAGCTTACAGCCTGGGGGCTGGGTGCGTGTTGCGGGGGTTGGGGGCGTCATCTTTATCTACGGATTTTGATTTTTGGCCATTATTCCTGCTGTATTCCATCCTGTTCCTTTTGGACAATTTCTCTAAATTACTGAGTTGACTTTACATCTTATTTCTGTCTTCCAAGGTGTGGTAATCCTACCCAATTTAGCAAAATCTGCATATTTACTAATTTGACTCTCTTGTGAGGATGACCCTGTAGCATACGATGCTCTGTTAGCCAGTGGCCTTAAGGAAATGTTCACTCATTCATTATTCAATTGTATTTATTGTGCGCTTTTTGAAACACACATGCCTTGAAAACAACTCTTGGCTCCAGTGATTACGGCTCCTTTACACATTGGTCAGGTGGAAAGAAATACACTGCCTCTCAGTTTCAGATAACTTTTCTCCACAGAATTTTAGAGTTGAGGGAGATTTTACCTGATTCAGTTTCTCTTATTGCCCCAGTCTTGCCATGAGGTCCTATTTATTACTGCTATGAATAAAAAGTCTAAACAAGGCTAGCCACAAATATCACATTATTTACAGAATCCTCAGGATATAAAGAAGCTCATTTGAGTTCAGTATTTCTATTTTACATTTAATATTTACTCAACCCCTACAGGATGCTGAACAGAACATTGGGTCAGACATAATTTCTCCACTTAATAATAGTAACAAACTAAAGGTTTCTCTTCCCCTGATTTTTATGACTCTTCTCGTAACCCAAGTCCTTCATTTACTCGAATAGAGTAGCTAACAGCAATTTAACCCTCTTATTGCTGTGCTTAAAGCTTTGAAATGTATTTGGCATTAACAGAATTTTGGCCCAAATCAAATATGAAGAGAAACCCTTAAAATTTAAGGAAAATCATCACTTCCATTTTGCTTAGTCTGTCTTACAGTGTTAACTATGTGGTTTAAAAATGAGAATACAAAAACCGGAAACATCTGCTTCCTGTGCTCAGATCCACTAGATGACCTTTAAACAAAGACAAAAGAGTCAGGCAGGCTGGGTGCTAGCCTACTTTCAGGAAAGGCAAGCTCCCAGTTGCTAAGAATTTGTGCCAATTCCAGAAATTTGGCCAAATTCCCACATTCCTTCAAGTGTGCACAGAGCATCATCCTGACATTCTTAATGATACCATTGGCCTAAGGAAGTTCCAGGCTAGAAGAAAACAAATAGTTTGGATGCAATCACAGCAAGGAATGCAGACCTCCCCACCTCACACAACACATTTTTCTGGGGCCTGTTTCTGGGTTAGCTGTTCCTCCAGATAGAATTGGAAAAGTCAAAGCAAGACCTGGGTCTATTACATGAATCTGAATTAGTGAATCCTGGTTCAATCCAGATTTTTCAGGATTCAACCCCTTCAGGTTTCCTTGGCACTACGGATTACAATCAAGGCTCTAGAATTTTCTTTCCCTCTCCACATTCAATGGGGTCTTTACCTTGCGTTATTTACCCTTAAGACAGAAAAGGAGATATGTTGAATTAAAGAGAAAGGATTACCTGTAAGATTGATAAAAAATGATTTAAAGATATAGTGGAAGACAATTTCAATTAACATGGCCTACTGTGGGTTGTTGGTAGGAAAGACTATAAGCTCTTCCTCTAGACTGTAAGCTCTAAAGACTCCTTTTTAATGAAGGTTCCTTCTCTAAAGTGGGTTGGGGGAAACAACCATGGAATGTGTCGGTTTATTATTATTTATTATCCTCTACTATTTATCCTCTACTGCTTCCCCGATGTGCAATTTATTTTAATGTCTGTCTTCCCTTATAGACTGTACGGTACAATTGTTTGGTACTTTTCCAGGCTTTTAGTACACTGCTCTGCACACAGTAAATGCTCAATAATCCCATAGATTGATTGATGGATTTCCCACTCGGCATCCCCAACATCCTTCCGCTCTATGAAGTCCATAACCTTGATATTATCCTTCACTCATCACTTCCATTCATCGAGAAGCAGCGTGGCTCAGTGGAAAAGAGCCCGGGCTTTGGAGTCAGAGGTCATGGGTTCAAATCCCGGATCCGCCCATTGTCAGCTGTGTAACTTTGGGCAAGTGACTTAACTTCTCAAGGCCTCAGTTACCTCATCTTTAAAATGGGGATTAAGACTGTGAGCCCCCAGTGGGACAACCTGATCACCTTGTAACCTCCCGAGCACTAAGAACAGTGCTTTGCATATAGTAAGCGCTTAATAAAATGCCATCATTATTATGACTTCATTAAACACACACATTTGGTGTGTGAAGCAGCGTGGAGCACGAGAAGCAGTTTGGCTCAATGGAAAGAGCCCGGGCTTGGGAGCCAGAGGTCATGGATTCTAATCCCGGCTCTGTCACTTGTCAGCTGTGTGACTTTGGGCAAGTCACTTCATTTCTCTGGGCCTCAGTTACCTCATCTGTAAAACAGGGATTAAAACTGTGAGCCCCATGTGGGACAACCTGTTCACCTTGTATCCACTCCAGCACTTAGAACAGTGCTTTGCACATAGTAAGCGCTTAACAAATACCATCATTATTTGGTCTGTCCCTAAATTCTGTTGGCTATTCCTCCAGAACATTTCCTGAGCGGGCCCCTCCTCTCCATCAAAATGATCACAACCCTCTCATAGCCTAATTTTCCTAAAACTTTGATGAATTTAGGTAACCACTCATTAGACCCTGCGTCCTGATTTCCAGGCCTGTACTTTAATCCACTAGGCCACACTGGGTTGATTAGTGGTAGCTCCTTATTTTATCATTTTCTTCCCTAAGTGTTTTCACATTACTTACCTCACTCTTATCATTCATTCAATCGTATTTACTGAGCATTTACTGAGTGCAGAGCACTATGTCTCTATAAAGTAGGGGAAGGCAGATATTATTACCCCACTTTTACAGATGAGGAAACTGAGGCAGAGAGGTTAAGCGACTTGCCCACTGTCACACAGAAGTCCAGTGACAGAGCTGTGACTAGAATGCAAGTTCCAATACAGTCTACAGTGATGAGAAAGTAAGGGAGAGGAGGGGGTCTAGGTGGGAAGATGAGGAGTTCTGTTTTGGACATGTTAACTTTGAGGTGTCGGAGGGACATCCAAGTAGGGATATCCCAAAAGCAGGTGGAAATATAAGACTGCAGAGAAGGAGAGAGAGATCTGGGCTAGAGTTGTAGATTTGGGAATCATCTGCATTGCGTTGGTAGTTGAAGCCATGGGAGTAAATGAGTTTTCCAGGGGAGTGTGTGCAGATGGAGAACAGAAGGGGACCCAGACTGAGCCCTGAGGGACCCCCACAGTAGGGGGTGAGAGGCAGAGGAGGAGCCCGTGAAAGAGACTGAGAATGAGCTGCCAGAGAGATAGGAGGGGAACCAGGAGGGAAGCCGAAGTTGGATACGTTTCTGGGAGAAGGGGGTGGTACACAAAATCGACAGCAGCCGAGGGGTCGAGGAGGATTAGGATGGGACGTGTATATAAGACGAAGGCAAACTTCAACCTGTTAGGAAGCGAGGAACTCTTGCTTTGTGTTGTCTCGTACTGAGCTTTCATCAATCTATATTCCTTGCCTTTCAGTGCTGAACAAGAGAACCTAAAATGCCAGAGACCATGAAAGCAAACTGTACAGTGATTTGAGACTTGGAATAAGTTGGTGAAGCAGCTGCGATGGCTGAGACGATTACCGTGTTACCCATTTTTCCAACTGTTCGGGAAGGAATCCAGCATGTTTTCTCAGCAGGTAACTGTACTGAAGACAAATTATACGAAGAACTCTCAGGCAAAGGCCAAACGCGAGAACCACCGCTAGGAGAGTCACACTTACTGAATAACTTGGCAAAAACAAGTGCCAGAGGAGATTGGCAGGATTTCTTTTCACCTGGCAAAGTCATATGGCCATGGAAGGATCTGCACGTCAGAAGGAAAACGGGGCTGGGAAGATAATGTGAGGGGAATAGCAGTGATAACTGGGAATCAGGTTTTCTTTCTGTTCTTTACATACTGGGAAAGTTTGAAATGGAAATCTTCTGGAGTGGTAGCTTCTGGCCTTGGTTCACCAAGCACCAGGTATGAAAGGGCAGACTCAAAATGATTCAATCTTAACCAAACATCAGCACCTCGTTATTCCATTCTGTTCTCTGTTCTATTCTCATGTTGTTGCTCTGTTCCCTCCACAGCCCGGGAGTCTCTAAAGACTCCTTCTTTTAAACGAAGGATCCCTC